>NW_024732440.1:1215993-1290993 GCF_018991925.1 Homarus americanus | reverse complement strand
ATGTTAAGTTTCTGATTACTTTACCTAATGGTAGACCCTGCTGCCATATGTGACCAAGTCCCAGGTTGATGATCTGACTTTCTGCCTCATTTACACACAATTGCGAGGTCTCAATCGTTTCTCTTACTTTAACAACACAACATACATATATTGTTTCTCACTACTGATCGATTTTATTATTATTATTATTATTATTATTATTACAGTATATTGTATTTTTATTCAATAGTTTGTATAATTTATTAATCTATCATTTGTTTAATTATTATTATTATTATTATTATTATTATTATTATTATTATATTTTCGCCCCCCAGGCCATGCTATGGGTCATTCACCAGTGCCCGGGTGTAGTAGAGGTGTACAGGTGTTCTGATAACCTCACTAATCAGGTGATAGGTGAGTTTAAGTCACCTATAGTTACTGGGCTCTGACTGATACTAATATAAGATCTAACACTCTCCCTCACTCTCCCACATACACACACTGACACCATACACTCTCCCTCACTCTCCCACATACACACACTGACACCATACACTCTCCCTCACTCTCCCACATACACACACTGACACCATACACTCTCCCACTCACCACCTCACCTAGGCCTCCCTTGAGTCTTGCGCCTCTTACCACAACAATACAATTCTTTCTGCCTTGTTAAGCGCTTGAGGGTCAACCTGGAACTTAAAGATGAGAGAAAGAGAGAGAGAGAGAGCGCCTGTGCTACCCTCAACCTGTTTACCTGGGCAACTGTGAGGTGAGTTAATTATGGCCTTACACCTGTCTATCCTTCGTCTGTCTGTCTGGTTGGTTGTCTGTCTGTCTGTCTAACTCGAGTCTTTTAAAAGGATTAGGTAAAATTAATTCACAGCTGAAGAATTGGAATTGTGTCGGATTTTTCGTTTTGCCAATGGATCAACTAATCTGATTTGCAAGATTTTTCCGATTATTTTTATTTATCATTTTGTTTACAGCGAAATGTTTCATAAATCTTTAGAGAGAACAACAATAGTTTCTTAACTTGATTTTTCAATTTGTCTTACGTTTTGCGAAATATTAATCCTATCAAATACTTAATTTGATTACGAAAAAAAAAAAACAGATTATTATTTCTAATTAAATTGTCCTATTCAAAAATGCTCAATTATAATGAAAAAAGGCGGACATTATATGGAAACTTATCGATACAATATTTATATCCAGGTATCACTAAATATACGCATAATACACTGAACCACGAACCCGGAGATCCACACTTATGAATATATAACTAATTTTAACAAGTTTTAAGTTTCAGGAAAGACTCATTGACTGAAGGATAAATTAATGATATGAATTAGTGTTTTAATTAATACTGAATATGTATATTTAATTATACACATAATGACTCTATTCATTGTGGGGTTTTGTCCCTTAATCTGTGGATCAAGTGAATGTTTTGAGGTCTACTTTGGCTTATACTAGGTACAATCTTCTTCACACAGCATTATTCACAGGCAGACAGAGAGACAGACAGACAGAGAGACAGACAGACAGAGAGACAGAGAGACAGACAGACAGAGAGACAGACAGACAGAGAGACAGACAGACAGAGAGACAGACACCCCCCAAAAAAATATTACAACCACTGTATTTTTAGTATCTATTTATAATTAACGTATCTAATTTTGCCATATAAAACTAATTTATTCTTCATTTTCATAGTTTTAATCCCAAAGTTAACTAAGTTTCTTATTTCTACCGTTCAGTTTTTTTTTTACCATTTAAATACTAGATTATATTTAGCATTTAATTCTGAAAGGTTATTAGAATTAAAAGCACTCATAATAGTCCTCCAGTTTAGAGTATTTAGTTTATCATTATGCTCAAGCAATTGGATAAGCAGTTTTTTTTTCCTTGTTCAGTAATCCTGTCTTAGTAACCATGCCTTCCCCCCCTCCCCCCGAGACTATATAGCGATGCCAAATAGATGTATATGATATGCCATTACATTAATAATTATCGTATTACTCAAATGTTTAATGTACCATATTCAAAGGGTTAAGACATCGTCCTCAAAGGGTTAAAACAGTGTCCTCAAAGGGTGAAAACATCGTCATCAAAGGGTGAAAACATCGTCATCAAAGGGTGAAAACAGTGTCCTCAAAGGGTGAAAACATCGTCATCAAAGGGTGAAAACATCGTCATCAAAGGGTGAAAACAGTGTCCTCAAAGGGTGAAAACATCGTCATCAAAGGGTGAAAACATCGTCATCAAAGGGTGAAAACAGCGTCCTAAAATTGTCAAAACATCGACCTCAAAGGGTTAAGCCATCATCCCCAAAGAGCCAATTGTAAAAATATTGAAATCTCTCGGTGGAAAAAATGAAATAAACTTCTTTTAGTATTAACGAAAATAAAGTTTCGATTTAGCTTAAATAATTTATATCTTACTAAGAAGGATTGTGTGTGTGTGTGTGTGTGTGTGTCTATATATATATGTAAACACACAGCTGATATTCAATGTAAAGACTTAGAGTGGCAGTTCATTAACAGGTAAAGAGAGGCCAGGTAGGTAGTGTCAGTAGCCCAGGTATCGTCCCAATTGATCACACCTGCAGCAGTGGTCAGTTTACTCACCTACCTTGAGAGTGGACACAGCTTCTACCCATAGATCGATAGTAAACACATTAACAAGCTACATCACTACGTCACTCCAGTAGTATTTGAGAACCTCGATGTAAATCAACTGGAAAATCGTATACCCAGGGGTAATTTTTTATCCACTGCATAAGGCTAATTGTCCGGTCTACCTGGGCTATCCTTGACACCTGGCCATACAAAGATTATAAAGTGATATACCATAAATCATTACCATATAAAACGATGCTTAATACATTACATACTAATTAAGCGTCATAATACAATACAAATACAAGGTAAAATACAGTAGGGTACAGGACACAAAATACAAACCTGAAACAATACATCAACTGTCTTTTACTGTAGTTTCCCCTTAGAGAGAGAGAGAGAGAGAGAGAGAGAGAGAGAGAGAGAGAGAGAGACAGAGACAAACTCACTGTCTCTTGCCACCTCCACCATATCCTTCTTCCCTCCCCTTGTCACGCACCAACACCTAACAACTGGTGTTGACCGTGTAACTAACTGCACCATGACCAGTCTCCCTGCCACACACCTGCCAACACCTGCTGCGTGGAATACCAAGTAAGTGGCGGAGCTTAGGGTAGAAAAATATCTCCACCCCCCACTCCCCACCCCCCACCCCTCCCTACTTCAGGTGAGGGGTTGGCGACAATGAAGATGAAGAGGGTAACGGTGGTCAAGCGTGTGAAGCCTGCTGACTGCAGTGCCTAGGGTGAATGAAGGGTGGGAGGGTGAATGAAGGGTGGGAGGGTGAATGAAGGGTGTGGGAGGGTGAATGAAGGGTGTGGGAGGGTGAATGAGGGGTGGGAGGGTGAATGAAGGGTGGAGGGTGAATGAAGGGTGGAGGGTGAATGAAGGGTGGGAGGGTGAATGAAGGGGGTGGGGTGGAATAAAAGAGTAAAGGATGGAACAAAGGAGATCTAAAGAAGAGAGAGAGAGAGAGAGAGAGAGAGAGAGGGGAGAGGGAGAGAGAGAGAAAGGTGAGGAAAGCAGAGAATTAGAGAAAGTGTCGAGGGGAGAAAAAGAAAGAACACTGACAAGAGGAACAGGTGATGGAAGGAGTGGGGAAAAAAGAAGAAAGGGGGAGAGACAAGGAGACTGAGAAGGAAGAGGTGGTGAACTAAAGGTCTAGGGAGAGAGAGAGAGAGAGGGAGAGGAAAGAGAGAGAGAGAGAGAGAGAGAGAGAGGGGGGGGAGAGAGAGAGAGGGGGGAGAGAGAGAGAGAGAGAGAGAGAGAGAGGAAGGTGGGAGTGTAAGCTAACCTTTACTAAACAACTTAAAGAATAATTTAAATTTATGAATAAAAATGGCACTTATAAACTTATTAACACTTATACACATACATCCACACAAATCTTTACCATAATACTGTATTAATTTAACATACACAAAAGATATATCTGTTGTGTAATTCACCTATTGAACACAACTAACTTCGGGGAAATGCAAAATATCGAGAAAAAAAAAACCCTCTATGGAAAAGTTTAAAATTGATGAGTAATTGAACATGATGGGTTGAGGATTTTATAAACAGCGGAGGTTATGGATAGCTGAGTGATTTATGACTTTGATCGTAAACACCAAACAATATTTTCATGTGAATTTACAATGATATATAATGGATTTTCAGACTATGGATATTGTTGACATAATTTCAAAATTCTTGACAGAGATAAATTTATGTCCCATATTTATGTTTCAAGGTAATATATTATTAATGTCATGGTGTGTGTGTGTGTGTGTGTGTGTGTGTGTGTGTGTGTGTACCCTGTTGGAAAGGTAAGACACTCGTGTTAATTAATACCTGAGATCTTAGGTGAAGTAAACGTGTGTATTATAACCTTGATGTATGTTAACGAGTTTTTTGTCCACACACACACACACACACACACACACACACACACACACACACACACACCTCATATGATACACTATAATACATTTACAGAAAACACTCAAGGGGAAAACTAACTTTGTAAAATATTGTAAACCAGAAATAAAATCACGTTACAGTAAATCATTTTGTTGTTTTTGGTCTGGTTCATCTTACCTGAGACGAGAAGTTATTTATGAGTGTGTCTGGCGAGGATCTTGAGTTAGGTTGGCATTATCTTCACTGTTCCTAGACTTGTAGGTTAGTTAATAATGAAAGGTCGTCTGGCTTCGAGTTCCCCCGGGAGTCTGTCTGTCTGTTTCTGTCTGTCTGTTTGTTTCTGTCTGTCTGTCTTAAGTCGGTCACAACACACAGTCCCAATTATTCTACCTCTTCGACCTCCTCCTCCTCGCCTCATTCCCTCTCCCTCCCCCTCCCTCACCCTCCCTCCCTTCCCCCCCACTCTCACCCTCCTCACTCACCCTCCTCACTCTCACCCTCCTCACCCTCCCTCACTCTCCCCCTCCCTCCCCCTCTCTCACACCTCCTCACCCTCCCTCACTCTCACCTCCCTCACCCTCCCCCTCCCTCACCCTCCTCACTCCCTCACCCCTCCCTCTCCTTCACCCTCCTCCTCACACCCTCTCACCCTTACAGACCACCAGCATGTGTGTTCTCTTCCTCCTCACTTGTGTATCTACCTTATGGAATATTGGACGAGTAACTTTACTTTTAGGGAGACATAGCGAATCTGGTCTGTATGTCTATTAAGTATTCAAGTGTGGTCAAACACACACACACACACACACACACACACACACACACACACACATACATACACACGCGCGCGCGCGCACATACATACATACATACATACATACACCATCCTTGTGTTTCCTCATAAGAATAGTTTTGAAGTTTGTGTTATTATTTCAACCTGGATAAAACGTTTTTTTCCTGATTCATCAACTATAAAAAATTGTCTCTATTGTAAAACCTCCATAAAACGGACTTCTCTCTGTATATAATCAGTGAGGTTGGGGTTCACATCTAATGGACCCTCGATATAACGGACTTTCATCTCTATATAGTTCGTTAGATGAAAGATTTGCTTTTAATGAACCCTCGAAATAAAGGACTTTCCGTTGCCATATAGTCCATTAAATAGAAGTTCCACTGTACTCTCGTGTTAACTTTGATATTTAAAGTAACAAAACAGAAGCGATAACCTTTTAATTAACCATCTACCTCTATAATTCTCATTAATGGACCGAACATAAGGAGTAGAACTGAAAAACATAATGAAGTCAAGTACATAATGCAGTAATCTACTCTCATGTGATTACAGTGAAACTTCTATTTAACGGACTGTATGAGGAGGAGAGTCCGTTATATCGAGGGTCTGTTAGCTGTAAAACCTCCATTTAACGAACAATATAGAGATGGAAGTCCGTTATATGGAGGTTTTACTGTACCTGTATTCTTGATAGTTAATAGAGCCACTGTGTACATCAAGGAAAACTAACCCTTATTACACCATAACAAACAGCACTAAGTTGAGTACACAGCCTGGTACACACACTCACCTTGTAAACAAACTCTTCATTAAAAACTTTCATCTCTAAAGCATTATTTAATTAGTCTTATCTATTATTATTCACAATTCTTATTTACCTTTTAATAATAAATCTATAATGTTTTTGTTTTTTGTAAATTTTTGTAACTATTTTCCTCCCAGACAATGACAGTATATTTTTTTATTTTTTTTTTAACCCTAAAGGACATATATTTTTTTATTTATTTTTTCAAGATTCAGTAAGTTTTTCTCAGTGGGGTAAAACTCATACACTCAAAAAAGTATCTGTACTCCGGGTGATCGATGTATTTCGCAATGAACACTATGACTCCTGTTGTCTCGGTAGAGTTGTCAAAATACTTCGTCCGTTGTGTCATATTGTTTCATATAAAATCATTCAAGATACTTAATCTCTTCAGTATGATGACATTACCCCGAGAGAGAGAGAGAGAGAGAGAGAGAGAGAGAGAGAGAGAGAGAGAGAGAGGCATAACAACAACAGATAAAATAATACTAAAAAACAAAACTAATAAATGATAAAATAAAAAATAATAATAATAAAAAAAAATTAATAAAATATGTCGCCAATATTCTTAAGTCTCTTTCATCAATAACTAATATCGCACCTCAAAAAATAATTAATTTTCTCGGAGATTAATTCTGGGAAAATTAATGAGGTGAGATTATGTTGAGGAAGGATTAAATATATTATTACGAAGAGGAAGACATTAAGTAACCTTGATAAAGAAGAGGGGAAGTGGGAATCGACGTGAAATATGTATGAATGTAAGTCGAGTGATGTATTAATTATTGGTAGTATTATCGTGTACTGTACGTGTCTTTGTTTAGTCATATTTGAAGAGGAGGGGGAGCAGGAGGGGGAGCAGGAAGAGGAGGAAGAAGAGGAAGAAGAGGAAGAAAGGACGAAAGAAAGAAAAGATAATTAATTCTTTTTCCTTTCATGGGTCATCTTATCTGACCCTCCTCTTCCACATGTTTCTCTATCGTCTGTTCCACCTGCCGTCATCCCTCTATCCCATCTCCAACCTTTCTCTTGATCTTGTGCCCATCTGATCGATTCATTCCAGGCTCGTTTGATATTCTCCTCCTCCTCATCTTCCTCTTCCTCCTCCTCCTCCTCCTTCTCCTCCTCTTCCTCCTCCCTCTCCTCTTGCTTCTTCTCCTCCTCCTCCTCCTCCTCCTCCTCCTCCTCCTCCCTCTCCTCTTGCCTTCTTCCTCCTCCCTCCTCCCTCCTCCTCCTCCCTCATCTTCCTCCTCCTCCTCCTTCTCCTCCTCCTCATCTTCCTCTTCCTCCTCCTCCTCCTCCTTCTCCTCCTCTTCCTCCTCCCTCTCCTCTTGCTTCTTCTCCTCCTCCTCCTCCTCCTCCTCCTCCTCCTCCTCTTGTCATCTCTTGTTCCTCATCTCATATTACTTGTATGACTTGACTTTTGACTTGACTTTTGACTTGACTTTTGACTTGACTTGGAGGTAAAGGATATGTGAAAAATACACGACAGGTTCAACCACATGGTCTATTACCTACGTCTCCAGGTGAGTGTTTGGACAGGTAAGATGTTATGAGGGAGTTACTGTAGGCTGGCCCACTGTTAGCGCGGCCTCAGTGTTCCGCCTCAGAGGGATGGAAGCCACTAGCGTCTCCACCCAGCCAGATAAAAGCAATCTGGAGGCCGCAGCTGAGGCCGAAAGATAAGTCCAGTGAGGCAGTGTACGGCAGAGAGGTTAACACGTGTTGAGCAGAAATATTTAGGGAAAGAACTCACTCACTCTTTTTCAATTCCTTCCCACTTTTTTTTTTAGTTTCTCTCGCCTCCTCGTTCTTGTATCCCCTCCTATCTCCTCCCTTTCTCTTCTCTCTCCCCTCCCCTTCTCTCTCCCCTTCCCTTTTCTCTCCCCTCCCCTTCTCTCTCCCCTTCCCTTCTCTACCTTCCCTCACAGCACCCTCAGGGACCTAGAGAGAGTAAGGAGCGATACTGGAAAAAAGTTTGTCACGTTAAAAACATTTCCCAAGCGTCACCTGTATAAGGGTTACCTGCAGAACACACACACAAAACACACACACACACACACACACACACACACACACACACAATAATAAAACAGCTGGTCCTGGTCACTAACATAAGGCGCCAGGTGAAGGTGGTCTGAGGGCAAGACAGCTGGTCTTCAGTGATGGGAGGTGGTGGACATTCAGGGCCAGGTGGCGGAGGGGCGGAGGGCGGAGGGGTGAGGGGCTGAGGGGCGGAAAGGTTGAGTGGTGAAAGGTTGAGGGGCGAAGGGTGGAGGGGCGGAGGGGTGAGGGGCGGAGGGTGAGGGGCGGAGGGGTGGGGAGGGTGAGGGGTGGAGGGGGCGGAGGGGTGAGGGGCGGGAGGGGCAGGGTGAGGGGTGGTAAAGAGAACTGACTTTAGTGAGTGAGAACGGAGGGGTGACCTGTTGTTAGAGGTGAAGGGAGGAGAGAGAGAGGAGAACTTCAATAGAATTCAATTGTTTTAAAGTGAAAGGGAAACTTAGATGAGATAAAATGGTGGAATGGAGTTCTAAGGGGAATGAGAGGGGGGATGAGAGGGGGAATGAGAGGGAGGAGGGGAGGGGAAATGAGAAGGAGGTGAGGGGAGGGGGGAATGAGAGGGAGGAGGGGAGGGGGGAATGAGAGGGAGGAGAGGGGGTGATTAGATAACACCTAAAAGATATATATGGTTTTTATGTAAGTTTAATGGGGGCGAGGCTCCATTAGAATAGAACGGTATGGAAATGATAATATAAGGGAAAATGGGAACCCTAAACTCATGAAATTGGGTTAATGGGTTTCTAAGAGGGAGGTCGGGCCCCTTTAGTAGACCATTGCCTCTTTAATGGGTGTCTAGGGGGTAATATGGCGGTGGAGGGAGAAGGAAGGGAAAGGGAGCAGGAAGAGAAGAGGGGTAAGGAGAGAAGAGGGAGGAAGAGAAGGGGGTAAGGAAGAGAAGTAAGGGGAGGGGATGGAAGAGGGGAAGGGGGATGGAAGAGGGAATAATAGGAAAAGGTGGAAGCGGGAGGAAGGAACTAAGATTGTGTAAGAGGAAGAGGGAAGAAAGACGAGAAGTAACAGAAGGAGGGGTAAAGAAGGAAGAGGAGTAAAAGAGGTATAAAGAAGGAAGAGGATAAAAGAGAACAAGGGTGGAGGTGATAAAGCCCCCATGGCGATAAAATAATTAGATCAATGTTAAAAGTAGAAGAAAAAAATCTAGAGCCTTGTTACATAACCTGGAAGTATGGGACGTGTGTTTTAGAGAAGGTAGAGCACAGAGTTGGCTACACTGTCAGGTGGGTAGAGCACAGAGTTGGTTACACTGTCAGGAAGGTAGAGCACAGAGTTGGTTACACTGTCAGGAGGGTAGAGCACAGAGTTGGTTACACTGTCAGGTGGGTAGTGCACAGAGTTGGCTACACTGTCAGGTGGGTAGAGCACAGAGTTGGCTACACTGTCAGGTGGGAGTTGTGTGTGTGATGGTTACTGAGAATGGGGTGAGAAACCAACCAGGCATTGTATAGATGGGGAGGAGGGATTTTTTGTTGGGGGGGGGGGGAGAGGAGGATTGAGGGAGAGTTGAGGGAGAGAGGAGGATTGGGAGAGGAGGGATTGAGGGAGAGGAGGATTGGGAGGGAGGGTTTGAGGGATGGCAGGTAAGCCTTTAGAGAGAGATAAAGGTGAAAAGGAAATTGAAATGAATAATGGAAGAGGAAGATAGGTTGAGAATGAGGGAAAATGGAGAAAATGTGAAGAGACAGACAGACAGACAGACAGACAGAGACAGACAGACAGACAGACAGACAGACATTCGTAACACATACAACAGACATAATCACCATAACTTTTATAAAAACGAAAACAACAGAACACCTAACCTTTGACCTAACCTTTGACCTAACCTTTGACCTTACCTAACCTTTGACCTAACCTTAGACCTAACCTTTGACCTAACCTTTGACCTAACCTTTGACCTAACCTTTGACCTAACCTATTCTTCAATCCCTCTAGAGGACGCGTTGTGAATGACCATCTAGGTGACTGTAGGGTCGTAACTTAACAGGCTCAGTTGGGGTGTAAGCAGTAGGATGAAGCAGTAACTGTCTGAGTTAGGTGATAAAAAGTGGTGTAAAGGGTGATAGTAGTGGTGCCTAGTGGTGCCTAGTGGTGCCTAGTGGTGGTGGTGAGGCTTAAGTCGCCCCCCCCCCACCACCACCACCACCACCGCCATCAACACAGGGATTCAAGCCACGCGCTCCTGTTGTAGTATATGCCACGCCAGCACTCTCTCTCTCTCTCTCTCTCTCTCTCTCTCTCTCTCTCTCTCTCTCTCTCTCTCCCTCTCTCTGTCTCTCTCTCTCATTATTAATCACCGTATGTTAAAGAAAGTATACACCAGCATAACAGCTGTTTATATCGTTAGTGGTTGAGCCAATGTTAACATACTCAGCTATCTGTTGACACCGACAAATGAGGAGTTGTTGGAGAGTTGTTGAGAGGTTGTTGGAGGAGTTGCTGGAGGTTGTGAGGTTGTGAGGTTGTTGGAGGTTGTGAGGTTGTTGAGGTTGTTGGGAGGTTGCTGGAGGTTGTTGGAGGTTGTGAGGTTGTTGGAGGTTGTGAGGTTGTTGGAGGTTGTACCTAACCTTTGACCTAACCTTTGACCTAACCTATTCTTCAATCCCTCTAGAGGACGCGTTGTGAATGACCATCTAGGTGACTGTAGGGTCGTAACTTAACAGGCTCAGTTGGGGTGTAAGCAGTAGGATGAAGCAGTAACTGTCTGAGTTAGGTGATAAAAAGTGGTGTAAAGGGTGATAGTAGTGGTGCCTAGTGGTGCCTAGTGGTGCCTAGTGGTGGTGGTGAGGCTTAAGTCGCCCCCCCCCCACCACCACCACCACCACCGCCATCAACACAGGGATTCAAGCCACGCGCTCCTGTTGTAGTATATGCCACGCCAGCACTCTCTCTCTCTCTCTCTGTTAATCACCGTATGAAAGTATACACCGGCCTCAACAGCTGTTTATATCGTTGCGGTTGAGCCAATGTTAGCATACTCGGCTATTCGTTGGACAATTTAGGACCGATGAGGGGGGTTGTTGGAGGTTGGTTGGAGGTTGTTGGAGGTTGCTGGAGGTTGTGAGGTTGTGAGGTTGTTGGAGGTTGTGAGGTTGTTGGAGGTTGTTGGAGGTTGCTGGAGGTTGTTGGAGGTCAGGAGGCTGTTGGAGGTTGTGGGAGGTTGTTGGAGGTTGCTGGAGGTTGGGAGGTTGGTTGGAGGTTGTTGGAGGTCGTTGGAGGTTGTTGAGGTTGTGGAGGTTGTTGGAGGTTGTTGAGGTTGTTGATGTCAGGGAGGTTGTGAGGTTGTTGGAGGTTGCTGAGGTTGTGAGGTTGTTGGAGGTTGTTGGAGGTTGTGAGGTTGCTGGAGGTTGTGAGGTTGTTGGAGGTTGTGGGTTCCTTTCTCCCTCTCTCTGTTTCCATATTCCTCTTATCTTTTAATCTCATTAGTGTAACCTGGACTTAATCAACCAATAATCCTTATCATTTCTTTAATCTTTCTTCCTTTCCTCTCCTCATCTCTTTATTAATATTCTTCTTTATCATCTCTCCCTCCCTCTCTCTCTTCACCTTCTCAGTTATCCTTAATGACAGTTTCTCCCTAATTTCATCCGATTTTATCTTAATTCATCATTTATTTCTCATTAAGCATTTTTTTTACAGGGATTAGCCCACCCGGGCACAGGTCCTCGACCCACATCGGGGCCTGGGGGCGAAATAATAATAATAATAATAACAATAACAACAATAACAACAATAATAATATATAATAATAATAATAATAATAATAATAATAATAATAATAATAATAATAATAATAATAATAATAATAAGCAACAACAACAACAACAACAACAACAACAACAACAACAACAACAACAACAACAACAACAACAACAACAACAACAACAACAACAATAATAATAATAATAATAATAAAATACATAAATAAAAACATCAATAGTGAGAAACAACATATGTATGTTCTGTTGTCAGTAGTAAGAGAAACAATTGAGACCCTGCAATTGTGTGTAAATGAGGCAGAAAGTCAGATCATCAACCTGGGACTTGGTCACATATGGCAGCAGGGTCTACCATAGACAACACATTATGCTTCCAATATCTTTCCAGGCGGTAGTACCTCCTTGTTTGGTAGCTGCCTACTATCTCCTTAACTAACCTGAAACCTAACCTAACCTAACCTAACCTAACCTAACCTAACCTAACCCACCAGGAAGCATCGTTATAGTATCAGCTCCTTCTACTTAACAGTCATTGAACCTAATTTAATTATCTATTTCAATTAACTGTTTCTTTCCGGCTTCTGAGTACTAATTAGAATTTTTTCCTTAATTGCTCTACGGAAGGTTGGCAGTAATTACGGTGGCAATATACAAGTGTGTGTTAATTTGTGTGTGTGTGTTTTATCTACCATGATGAGGAGGAATTGGTCTGTGATCGTCCAAGCGCGCACACACACACACACACACACACACACACACACACACACACACACACACACACACACACACACACACACACACACACACACACACACACACACACACACACACACACACACACACACACACACACACACACACACACACACACACACACACACACACACACACACACACACACACACACACACACACACTCAAGTTTCCTCACCGAAGGCAAACCCATAACACATCAATTCAATCTCTATTTCAGTGTCACGTAATGGTGTTGTATACAATGTTTATATGAATATTTATATGAATGTTTACAGTTCCTCGAAAAAAACAATACCTCTTTAATTATAAAAGGGAAGTAAGACTCCTGAAAAATACCTAAAAAAAAATACACACTGAAATTTATTCTAATCCCTCGTGATTATAAACATGAAATAGTATCTCAAGTTCTTTTCTGTTTGGTGTTGCGTTAATAAAAAAAAATGGAACAAATATTGCAGAGTTTAATCCAATGTGGGTATTGGATATATACTGTGAACCGGACCTATATTACTGACTCTATTATTAATGTAAACTTCATATAATAGCTCTATATCTCTCTCTATATCTCTCTATATCTCTCTATATCTCTATATCTCTCTCTATCTCTCTCTATAGCTCTATGTCTCTCTCTATAGCTCTATATCTCTCTCTATATCTCTCTATAGCTCTATGTCTCTCTCTATATCTCTATCTCTATCAAGTCTACGGACATGGCGCACCCACATTCAACCACAACTCTCTATCTCTATATCTCTCAGTTATTCTCGGTTGTATTTTTCCGGTACCAACTTCACCAAAGGCTTTCAGACAGGTGAAGATAGCTATTGTCTTCACCTGTCTGCTGTCTTCACCTGTCTGCTGTCTTCACCTGCCTGTTGTCTTCACCTGTTTGCTGTCTTCACCTGTCTGCTGTCTTCACCTGTCTGCTGTCTTCACCTGTCTGCTGTCTTCACCTGTCTGCTGTCTTCACCTGTCTGCTGTCTTCACCTGTCTGCTGTCTTCACCTGTCTGCTGTCTTCACCTGTCTGCTGTCTTCATCTTTGGTATTTATTATTGTTTTACCTTCATAATACAAACCCCGAAATTATATAAAATATTTCCCTATCGTTTAACACAAGAATTAACTGAATCACATTAATATTATTTCTAAAATAACAATAACCCGAATCTCATTTATACTTCCCATCTAACAAAATAAAATCCCCTGAAAATTTACGTGATTCAGGTGTTGAAGATTCGTAAGATTCGTTAATAACTCTCTTTGATTGTTAGAATATTATGATGATAAACTATGATTCGTGAACTCCTAGTAAGGGAGAATGAGTATTACCCAGGGGCCATAAACTCCTGGAACGAGTAATCAGGTTACAGTGACAACATTACCCAGAGACCGAGGAAACATTACCCACAGACCAAGGAAACATTACCCACAGACCGAGGAAACATTACCTACAGACCAAGGAAACATTACCCAGAGACCGAGGAAACATTACACACAGACCAAGGAAACATTACCCACAGACCAAGGAAACATTACCCACAGACCAAGGAAACATTACCTACAGACCAAGGAAACATTACCCACAGACCAAGGAAACATTACCCACAGACCAAGGAAACATTGACAACAGAAAATAATCCTCTCTACTGTTTTTGCCGACGAACATTATTTCAATCGTTTTCATGGTCAAGATGCATCACTGGTCAGTAAGACTCGATGCAGGAGTGACAATTGTGAGGGTCATTGGTGGTGAGTGTGGCTGATGAGGGGGTGATGAGGTGTGGTGAGGGGTGGTGAGGGGTGGGTGAGGTGTGCAGGAGGAGTGAGGGGTGTGAGGTGGAGGTGGGGAGGAGGGGTGTGAAGGGCAAGGAGGGATGAGGGGGTGGTGAGGGGCAGGAGGGGTGGTGAGGTGAGGAGTGATGAGGGGTGATGAGTGGGGCTGATGAGAGGGTGATGAGGTGTGGTGAGAGGTGGTGAGGGGGTGGAGGTGGTGAGGGAGGTGTGATGAGGTGGTGAGTGTGGAAGGATGAGGGTGGAGGAGGTGGGGAGAGGGTGAGGTGTGAGGGGTGGTGAGGTGGTGAGGTGGGTGAGGTGGTGATGAGGTGATGAGGGGGTGAGGCAGGAGGGATGAGGGGTGGTGAGGTGTGAGGAGTGATGAGGGGTGATGAGTGTTAAGGAGGGATGAGGGGTGGTGAGTGGGTGGAGGAGTGAGGGGTCATGAAGGGTGGTGAGTGGGTGGAGGTGTGAGGGGTGGTGAAGGGTGATGAGGGCAGGTGGCTGTCCCTCACCACACCCCGGGGACCAATTTATCTTGGTTATGACTGCAGATAAAACCAGACGGTGGGCCAAAGATGGCCAGGAGTCACTGGTGGGGTGAGAACAACTGGCCGGGTAAGACAGCTCCAGGGGCACGACAATGGGCGGTCCTGGTGATAGGGAGGAAGCAGTCGTCACTATCTTGAAAAATGACGAAACGTACCAAGCATATTGTTAGTATGATGACGTGGCGTGGCCAAGGTGTTTTAACAGAGGTGTTCAGGATTATGGCCACTGGTGACTGAGGGAATGGCCACTGTTATGACAGTGTGTGGTCAGCTGATGGCCTGAGGAATGGCCCTCAGCGGAGGACACTTGACGTCTGACGACGTCTTGAGAACTGCTCATGGTACCTTGTGTCTGTGTGTGTGTGTGTGTGTGTGTGTGTGTGTGTGTGTGTGTGTCTGTGTGTGTGTGTGTGTGTGTGTGTGTGTGTGTGTGTGTGTGTGTTCCTATAATAGCCTTACATCACCTGTAAGCCTCTAATAAGCCCCTTAACGTGAGAGCTATGGACGTCATACACCAACACTACCTGATGCAAAAGAACCTTTGGAATTCAATAGCTCAGGAAGTATCTATTGACAGCGGCTCAGAGACACTTAATACATCACTCGGTGGGAATAAGAATCATTCCAGGTAAGAGTTTTAAGGTACAAACAACACCTGATGCTTTAAATATTCACCCCAGAAGACTCATTCTGTTATGGCTTGACTCTTCCTTCTCTTGTCAAGTCATCATAATTTATTGTAGTTTTAATTCTGTATCGATTAAACACAAATTAAGTTGAGGAATTGAACCAAAACATTCATCTGGTGATTATAGTCTCCTTATCACCGCCAGTCAACGAGACATTCCACTGTATCGTTCATTATATATCGCTCACTATATCGTCTGTTTTCTGTCACATATAGGAGTAGGGTGAATCAAAGCGGCCAGAGGAGGAGGGGGGAGGGGGGCTCAGTCAAACGCTCCAGCCTGAATCATTTACGAGTCAAGTCAGGGCGACAGTCTAGACAGGTTGAAATACGGTAGGGAGATTCTGATAGTAAATCTCACTGAATATATCAATCCACCACTGACTGACTGACTCACTCACTCACTCACTGACTCCTGAATTGAGATTGGTATCCTGGACTGCTGGATCAACTAAACATCACTACAACAAGCACTCCGCCATATTGCTTATCTTCATTCGGGATCAGCAGGAGATTTGTTTCCCCGAGCCACAGCGTCTAGTGGTACATATATAGCGGATGTTATATTTTACTGTGACAATGAACAATATTAAACACCATCTGCAGGAGTCGGCTCTGTGACCTGAATGCCCTGATAAACATTTTACCGGGAAAAGTTAAAATTACAGTGAACGTCTGAGTTACCAAAAGATGGGACTTGTTTTGATGAAAGGATAAATATTCTGCCTTATAGCTAACTTAACCATCAGGTATACATAGTTATGTGGAAACATTTTGTAAACACGGCCATAAAAGCTCTCAGGTTCAATGTTTGTTTCGTCCAGTACTAGAAAACTCAAGTTTGAGACCAACCATTAAACTCTAAATTCACCAACTTCAATTTTATTCACCAAACTTGGGAAAAAACGGAGGCAAAATTGGTGGTAAACCGCCCAATCTGGTAACACTGTTTGAGATACTTGCGTCAGGCTCCAACTTTATCACTAACTTTATCATCTGTAGGTTATGTTATGTATAATATATATTAAAGTGAACAAAAATAATACAAACTGTTATACTGGAAAGGCTATAAATATCCTGTATCCGTCACAATAACGACAGAATATTTGACTACAGTGTTAGCCGTGTATTACGTTTCATATGAAAATAATAAAAACACGCAGTTGCAACACTCATAATGCTTGTACTTCAATATTCTGCCAATAAAGAATAATTTCATGTTAATAGTGTCACAATCCGTACCAGTGATTGTAGAGACGCACCGAGATATTGATTTCACTGACTCACATATATTGTCAAGGATAAAGGTTCTCCGTCAGTGTGTGAGTGAAAAAATGAGTAAAATAAAAATCATTAACAAAAAACTGACTTAGAAACTTCACTAACGTCATTATATTAAACTATTAAAGGAAAATATATTAAGGTGATTATATATTTCTCTCAAACAGCCTCGTTCATAACACATCAAACACTCAGACACAAATAGAGAAAACGAATCCGGGTGGTTAGAACATTTTCACCGTGTTCCAGTTCACCGTGTTCTACTTTAACGTGTACTACTTCATACCCTTTAAAACTTGTGCTATTTTCCCCACTCTGAGGTAATAAAGTTACCTGGGAGTCTGGTAAATTGGTCAGGTGTATCGAATTACGTTCGCCATTAAGGTGTAATGAGTCATGCTGTCTGTCTCAAGGTAATATTGTGATGTGTGTGTGTGTGTGTGTGTGTGTGTGTGTGTGTGTGTGTGTTTGTTTACGTATTAGGCAGGTCATGAGTTCTAATTAATGATAAAAAGTTCAAATCTATCGTAGGAACTGAAGTGAACTCACAATAACGAAGTGACGTAGAGAGTAAATAAACTGAGGTGTTTGGTAGTTACTCAGTGAAGGGAGGCGAAGAGGGACGAAGAGGGACGAAGAGGGACGAAGAGGGAGTAGTTAAGAGAGGGAGGAGGACAGAGGGAAGGTAGAGTATGTGATGAAGATAGTGTAGAAGTGTAACAGGTGAGAGTGATGACCCAGGACTTAATATAGTGGTGATGGTGAGGTAAGGAGAGACTGTGGTGTGTGTAGGGGGAGGGGAGTGAGGAGGAGGAGGAGGGAGGAGGAGGGGAGTGAGGGAGGAGGAGGAGGGGAGGAGGGGGAGGAGGAGGAGGAGGAGAGAGAGGGGGGGGGGGAGGAGGAGGAGGAGAGAGAGGAGGGAGAGGGGGAGGAGGAAGAGAGGAGGAGGAGGAGGAGAGGAGAGGAGGGAGGAGGAGGGAGGAGGGAGGGGTAGGGAGGGGTGGAGGGAGGGGGAGGAGGAGGAGGAAGAGGCTGAACACGGTAATTTGCTGGTCTCGTAAACCTTGGCACACACTACACATTTCAGTACATCAACAATAACCAAAAATTAACAAAAATAAGCATCAACAAATTACGGAAGATGAGTTACGGTATTTAAGTTACAATATGATTATTTTTTACAAGGGTCATTAAAATAAATAATCACCATACCTGTTTTTGGCTCTATAATCTTAATTAATTAGCTCAGGTGTTCCAAATTTGGGCTAAAAAGGGAAATAATTATAAGGAAGAATTATTTGTAGAAAATATCCAAATTAACCTTGACTTAGTTTTGGAGGAGACTTAGATGGTAGATGTTTTGGTGTGGTAAGGAAACTCTGAGGGAAGACTAGCGCACCCAACAGGAGAACGCTGGAGGGGGTGTACTACAACAACCTCCCTGTCTAGTGTTAAATCAAGGTTGTAATCCAGGAACTAATGCTCACCGACCTACCACCTATAAACAGAAATATGTACAGTATAATGAATCTCTAGTTTGGCAGCGAAAAGAAGTAAAATGCTGTGAATATCTTGTGTCTTGGGCATAACTCTTGGTCATGAACGTCAGCGGTAACGTTTAATTGAAGTAATTTACAATGACTTTACTTTTTTTTTAGGAATGTATTTTTTATAATTCAGTTCATTGTTCCATATTAACTTCATAAAGTTTGTAAGTGATGTATATATGGATTTTCAAGTTGTATCTACGAACTAGTTATACCGTGGTAGTCAGTATGTGGTAGTTCATAGTGTGTGTGTGTCTGTGTGTGTGTGTGTGTGTGTGTGTGTGTGTGTGTGTGTGTGTGTGTGTGTTATACATAACACACCTACACTATCCAACTTCAACAATGGTCAAATAAAATCTTTCCCAAATCCCACGCCTGTGAGTGTGACTTTGTATTGATGCAACGATGAAGCAACATTTTAGACACCTGTTATTGAAATCTCAAACTTGCAACATGTTGATAAATAACACTGTATACTGAGAGACCCATAACTTGCCAGAGAGGAGCACCCGACGACCTGCAATATATTTACACCATCGGGAAACACGACAACACGAGAGGAGCACCCGACGACCTGCAATATATTTACACCATCGGGAAACACGACAACACGAGAGGAGCACCCGACGACCTGCAAAATATCTACACCATCGGGAAACACGACAACACGAGAGGAGCACCCGACGACCTGCAAAATATCTACACCATCGGGAAACACGACACCACGAATATATTTACGCCATCCGGGAAACACGACAACACGAGAGGAGCACCCGGCGACCTGCAATATATTTACCATCGGAAACACGACAGCACAGGGAGGAGCACCCGACGACCTACAAAAGTATATCTACACCATCCGGGAAACGACAACACGAGGAGCACCGGCGACCTGCAAAATATCCACCATCGGGAAGCACGACAACACGAGAGGAGCACCCGACGACCTGCAAAATATTTACACCATCGGAAACACGACACCACGAGAGGAGCACCCGGCGACCTGCAAATATCTACACCATCCGGAAACACGACACCACGAGGAGGAGCACCCGACGACCTGCAATATATTTACACCATCGGGAAACACGACAACACGAGAGGAGCACCCGACGACCTGCAATATATTTACACCATCGGGAAACACGACAACACGAGAGGAGCACCCGACGACCTGCAAAATATCTACACCATCGGGAAACACGACAACACGAGAGGAGCACCCGACGACCTGCAAAATATCTACACCATCGGGAAACACGACACCACTACACCCAGGACGCAGAGGCTTCTTACACCTAACACCTCCGAGAGACCACCGAGAGGTCAGGTAATTGAAGAGAAGAGGACAAGAGTGTTAAGGAAGGGAAGATAATCGAGAAATTAAACCAAAAGGGAAATGAGAGTGTGAAGAAAAATAGAGGAAGAGAAAGAGAAATGTGTAGAGAGGAGGAGGAGGAGGTAAGTGAGAGGGGAATAAATAGATGTAGAAACATAAATGACGAAATAAACAGAACAGGGAAGAAGGGTTGAAATAAGGGAGAAAAAAGGAGGATATGAAAGAGAGATATGAGGGAGAAATTATATAGGTAGAAAGATAAAGAAGGGAAGAGAGATACAAAGCCAGACAGACAGACACAGACAGAGAGACAGATAGACAGACAGACAGATAGACAGATAGACAGACAGATAGACAATAGATCAACACAGATATTACCTTAAGTACCAGCCGTCAGAACATCACAGAACACACACAGTCAACACACCTAACCTAACCTAACCTAACCTAACCTAATCCCAGATCTCGTTAGCTCCTCGTTACTGGTTTATGTATTACAAACACACACACAACACACTAGTTTAATAATAAATGGTGCACACTAAGTCAGGGTTGAAGACTGTAATCTTAAAGAGTTATTTTGTATTCTCTTATAACCTGTACCGAGTATTTTGTTGAAGAATGACTTTATGAATTCTGAAATATAGCCATGCATGTCTCAAGGTATATATACTGTTTGTTGTTGTATATAACGAACAGAATTAAAATATCTTAAGTCTATTTAATTTTATGTCTTATTCTCTCTATCTTCCAGGAATAATTAAATATATTAGTAAGAGAGACATTATAAAGTGGTTGGATATATTACTGAGAAAGATATAATTCTCAGCCATAAAGAAATGAACTTGGCATCAGAATAACCCAATATGGAAAACAAAGACGAACTGACTATCAATGTAAATATATAATCTTTAGCCAATTCACCATATTTACAGGCATGATAACTACATACATACATACATACATACATACATACATACATACATACATACATACATACGCCATGAAAAACAAAAAACAAATGACAAACAGTTATAATATTGTCTGAGTGCGTCTCTTTATCAACAACAAAATTATAAAAAGAAACTATTGGATTTAAAACACTTGACAAACAGACAATAACTGACTAAAAAATAAATAAATAACAATAAAACAACTCGTCAATCACAGGTATAAATTCCACCACAATCAACAAGACTCACCTGACTCACTTCACACCTGTCATTAACCTGTCTCACCTTACACCTGTCAATTACCTGGCTCACCTCAAACTGCAAGACTTAGGAAAGTTTATGTTCTTGACGAGTAGGTTATTGAAGGGGGATAATTATTAGAATATATTTCAAGTATTAAGACACTATAATTCCTACTGACACTGCTACAGAAATAATGGCACTCTCTTTAAATAGTGCCATGGAGAGTTTGTCAATGCCAGAGAGATAATAATCAATAGCTCTGTGTAACGCATCATGGCACTATCATACAAAACTATATAAAAAATTATAGCGCCGTCAAAGAGATAAGCAACACAGGCAGACGCTCAAACAACACCATCACAATAACAGATAGAATGCGATGGCCGATACACGCTTAAACTTTTTACTGGCAACGAGACTCAAGCGCTACCCGTAAAAAAGAACACCAGCTCCAGCAATCATCAAAGCCAGCCTGGAGGAAACATCCAACACCCCATCCTCCCCACCCCACCCCACCCCGCCCACAACGCCCGCCCGCCCCACCCAATACCCTTCTTTCTCTACCTGTAGGCTTGGCGATGAAGTTTACGCCAGGCGATCGTTCATACTCACTATTCTGACGATTTTTTATTTTTGTAAATAATATAATAATAATAATAATAATAATAATAATAATAATAATAATAATAATAATAATAATAATAATAATAATAATAATAATAATAATAATAATAATAATAATAATAATAATAATAATAATAATAATAATAATAATAAGTTTTCCTTACATCTGGAGCTAAAAAAGTGACACCTGACACGAAGTTAATTAACATAAATAGTAAAATATTACCCCACATACCTGTAACTCTAACTCACTTTATACCTGGCTGGTCTCTCTCTCTCTCTGCCCTACTTAGATGTCGGAAATCTCGTATCACAAGATTCGAAATAGTAATCAGATTCACATTTTTGGAAAGTGAAATTTAATCTGACTTCATACATAATAAGACTCAGAGAGACCCTATAAGACTTCAACAACAGAAAGGAGAAAAAGTGATAAAATATGGGAAAGGAGTCACAAGAGAACATAAACACCGATTGGAAAGGAAAATATGTGATAATGAAAGGAAGAGAGAAGAGTTGGATAAAAGAAGAGGTAGATAGATAGATGATTAGAGGGGTAATAAACAGCATTTATAAACTATATCATTACATATTTTCATCTCACATTAAACTACAAGGTAAACAACATACATCTTATAGTAATTTCTCTATATGTGTGATAGAATCGTCCCCCCCTCCTCCTCCAACCCCTCCCTCCCTCCTCCCTCACCCCTCCCCCCCAACCTCCTCCCCTCCCTCCCCTCCTCACCCCTCCCTCCCCCCCTCCTCCCTCCACCCCTCCCCCCCCCCCTCCAACTCCTCCCCTCCCTCCACCTCCTCTCACCCCTCCCCCCCCAACCCCCTCCCTCCCTCCCCCTCCCTCCCCACCCCTCCCCCCCCTCCCCTCCCTCCACCTCCTCATCCCCTCCAGCCCCTCCCCTCCCCTCCACCTCCCCTCACCCCTCCCCCCCTCCAACCCCCCTCCCCTCCCTCCCCCTCCTCACCTCTCCCCCCCCCTCCCTCCCTCCACCTCCCCTCATCCCCCTCCAGCCCCTCCCCTCCCTCCACCTCCCCTCCCTACCATTCCTCTCTCCCTCTTTGGAAATCTTATTGACAAAATCACTATAAGAAAGTAATTCAATCACCAAATCAAATCACCTCGAGGGAATAAGGTCATCTCCTGCATCCTTCTGAATGTGGGATTGAATGAAGACTCTTTTGGTTTACACTCCAGTCTCTCTCTCTCTCTCTCTCTCTCTCTCTCTCTCTCTCTCTCTCTGGTTATTTCCATAGTACTATCCTACTGGAGGGCGACCAATTCACCCCCC
This sequence comes from Homarus americanus, assembly GCF_018991925.1. NCBI lineage: Eukaryota > Metazoa > Arthropoda > Malacostraca > Decapoda > Nephropidae > Homarus > Homarus americanus. The sequence continues at coordinate 1,268,017 of NW_024732440.1, read as the reverse complement.
CCCCCTCCTCCTCCTCTTCCTTGGTGATCATCGGCGCCAAACACACCAAATGGATTTTAAATTGCTTCAACCTATTCCTCGGCACTTGGTAATCTTAAAAGACGAACACCCCACAACCACACAATACCATTTTCTTCATCTCTGGGAATTGGTTCTCTCGTAGATAGACGACTAACTACTACTTCTACTACAGCGTGTGAAGACGTGAGGAATATTTCCGTATGATGTATATTCCTTGAGACTCTGAACAACCCATCTGGAAAAAAAAATTCATGATTCTTTAAATTACTCTCAAGGAAGCCGTATGATTCTTGGAGATCTGAAGGACCTTAATATGACTCGGTATTCAGAATCGATCTAGTCGTTGACGTGGTTCTGGAGGACGACCTTGAGACTCAATAATATTACTTAAAGATGTTTGAGGACCAGCTAATAACCTCGAGTGTGTTGTTAAAGGTTTATTTAAAAGTTCTATGGTCCTCAGTACTCCAAGTCCTAAAAAAAAAAAAAGCTCAACTGAATCGCCACTAAAGTTTTCGTTATTGTCTCAGGGAAAGTTTCAAAGACCCCAAAGTGAAGTCGACACTGTGTACTCACTATAGATCTTGAAAAACTTTTGAATGACAATCGACTTTTATCTTCTTCACAAAACCTTGAGAAAAATACTGAATAAATCGTAAAACAGACAAGAGAATCAGTGTGCGTGCGTGCGTGCGTGCGTGCGTGTGTTCGTGCGTGCTTGTCAATAAGCCATCAAAGTCACCACCAATGCACACAACACCTTCAGATCTTCAAATACAAAGTCACTCGCTGTACGTAGTAGATTAAGTCAACGTGAGGCCTCAGCAAATCCTCACCTCATCCTGACTTAACACACAAGTAGCCAGAGCCACCGCGATAAACTCAATTTAGGGAGATGACAAACCTCAATGGTACACAGAATGGGGAAACAGTCACTCACTCACCCTAGGCGTTAGACCCATCTTCCTCCCCCTCAGTGGATTCATCTCCCTTAATCTTCCTCTCATGGGAAGTACCTTAATGAGATTTCACCTACATCAAGAGAGGAGTATTACCTGTGTTTCTCTAAATCATTTTCATTAGGATAAATATTTTTATAATCACACAAAATGGAATATAACAGCGAAATATAATTGTTGATCATAGTGAAAAATTATATGAAATAGTAAGACTTTAGATCATGGATGAGATGGATTTAAAGTATTAACACCTACGTAAACTTATCACTAAACTTAATATATTATAACTATATTTCGCTTCTCATTTTGTTAATATTCCACACTACCTTAACAAGCTTTGTCTATAATTCCTTATTTCTTACATTTCTCCCTTTTCACTCTCTGCTTCCTGCTCTTAATCGCAGCATTTAATCTGAATTTCTTCTTATTCTTCTCATCATCATCTTCATCTTTTCTTCATCTTTTTGCCTTCAGAGTCGAGGCTTCACACCCATGTAATATTACTGGCTCAATGGCTTCCTTGTGCCTCACTTTCTCTCTCATCTTCTTTGACCTAATTCTTATCCCTTTAGTTATCAATCCTTACTCGTTGTCCATTCTCTGTTACGTCTCTCTCTCTCTCTCTCTCTCTCTCTCTCTCTCTCTCTCTCTCTCTCTCTCTCTCTCTCTCTCTCTCTCTCTCTCTCTCTCTTGAAGTGACTAAGATACAGTCCCCTTATCAGGTTCACTATTCTGGAGCATATACCTGGATGTACTGGAATCTCAGGTAACATTAGGGAATATGGAGTTCAGGTCATTTAACATCTCTAGGATTTTGTTTCCCGAGGATCCCAGAGTCTAGGATCCCAGAATTTAGGATCCCAGAGTCTAGGATCCCGAATTTGGTATCCTATTGTAGCTGAGTAACATTGGAACCCACACAAAGCTGAACAGACTTAGGTATACATTGTTGATGAGGATGACAAAGTAAAGAGCTATTTTATCACAGTTGAGAACATTATTCAAGAAGTTATTCAACAAGGTAAGTAGGGAGTTGCTAATCTAAGAACGCCTTAATACCTGTAGGTAAACCTTCTTCAGGTGAGTTGTTGACAATATCAGAGGGAATCTTCGCCATAGTAGGAATGTTTACAGTCTTTTACAGGTAATTGTTCCGGGTGTTTGGGACCTGGTGACCTCCCACTATTGGCGGCTTCAACTAAACTTAAGTCTTTTAACTCCAGCAAGGGGGCAGGAATCTTGGTAATGCATTCTCGGAAACTTAGCGAATGTCTGTTCCTCTAAAACAGACCGGAAAAGTTTTTTGTTCCCAAGAGGTATTATTTAGGAGGCCATGTAATGGTTTTGTGAAGTTTTTTTTTTTAAGGAGTTTATTGTAGTTTTGTAATTTATGGCTCTTCAACCTGCTAGGATTACATCACACACACACACACAGAAAATTACTCTGATATTCTTTGCAGCAGAACCAATTCAAACTCTATCTAGATATCAATTTTTCTAAATCTCTCTCTCACTCTCTCTATCTCTCTCTCTGTCTCTCTCTCTCTCTTTCTCCCTCTACTTTATCCTCGTATCCCCACAATACTGAAATCTTTATCAAGAGTAGAGAGAGACGTCAGTGGTGTAGGCAAGTCACTCTAAAGTTGACTATTTCCACTCGAGATAACACAATTTAACGCGCCGGGACCAACCTGGGTAAGATTGGAAAAGTTTTGCCCCAAATATTCACACGTGTATATATTTGCTAAGGTGGACCTGTAAACAACTCTATATAGAGACTCTTTATCAAGTTTCACCTCTGTCTGTCTGTCTGTCTCTCGCTGTCGTCACCTCACAACCCTCCCATCGTCACTCAAGATCCTCTCATCGTCACTCAAGACCCTCCCATCGTCACTCAAGAACCCTCTCATCGTCACTCAAGGCCCTCTCATCGTCACTCAAGAACCCGTCATCGTCACTCAAGACCCTCCCATCGTCACTCAAGACCCTCTCATCGTCACTCAAGAACCCGTCATCGTCACCTCCTCCATTAAGACATGTGGGTGAGTTACAGACATTACAGAAATTACGTGTGATACAGATTATGTAACTAAAATACAGAATAATCCATCATGACTTAGTTCTCTTAATGTTGTTCGATTATAGAAAAAACCTGATAATTCTTGTTAATATAATACACTCGCTACATTACACAATAGACTGACAATAATCGTTATTGTAATATTTTCCTTCTAACACCAAGAGTTAAAAATGAAGGTGATATTGTTTGGAAATTATACCAATGATCCAAGCCGTCTGTTGTATGTAAATTTGCCCCCAGGTGATTATGTAGTTCTGTTATTTAGAAACTATTGCCGCTGTATATAATATTAAGATAATTCTGATATATAATTCAAGATAGAGATTGTGTAATGTTTATTTTTGTCTTTACACCTCACTCTCGTGTCAGTGTTGTTACAGTGGACTGAATATATCATTAAGGGAACATTTAATTTGATAGTGTTTAACATTTATAGAAACGATCGTATAATTGTTTAGGGAATTGAAATTGTTCTCTGAAATTATCATCTTCACTACTACTAACCTCAGTAGATTTATCCATCATACGTAATGTAATTGAGAAAACTGTTCATTTAAGAGTGGGGATTAACTCTCGTGTTCTATACCACAGTTCTAAGTTGTTCTTCTCATGTGTTTTCAAGTGAACAGCTACAAAGTTCCTGATAACATGATGCCTTGTAACCCGTATATAACAACCTCTATGTATGTCACTCAAACAACTATCTGTACTCTGGGTGATCGATGAGTTTCACAATGAACACTACGACGCCTGTTATCTCGGGTAGGGTTGTCAAAATCCTTCGTCCATTGTGTCATATTTTTTCAACACGATTTTGTATAGATAGATTTTTTTTGAGTAACGGCGATAAGTACCCCCCCCCCCTCCCCTTCCCCCGCCCCCCTTCTACACTTGGCATTGGATTCTACTTAACACTGTGATATAAATAAGTTATAATTCCAGTTTCCTTTGTCTACAGTACCCTCAAGTAGATGTACTGTAGATATTACTAAATAATAAATATGCCGGGGCAATTATTTCATCAATTATAAAAATATACGAATACAATACAATACAATACTACAATAAATGTTTGATACCCTGTAGTGACACTGAATTTGTATTGGATATAAACAAATTTTGTCTATTTGTACTGACACTTGCATGACTCAGGATTTAGTAAACAACACAAACATTAGATATTGTTTGATTTTGCTTAATGTTTCATAAAATCCTATTATGAGTATGAAGAAATTTAACATTTTTAGCATGTGGGTCTAACAGGAGCCTCGTGGATTGAAGGCAATTTGGATACAGTACACTGACTATTCATCCTTTGTAAAATATGAGGTCATTTAGCAGACACTACATTCAACCTGTTCCATTTCCCCCAACAGAGTCAAATGTTACTGTTGGATTTCCTGATGCGAACCAGGGACCCTTAGGACGGGAGATGAATATTGTATCCACTCCGCCACAGTATCTAAAATTTATTCATGTGTAACAAAAGAGGCAAAAAATTTCACTTCATAAATAGAAAACAAACAAAACTCAAACACAGTCATTTCACCTGAGTAAATAAAAACAAGGAATTAAAATTTTCTCAAAACAAATGAAAAACGAAAGTACAAATTTTCTTTAATATAAAATAAGAAATACCTCTCTACTTCTCTATCTTACATGACTCACATATACATTACAAACTGAGAACAAAAAATGATTATGCAGTTCAGTAATCAACTCTGGCATATAGACCCTTGTTACACTGAATGAGAAGTTAATACCAGGGAGCTAAAATGAAAGAAAATTTACACCCAGAAGAATTTTATTGTTTTTTATCTGAAAATTTCTCTCCAAGTTGTTACAATGATTACATGGGAGGGAGGGAGGGAGGAGGAGGAGGAGGGAGGAGGGAGGGAAGGAGGGAGGGAGGAAGGAGGAAGGAGGAGGAGGAGGGAGGGAGGGAGGGAGGGGAGAGAGAGGTAGAGGGAGGGAGTATTTCACATGAAGGTCAGAGGTGAGTTAACAGGGCCAGGTAAACTGTCCAGGGTAGTTTACTGGTATACGTATCACTGTCTAGGTTAGTTTACTAGTTAACATAGTTCTAGTGAGTGAGTGTTTGTGTGACAATAACTTATATGTAATGGTTGATAATAAGAAGGCAGGAGGTCGTAGTTAAATTCAGCTCACGGACCACCACCAACTTTTACGCTTCCCTGTTGGTGAGGACCTGAGCCTGGTGATGGTGAGTGATGGTGAGGGATGGTGAGTGGTGGTGAGGGTGTGAGATGGTGGTGAGTGGTGGTGAGATGGTGGTGGGAGTGATGGTGAGTGGTGGTGAGATGGTGGTGAGGTGGTGGTGAGTGGTGGTGAGATGGTGGTGAGTGGTGGTGAGTGGTGGTGAGTGGTGGTGAGTGATGGTGAGTGGTGGTGAGATGGTGGTGAGTGGTGGTGAGATGGTGGTGATATGGTGGTGAGTGGTGGTGGAGGGTGGTGAGTGGTGGTGAGATGGTGGTGGTGAGTGATGGTGTGTCTGCTCTGCTCTACCTCTCTGCACCTTCCTTCCTCCCTCCTCCCTCCCTTCCTTTCTCCCCTGCCTCCCTGCCTCCCTCCATTCCTCCCTCCTCCCTGCCTCCCTCCATTCCTCCTCCTTCCCCCCTCCTCCCTCCTTCCCTCCCTCCCCTCCCTCCCTCCCTCCTTCCCTCCCCTCCCTCTCTGCCCCCTCCCTCCTCCTTCCTCCTCCTTCCCCCTCCTCCCTCCTCCCTCCTCCTCCTTCCTCCTCCCTCCCTCCCTTCCTTTCTCCCTGCCTCCCTCCCATGCCTTCCTCCTCCTTCCTTCCTCCCTCCTTCCTCTCCCTCCCCCTCCCTCCTCCCTCTCTCCCTCCCCCTTCCTCCTCCTTCCCTCCCTCCTCCCTCCTTCCCCTCCCTCCCTCCTTCCCTCCCTCCCTCCTTCCCTCCCTCCCTCCCTTCCTTTCTCCCTGCCTCCTCCCATGCCTTCTTCCCTCCTCCCTCCTTCCTCCCCTCCCTCCCCTCCTCCCTCCCCCTCCCTCCCTCCCTCTGCCTCCCTCCCTCCCTGCCTGCCTTCCTCCTCCCCCTCCTCCTCCCCTCCCCCTCCTTCCCTCCCTCCCTCCTTTTCTTTAACTCGACAAGAATAAATTTTGGTCCAATATTCACTTCCAGGAGAGATTTTCCTGTGTCGCATAAATCCTGGAGATGGATGGCTGCCTCCACCCTCCACCCCTGCAATTTAATTGTGGGTGGCTGAGCTGTAGACCTGTGGGTGGGTGGGCAGACCTGTGGGTGGCGGGGATAGACCTGTGGGTGCAGGGGGTAGACCTGTGGGTGGCGGGGTTGTAGACCTGTGGTGGCGGGGTAGACCTGTGGGTGGCGGGGTTGTAGACCTGTGGGTGGTGGCGGGGTAGACCTGTGGGATGGCGGGGTATAGACCTGTGGGTGGCGGGGTTATAGACCTGTGGGTGGCATAGACCTGTGGGTGGCGGGGTTATAGACCTGTGGGTGGCGGGGTTATAGACCTGTGGGTGGCGGGGTTAGACCTGGTGGTGGGGTTATAGACCTGTGGGTGGCAGGGAGACCTGTGGGGCAGGGGTTATAGACTGGGTGGCGGGCTATAGACCTGTGGGTGGCGGGGCTATAGACCTGGGTGGCGTTATAGACCTGTGGGTGGCGGGGTAGACCTGTGGGTGGCGGGGTTATAGACCTGTGGGTGGCGGGGTTATAGACCTGTGGTGGCGGGAAGGACTTGGGTGGTGGGGTAGACCTGTGGGTGGCGGGATTATGACCTGTGTGGCGGGGTTATAGACCTGTGGATGGCGGGGTTATAGACCTGTGGGTGGCGGGGTTATAGACCTGTAGGTGGCGGGTTATAGACCTGTAGGTGGCGGTGGTTATGGACCTTTGGGTGGCTAGGAGTGTTAGACACATATAGGTGACTGTACTTTTAGACATATCACTGACTAAGAGTATCAAACAAACTATATGGCTATCAGAAAATAGAACCATATCCTGAGACAGTAAATCACACAACTGTATCCTATAAATTACCTCCTGATATACCATGATATACCTTAAGAGAAAAATAACAATACACTATTATTTCTCTTGTAACTGAGGAAACTGGCTACTCGAACAAGACCCTGACTAACCTATAGGAAACTTTCTCTCTCAGCTAACAGGAAAAGCTATCTTATCCTTCTGGCCCACATCACCAAACATCTGCTACACCTTATATATATATATTTATCAACAAACAAACAAATACCTTTTTTTTTTAGGGGTGGGGGTGGGAGGGGAGGGGTGGGGTTAACACAGGTAATCCAGGTAAAATAGGTAGACCAAGTAACACAGGTAACCCAGGTAATCCAGGTAACACAGTTTGATGATGGTCAGTGTTGATGTTGATACGAAAGTTAATTAATCAGAGTAAATTAATATTATCCCAAATTACGAGTGAAACAATAAAGTCATTTAACTAATACAATTAAAGTTTCCATTCATTATAATCACGCGATAACACTTATTACATCATTAACAACCTTCCTCGTTCACTGTTGATTTTATGGGAAAAGGTAAATCGTATATATATTTATCATGACTAAATTAATTGCATCATACTGTAAAAAAAAATATTTGTTTGTTATCCAAGGTTATCAAATAGCCGCAATATGAACACGTATGTATGTATGTATGTATGTATGTATGTATGTATATCCGTGTGATGAGACAAACTACAGCTATTAAATATTATACATAACAGGAACCTAAAACAAATCTCGAGGAAACTTTGAATTATTCCACGTCTAATTTTTCTTCTTTCTTTACGGAGTTGACAAAAGAGTGTAGCGTTGTACCGAGAGTGACCAACTATGTGTAGCTGTGTAGAAAAGATCCTCCCTGATTACAACATTCTCCCCGATTCCTTATACCAGTCCTTGATCCCTTCTGTTGGTCTTGTCTGTGTGATCCTTATACTCTTGGATTCCACTCTGGTGATCTTTTGTTTTACTTATTGTTGTCTGGTGTCTTTTATTAAACCAGAATTATTTATCTCTACTGGGGGGAATATTTTGTTAGGTTACTGAGTTATATTGGTAATTAAAGCATCTATATATTAAAGACATTATTGTTCACTAAATCAGGTTGTAAAGTTGTGGTTGTAATGTGGTTTCTCTCTCGGTGTGGTGACCCAGATGACGTCAGCTTGTGTTTGCATGTTTAAGGAGAGGATTCATTGACGTCATATGTGGTTTTTATTTCGTTTTTATAGTAGAGCCGTTGTTAAGTGTCAACATTATCACCGGTACATTACATGCTTGGACACGCTATCATCACACACTTTCTCTTAACAAGAAAATTGTCTTATTTTTTCATACCTCCAACAACAGCTGCTCCTTAATCCGTGTTTATTAATCACTTTACTCCTTTTATATACTAATACAATATTCATGTATTTCTGCTTCTCGGAAAAATAAGTTCAAAGCTTTTGTTCTTTTGTTTTTTAATGTTTTGTTTCTTTTTTAGTAATATATATAAAAGTTCGTAGCTAGCAGAGTATTTTGTGAAACTCGCAATAATTCGCCGAGTTAAAGTTTCCGGCCGCCAACAGGCACATAAAGTTAAGAGTTAAAAGGCTGTGAGAATGACGGTTGTTCTTGAGGCCGTCTCCATGACCATCTTGGTGCTGGGATAAGACTTGGAGTGCTGTTGTTCCTACGCTACAACTCCTCAACTCAAGGTCACAGTTTGAAGCTCAGTTTGAATGACAATAATCTAATGCTGAGGATATATCGCCGTGTCCTTCTTCAGCAACACCGCGCTAATGGGCATAAATATCTCCTGAAATTAATCTCCATTGTGTTGGAGCCACCGGAGACGGACAACGAAACAAGCAGACAGACAGACAGACAGCTGTACTCCTCCTCCCAGCTCCACTGTATGTCTCAGCTCACAGCCACAAAACTCCCGCGAGAAATAAGACACAAGGAAAGACGTCAACACCAAAATCGCGAGACAATACAATCTTGGGAAATGTCAAAACGACCTAGTTGTACATCTGAGGGAGAATGGCTGCCAGACGAGGTACGGAGGAAGGAGCTGCGCCACCACAACACTTACAGGTGAAGCTGCTGCGTGGGTAATGATATCTGTGGTAGGTGGAGTGAGGACATAATGCAGCACCAGTCCTCTTGTTTGGTGGCTGGAGGATCTAGACGCTGCCAACAGACTCGAAGGATTAAGGTCACTCATCCAGAACATCAACAACACTAACAACCAGTCACTGTCACACCAAGTTTTGTACGATGATGCATAACATAGCTGTCAGTGACGTGTCTGTGAACCTGGCAGTGACGTGTCTGTAAACCTGGCAGTGACGTGTCTGTAAACCTGGCAGTGACGTGTCTGTAAACCTGGCAGTGACGTGTCTGTAAACCTGGCAGTGACGTGTCTGTAAACCTGGCAGTGACGTGTCTGTAAACCTGGCAGTGACGTGTCTGTAAACCTGGCAGTGACGTGTCTGTAAACCTGGCAGTGACGTGTCTGTAAACCTGGCAGTGACGTGTCTGTAAACCTGGCAGTGACGTGTCTGTAAACCTGGCAGTGACGTGTCTGTAAACCTGGCAGTGACGTGTACGGAGGTGTAAACCTGGCAGTGACGTGTCTGTAAACCTGGCAGTGACGTCTGTAAACCTGGCAGTGACGTGTCTGTGAACCTGGCAGTGACGTGTCTGTGAACCTGGCAGTGACGTGTCTGTGAACCTGGCAGTGACGTGTCTGTGAACCTGGCAGAAAGGATAATAGCTTCTCCTGTTTTATATGACGTCAGTTGGCTGTTATTCAAACAACTTTTACAGACTTCTAGAGATTTGAAGAACGATCAAAGGGGCCCAAAACACATTCACCTAAGAGGTAACTCGTCCTCCCCTCACACCTCATCAGACTGTGTAAAAATTATCACCTAATTCTCTCTAACTGGCAGCACACATCATCACAACATTGCTCCTAGACGCGCCACCACACCAGACTCCAATACCACACTCAGACCTCAATACAGACTCCAGTACAACACGCAAGAGTCTCCCGTTGTAACTAAATACAAACAGGTTCATATATTAACCGGTTTAAGTGTTACTACAATTAACTCCTTTTGTTATGATTTGTGTGTTGCTGGAGGCGCCGCACGACCGAGTGTTGTAGAGAAAATAATTGAGGTCGTAAATATCGGAAAACAGTGACAGGTGGAGTGAGGTAGGTGGAGGTGTGGAGTGAGGTAGGTGGAGGTGTGGAGTGGGGGTAGGTGGAGGTGTGGGTGGGGTGGGTGGAGGTGTGGGGTGGTGGGTGGGTGTGGGTGGGGTGGGTGTGGAATGGGGTAGATGGAGGTGTGGGTGGGGTGGGTGGGTGTGGGGGGGGTGGATGGGTGGGGGGGTGGAGGGTGGGGTGGGGTGATGGGTGTGGGTGGGTGGGTGGGTGTGGGTGGGGTGGGTGGAGGTGTGGGTGGGGTGGGTGGAGGTGTGGGGAGTGAGGTGGGTGGAGTTGGTGGAGGTAGGTGGAGGTGTGGAGTGGGGTAGATGGAGGTGTGGGTGGGAGTGGGTGGAGGTGTGGAGTGAGGTAGGTGGGGTGTGGGTGAGGGTGGGTGGGGTGTGGGTGGGGTAGATGGAGGTGTGGGTGGGGTAGATGGAGGTGTGGGTGGGGTGGGTGGGTGTGGGTGGGGTGGGTGGGTGTGGGTGGGGTGGGTGGGTGTGGGTGGGTGGGTGGGGTGTGGGTGGGGTGGGTGGGTGTGGGTGGGGTGGGTGGGTGTGGGTGGGGTGGGTGGGTGTGGGTGGGGTGGGTGGGTGGGTGGGGTGGGTGTGGGTGGGGTGATGGGTGTGGGGTGGGGTAGATGGAGGTTAACACACACACACACACACACGTAAGTAAGCTAAAACAGAGAGACAATCAATACAAAACTAAAGTCCTGTCCACCAGAGACTCTTCAATAATAATAATAATAATAATAATAATAATAATAATAATAATAATAATAATAATAATAATAATAATAATAATAATAACAACACGCTTTAGTTATGTGATATAGTTACCAATTGCTTTTGTTTACACCATACAACCAATAATAAAAGTCAGTCTATTTTACCGTCAATATTTTCTTCTCTTATTCATTTATGGAACAGTGTAAAAAAAAGTGTATATTTACATTTAACACACAAACCAACGCATGCTAATATTAACAACGATATATAAAACTATTGTAAATATTAATCACTAATAATAACCATTTGTCTGACTTTAACTAAATGATAACAGGTGTAACGGTGGTGACGACAGGTGTAACAGTGGTGATGACAGGTGTAACAGTGGTGATGACAGTGAACAGTGGTGATGACAGGTGCAACAGTGGTGATGACAGGTGTAACAGTGGTGATGACAGGTGTAACAGTGGTGATGACAGGTGTAACAGTGGTGGATAACTGGTGATGACAGGTGTAACAGTGGTGATGACATGTAATAGTGGTGATGACAGGTGTAACAGTGGTGATGACAGGTGTAATAGTGGTGATGACAGGTGTACCAGTGGTGATGACAGGTGTAACAGTGGTGATGACAGGTGTAACAGTGGTGATGACAGGTGTAACAGTGGTGATGACAGGTGTACCAGTGGTGATGACAGGTGTAACAGTGGTGATGACAGGTAACAGTGGTGATGACAGGTGTAACAGTGATGCTAACAGGTGTAACAGTGATGCTAACAGGTGTAACAGTGATGATGACAGGTGTAACAGTAGTGATGACAGGTGTAACAGTGATGCTAACAGGTGTAACAGTGGTGATGACAGGTGTAACTAACTAAAACACCCACTGTACAGCTTTCCTAAGTGAGACTATTAAACCCCTCCTCTCTCTCCCTTTCTCTCCTCTCTCTCCCTCTCTCTCAGTATGGAGGGAGGGAGGGAGGGAGGGAGGGAGAGAAGCAAACATTCCATCCTACTCAGTTCAAAGGACTGATGAACACAATGCAAATAAGAGTGATATCAGAGTCAGCTGTGTGTCCCCTTGATATAAACATGAGTCAGGTCAAAGCCAGCCAGCCAGTCATGCAGCCAGTGAGCCAACCAGCCAGCCAGCCAGTCATGCAGCCAGTGAGCCAACCAGCCATCATGGTCATGAGCCAACCAGCCAGCCAGCCAGTCATGCAGCCAGTGAGCCAACCAGCCAGCCAGTCATGCAGCCAGTGAGCCAACCAGCCAGCCAGTCATGCAGCCAGTGAGCCAACCAGCCAGCCCAGTCATACAGCCAGTGAGCCAACCAACCAGCCAGCCAGTCATGCAGCCAGTGAGCCAACCAGCCAGCCAGTTCAGCAGGCCAACCAGCCAGCCAGCCATCAGCCAGTAGCCAACCAGCCAGCCAGTCATGCAGCCAGTGAGAACCAGCCAGCCAGCCAGTCATGCAGCCAGTGAGCCAACCAGCAGCCGCAGTCATGCAGCCAGTGAGCCAACCAGCCAGCCAGCCAGTCATGCAGCCAGTGAGCCAACCAGCCAGCCAGCCAGTCATGCAGCCAGTGAGCCAACCAGCCAGCCAGTCATGCAGCCAGTGAGCCAACCAGCCAGCCAGTCATGCAGCCAGAGCCAACCAGCCAGCCAGCCAGTCACAGCCAGTGAGCCAACCAACCAGCCAGCCAGTCATGGCCAGTGAGCCAACCAGCCAGCCAGCAGCAGCCAGTGAGCCAACCAGCAGCCAGCCAGTCATGCAGCCAGTGAGCCAACCAGCCAGCCAGCCATGCAGCCAGTGAGCCAGCCAGCCAGCCAGTGCGCAGCCAGTGAGCCAACCAGCCAGCCAGTGCGCAGCCAGTGAGCCAACCAGCCAGCCAGCCAGTCATGGCCAGTGAGCCAACCAGCCAGCCAGCCAGTCAGTGCAGCCAGTGAGCCAACCAGCCAGCCAGCCAGTCATGCAGCCAGTGAGCCAACCAGCCAGCCAGTCATGCAGCCAGTGAGCCAACCAGCCAGCCAGTCATGCAGCCAGTGAGCCAACCAGCCAGCCAGCCAGTCATGCAGCCAGTGAGCCAACCAGCCAGCCAGCCCTGATATATCGGATCCAACTTGTACCACACTGGCTCCTGCTACTTTGTATTGTTGTTAAGAGTTATTGTTGCTTTTTAATTTTATTGTTATTGTTTTTTGTGATGAATAAAAGAAAATGAAAAACGAACGGACGGAAGGACGGACGGACGGACGTATTAAATGAGGAATTAAAATTGTTGTTGTTGTGGTGATTGTGGTGGTAGTGAGGATGTGGTGGTGGTGATGAGTGATGGATGGTGTGGTGGAGTGATGGTGATGGGTGGTGATGGTGATAGTGGTGGTAGTGATGGTGATAGTGGTGGTAGGATGGTGATAGTGGTGGTAGTGATGGTGATAGGGTGGTAGTGATGGTGATAGGGTAGTGATGGTGATAGTGGTGGTAGTGATGGTGATAGTGGTGGAGGTGGTGAGGTGGTAATGGTGATAGGTGGTGTGATGGGTGATAGTGGTGGTAGTAATGGTGATAGTGGTGGTAGTGATGGTGATAGTGGTGGTGATGGTAGTGGTGGTGATGGTGGATGGTGGTAGTGATGGTGATGTGGTGGTAGTAATGGTGATAGTGGTGGTAGTGATGGTGATAGTGGTGAGGATGGTGATAGGGTGGATAGTGGTGGTAGTGATTGTGATATGGTGGTGATGGTGATAGTGGTGGTAGTAATGGTGATAGGTGGAGTATGGTGATAGGTGGTAGTAATGGTGATAGTGGTGTAGTGATGGTGATATGGTGGTAGTAATGGTGATAGTGGTGGAAGTAATGGTGATAGTGGTGGTAGTGATGGTGATAGTGGTGGTAGTGATGGTGATAGTGGTGGTAGTAATGGAGGTGGTAGTGATGGTGATAGTGGTGGGTGATGGTGATTGGTAGTAATTGATAGTGGTGGTAGTAATGGTGATAGGTGGTAGTGATGGTGATAGTGGTGGTAGATGTGATAGTGGTGGTAGTGATGGTGATAGGTGTGGTAGTAATGGTGATAGTGGTAGTGATGGTGATAGTGGTGGTAGTGATGGGATAGTGGTGGTAGTAATGGTGATAGTGGTGGAGTGATGGTGAGGTGGGTAGTGATGGTGATAGTGGTGGTAGTGATGGTGATAGTGGGTAGTAGGTGATAGTGGTGGTGGTGATGGTGAGGTGGTGGTAGTGATGGTGATAGTGGTGGTAGTGATGGTGATAGTGGTGGGTAATGGTGATAGTGGTGGTGTGTTGATAGTGGTGGTAGTAATGGTGATAGTGGTGGTAATGGGATGTGGGTGGTGATGGTGTAGTGGTAGTAATGGTGATAGTGGTGGAGTAATGGTATAGTGGTGGTAGTGATGGTGAGGTGGTGGTAGTAGGTGATAGTGGTGGTGATGGTGATAGTGGTAATGATGGAGTGGTAATGATGGTGATAGTGGTTGGTGGTGGTAGTAATGGTGATAGTGGTAGTAATGGTGATAGTGGTGGTGATGGTGATGTGGTGGTAGTGATGGTGATAGGTGGTGGTAGTAATGGTGATAGTGGTGGTAGTGATGGTGATAGGGAGTGATGGTGATAGTGGTGGTAATGGTGATAGTGGTGGTAGTAATGTGATAGTGGTGGTAGGATGGTGATAGTGGTAGTAATGGTGATAGTGGTGGTAGTGATGGTGATAGTGGTGGTAGTGATGGTGATAGTGGTGGTAGTGATGGTGATAGTGGTGGTAGTGATGGTGATAGTGGTGGTAATGAGTGTGGTGGTGGAAGCAATAATTTTTAGGTGTCAACTTTCCCGTGTTTTTAATTCCTCATAAACACCTACATTACAGTATAATCTCAGCGTGAGTGACAACATAATAATGACAAATGATTCTATAATGCTGTTCTTTTTTTTTATTACCCTTTACTTCCTTTCTCTGTAAAATAATATCTAGTAAAAACACTTCTCTATATCACTAATTACGAATACCTGCCCTGCCCCTGCCCTGCCCTGCCCCAAAATGCCCCGCCCTGCCCTGCCCGCACGCCCTGCCCCTGCCCCGCCCCTGCCCCTGCCCTGCCCCTGCCCCTGCCCTGCCCTGCCCCCGCCCCTGCCCTGCCCCTGCCCTGCCCCACCCCTGCCCTGCCCTACCATCTCTACCTCCATAAAACTAATCTTCCACCATCTCCTACATCTCGTAAATCCTATAAAAGAATATTATCACAAAAAAAGGTTACGGTGAGAGAGGACTTACTGGTTCCCGCCTGATACCAGTGTTTGCTCTCGGCATTGCCTGTCTGAGCACACAAAACTTAAAACATGACTGTGTGTACACTCTCGCCACACGCCAAGTCAAACAGCGTGTTCCTTGGCTCCTCGTTATCAAGTTTAGCGTCGACTTGCTCCCTCGCTTTTGTGCCCCTGAATAAGAAATGGTTTCTGCATTTTTCTTTTCTTTGCCGCCGTACCTAGTGGTGTGTTGTGTGGAGGTGAATGGATGGTATGTGGATAGTTAGGTGGATATATTCCGTAGCGAGAAGGATAGGAGGATCGATAGATAAAGAGATATAATCATAAATATGCATACTCTCTCTCTCTCTCTCTCTCTCTGCTGCAGGTCGCCGTCACAGGGAGTTACACCACTCCACAGTTCGTTTCCTGGTACTCATGGTACAGTCGGCCTCTCATCTCCCCCATCAACCCACTTCCGACCCTTCCCTCACCCTTTATTCCGCCTCAGATTTCAATTTGCATATCCTGACCAAAGTTTGTGTGTCCGTCCTGCCTCTCACCCCTAATATTTAGTCCACACATCTCCTCGCTGACGTACCCTCCTCCTCCTCCCCCCCAGGCACGCTATTTGGTATTCCCTGCGCCACTAGTTCCGATGGAGTGTGACAAGGAAACTGATTACGTGTTCGGTTGTGATGGTCAGGAGGGGACGTGAGAAGGTGTACTGTGTTGTGGACTTAATCTACCTGACCACAAAGAGCCTTGGGTGAAGCTGCATGAGCTACCTGGTCATCTGGCTACCACACCAAGTTCTTGTCAACCTCAACCAGCTTTGCATAGTGTTTCAGCCCCCAACTGTTGTCTGTGAGTCTTTGTTTTACTGGAGACACTCACCCACCTGTTGCTGGAATGACCCTGTTCTACCTTTAAGAACCGTGCAATTGGAATGTACAAGGTGGGGGCTCAGTCTCTCTCTCTCTCTCTCTCTCTCTCATAGTTGCCATATTCTGTGTTGCTCTTGTACCCATAAGATGTAGGGCTCATATTGCAGGTACTACTTCTACAGCAAGGTGTCCCCCTGTAGGAGGTAGTAACACCCCTCAGAGGTCTGGGTGTCTCAGGACGGCAACATACCTCGACAAGTGAGAAATACTTTATAATAATAACCCGATTTCTGTTTTTTTTTCCCTTTGAAGATTTTAAGGGAGTCACTTTTATTTTTTAAGTAAGTGGTTTTGTTTAAGTAATTGGTGTATTTAAAGTGATTTTTAAGTTTATTTCAGGTATGATTCTGTGATTTTTAATTATATTTCTTCAAGTTTGATTTTTAAACCTTTTTTCGAGTGATTTTTTTTAGTGTGATTATTCTAAGTTTGTTTTAATTTTCAAAGTAGTTTATTTTTTTCGTAAGTAATCTTGTTAAGTAATCTTTCTTATATTTTATTTTTATGGACTAAAGATTAAAGAATGTATGTGTTTGTATTTATTTTCTTTAGTTACATAATCTAAACCTAAGGGAGAGAATTAAGAACCAATATATAAATAATAAACAAAAGGAAAATTAAGTTTATTCACATTGATGTTTCTTTTAAATTTATTGATATTTTTGTCCAATATTTCCTCAGGATAAATTACCCACAGACAAGAAGCATTCATTGGTCCAATTCTACATGACGTCACTTCCGGTCATTTGAATTCCACCTTAGTTATCCAAGTTTACCTACTTTTTTTTGTTTATACTCTTACCTAACTTTGCTGGCCGGGCGGTGAGGGAGAGCTGAGTCACTCCAGGAAGTTAGAGGTCTGTGGTAGCTGTGCCAGACCAGACCTACAGCGTGTGTGTGTGTGTGTGTGGGAGTGTGTGGAGTGTGTGTGTGTGTGGAGTGTGTGTGTGTGTGTGTGTGTGTGTGTGGAGTGTGTGTGTGGATTGTGTGTGTGTGTGTGTGTGTGTGGGAGGTGTGTGTGTGAAGGTGTGTGTGTGCGTGTGTGTGTATGCACGTTAGTATGTCTTCAAGAGGTGAAGAATTTGTTTTTCGTTTACTCACTGAACCAAAACTTTCATACAGGAAAAAGAACAATAAATTAAAACTATTGTAACAGCATCGAATATTAACTTAACTCACGGAGTGGATTGAGAGCCCCCCACCCACCAACCGCCCACCCCACCGGCAGCTGAAACACCACCACCA
Source organism: Homarus americanus (assembly GCF_018991925.1). NCBI lineage: Eukaryota > Metazoa > Arthropoda > Malacostraca > Decapoda > Nephropidae > Homarus > Homarus americanus. Next base: position 1,250,535 of record NW_024732440.1, on the reverse strand, counting down.
CCACCACCACCACAACAACAACAACAACAACAGCACTGATTTATCCCAGGTTAGGGTTACGTTAGGTTGGGATAATACAATTATTTTTTTGTTTTTGTTTTTTTTAGCCAGTACAGAATTTCAGGTCCGCGTAAAAAGTAAAATAAAATGTTTCCCCTGGCCGAGCAGACATGTGTGCGTGTAGATGGTCTGTATGTCTGTCTGAACTGAGAGAAGAAACTTTACGTGTGTGTGTGTGTGTGTGTGTGTCCTGCAGCTTTACCCCTACACTACCAGGCCTCTGTGTCCGCACTTTACCATAAATTCACACACACTTTTTTTTCTTATTCTGGACCAGTGTAACATAAAACAGTTTTTACCCCTTGTGATGTGAAACAAGTAAGCAAGTTAAAAAAAATTTTTAATGTGTGTGTGTGTGTGTGTGTGTGTGTGTGTGTGTCCTTCATGCTGTCCCAAGAGTAGTGAGGATGATTGTGTATGAACATAAGGAGTCTGCAATAGGCCGGTTGGCCTGTGCATGGCAGCTCCTGTCGAGAGTTACTACCACTCTCTATCATCCATGAATCTATCTAGCCTCCTTTTAAAACTTTCCAGCTTTCCAGCACTTACTACAAAGTTGCTAAGCTTGCTCCACTCGTCCACCACCCTATTTGTGAACCAGTTTCTTCCTATCTCCTCCTAAACCTAAACTAATCCAACTTAAACCGTTGCTCGAGTCCTATCCTGCTCGGATATTATAAGAACTTTATCTATATCCCTTATTGATTCCTTTCACCCGCTTAAATACTTCTATCATATCTCCCGCACTCTTCGTCTTTCTAGGAATGCAAGTTTAGTTTCTATAACCTATCTTGACATGGAAGGTTTCTAAGTCCCGGAATCATTTTCGTCATTCTTCGCTGCACCGACTCCAGTGAATTGATATCCATTGTATAATAAGGGCACCAGAACTGAACAGCATAATGGAGGTGCGGCCTGACTAGCGCAAGATATAGTTGCAATAAGACCTCTGCACTCTTATTACTTACACATCTAAATATAAAACCCAATACTCTGTTTGCCTTATTTCGAACATTAACGCACTGTTTTCTAGGCCGTAGATCCGGGCTGACAATACCCTAAGTTTCTTTCACAAGTCGACAGCATTTGTTCTTCCAATATTAAGTACGCTGCACTTGCTGGTGTTGAATTTCATTTGCCATTTTCTGACCATTCCTGCAGTTTATTTAAATCCTCCTGTAGTGCATTTGCATCCTGCCTTGAATTAATCTGCCGCCCTATTTTGGTGTCATCCGCAAACTTGCTTATGTCACTGCTGATCCCAGTATCTAGATTTTTTGGTAATATGAACAAGAGTGCCCAGTACTGACTCCCGAACCCCACTGGTTACACAGCCCCACTCAGATTTAACACCATCTACGCTGACCCTCTGCGTTCTATCGGTAAGCCATGATTTTATCCAATTTACAACTTTCCCCTCGATACCATGAGCGTTTAACACGGGGAACACGACCCATGACAAACAAACATCGTGGACCAGCAGACGACAAACTCAGCTGAAAACAAAAATCCTGGAGTGTGGTGTACAGTGTAGCTGTGGTGTACAGTGTAGGTGTGGTGTACAGTGTAGGTGTGGTGTACAGTGTAGGTGTGGTGTACAGTGTAGGTGTGGTGTACAGTGTAGGTGTAGGTGTGGACACGGGTGATGACTGGGGGCTATACGCTGACGAAAATATGGACTGTGATGGCGTGGCTGGCGGTCAGGGTGCGTTAACAATACAACAAAGGTTAGCAAGATCCAATAACTCTCTCTCTCTCTCTCTCTCTCTCTCTCTCTCTCCAGCTGTTGTTAGGTTCTTCATTATTTACAAAAAAAAAATCGTTAAATAAAACTAATAAAAAATATATATATATATATAAAGTCGTCCAAATGGCCTAATGGATATATCGAATTTGATCACAGTTTAAAGAAAAAATTTTCCCTGTAATATGCAAATTTGTCAGTTATTGAAGCTAACGTATTATTGATATGCAAATAAAAGATAAAAAATTTAATGTTTATTGTTTATTAAAGATAACCTATTATTTTATTTATAAATTGGAAACCATTTGTTTGTATAAATATAAATTATTAAAGATCTTTTTCTTATAGTTCAAAAAACGGATTTTATTCACGATGATCATTATTTTGTGCTGTACTGTACCGCTGGGGCTCTGTACCACGCTGTACCGGTCACTAATAGTGGGACTCACTGTACCATGTTGTTATGTTATTTACTATTATTTTTTTTGGGTTTTGTACTGTCAGATTTTATACAATGGTATTTTGTACAATGGCATGTGCGTGTGTGTGTGTGTGTGTGTGTGGGTGTGTGTGTGTGTGTGTGTGTGTGTGTGTGTGTGTAAGTCAAGTCCCTCTGTGTACTCTCCCGATATCTCACCTATTCACTCGCCAAATACCACAGCTCAATTATTTGTGAATATATGAAAGTTTAAAACCCTCAAGATTCTAGTGTAGTGATTCTTGTGTTGGGTGATGCAAGAATATCAATTGTAATGTGTGGTTGTTTTTACTGAGAAGCTGTTATATACTGTTAGGTGAAGCTGTTATATGCTGTTAGGTGAAGCTGTTATATGCTGTTAGGTGAAGCTGTTATATACTGTCAGGTGAAGCTGTTATATGCTGTTAGGTGAAGCTGTTATATACTGTTAAATTGAAGCTGTTATATGCTGTTAGGTGAAGCTGTTATATGCTGTTAGGTGAAGCTGTTATATGCTGTTAGGTGAGCTATTTATATGCTGTTTGTTATATGCTGTTAGGTGAAGCTGTTATATGCTGTTAGGTGAAGCTGTTATATGCTGTTAGGTGAAGCTGTTATATGCTGTTAGGTGAAGCTGTTATATGCTGTTAGGTGAAGCTGTTATATGCTGTTAGGTGAAGCTGTTATATGCTGTTAGGTGAAGCTGTTTATATGCTGTTAGGTGAAGCTGTTATATGCTGTTAGGTGAAGCTGTTATATGCTGTTAGGTGAAGCTGTTATATGCTGTTAGGTGAAGCTGTTATATGCTGTTAGGTGAAGCTGTTATATGCTGTAAGGTGAAGCTGTTATATGCTGTTAGGTGAAGCTGTTATATGCTGTTAGGTGAAGCTGAGGCTCAGGAGAACTTAAACAGTGACACTTGACCTTACACTTGACCCTGACCTTGAGATAGTAGAGAGTAAGAGAAAGAGAAGATAGAGAAGAATGAAAGATGGCAAGGAAGAATAAGAAAGGATAATTAGAGAGACAGGGAGAGAGTAGATAGCTAGAAGAGGAATGAAGTGGGACAGACAGACAGACAGATAAAGAAATACAGACAGATAGAGAATATATATATATCTCCTCACATACCAGACTTCACTCAAACACGCGAAACTAAACAACACCAGATACATTTATTTTTAGTTCTACCACGTAAGGAAAAGTCATCACGCATATCCAATGTTGATTTCTTGGTCAGGTCAACACTGTGGTGAGGGAAGACCTGGAATTGTGAGGGTATTGATACTCTGAATAATATAACTGTGTACTTGTGTGTGATTGAAAACTGTTGATTTTTTTTTTTTTTATGGTTTGTTGGGTTTGATTGTGTAGTTTTCTATTCCTTATTATTTCTTTCTATCTCTATCTCTCTGTTATTCCTTCGTTTTTATCTCCCCTTCCTTCCCTCCCTTCATCACTCCTTCCTCCCTCCCTCTATACAGACGCCTCGGAATACACTTGACGGTCTGGGAAAATAAATTGAGGTCAAAAGTTAGCGTGTGGGAAGGTCGTGTCCATTTCCAGTGTCTGTGTGTGTGTGGTGTGTGTATGTATGTGTGTATGTATGTATGTATGTATGTATGTGTACGTATATGTGGTGACGTAACTTATTCATTAAAACAGACAATAAATCCGCTACTCCGTTTTGTTAATATCAAATTAGTCGACGTCAGAATATTTTTTGTGGGGGATAATTTTTAATTAAATTTTTAGTGTGAACAGAGGCGACTGTAAATTAAAACCCGCATTATAATGTGAACTTTCTTTAATTTAATAGTGATTTAAGAGGAGAGACATAGAGAGAAATTGATGGATAGTCAGGTAGTCAGAGAGATAGTCAAATAGATAGTCAGAGTGTCAGATGGATAGTCAGAGATAAGAGATACAGTCAGATAGATTGTCAGAGAGATAGTCAGATAGTCAGTTAATAGATAGATACTCAGAGATGATAGTTAGTCATATAGATAGTCAGTTAATCATATTGAAACTCAGATAGTCAGATATAGAAACTCGGGTAATATATATAGATAGTCAGATAGAGAAATAGTCAGAATAGTCAGAGAGATAGTCAAAACCTTATAGGTAATAATTGAGTGGCCAAAAGTGCATAGTTCACAAGTTCAGACTGAACTAGACGGAGTTAAAGGTGAGAGAGCCACTACAGGTAACAGGTCCGGTCCACACGCTAATATTCGGCCATAATTTGGGTCATAACCTAACCTGGCCTGGCCTGACCTGACCTGACCTGACCTGACCTGACCTAACCTAGTCTTGTCTTGTCTAACCTAACCTGACCTGACTAGACCTGACCTAACCTAGTCTTGTCTTGTCTAACCTAACCTAACCTAACCTAACCTGACCTGACTAGACCTGACCTAACCTAGTCTTGTCTTGTCTAACCTAACCTAACCTGGCCTGACCTAACCTAGTCTTGTCTTGTCTAACCTAACCTAACCTGGCCTGACCTGACCTAACCTGACCTAACCTAGTCTAGTCTAGTCTTATCTAACCTAACCTAACCTAACCTGACCTGACTAGACCTGACCTGACCTAACCTAACCACATTCATCCCTGTCTCTAATTGGTCCATGGGGGAAAATATTTTGTGTGAAATATATTGTTTGGATTTAGAGGCAAAAGTCGAGTGGGTTTATTTAAGTATTTTAATTTATTTATTTATTTTTATTTTGTTTATTTTATATATATTTTTAGGTGGAGGTCTGATTTAAGTGTGAGATAATTAGCTCCTACTTTCATGGCTAATTACTAAATATACTAGATACATAACCTAACCTAACCCTTTTGATTCACTACACTGCATTCATTATTAATCTAGGTACCCATACTCAATTGGGTTGACTCAGGGCGCCCAGACTGCCACTATAATTGACTTTTTTTTTACAAACAAAATTATCAAGTTAGGAACCCATCCACAGCTGGGTCGATTATGGGTAACCTCGGGCGTAAACCGACTATTCTTATAGGTATCGAGGCTTATAACAGGTTTACATAGGGAGTAATTAAGTTCATATGGTTAAAAGCATGATATTAAACCTATCATGTTCTTGTGGTGGTTCTTATAAGACTTAATACCTGGCCTGGAGGTGTAGCAGGTGTTAAAGGAGGTGTAGCAGGTGTTAAGGGGGTGTAGCAGGTGTTAAGGGGGAGGGGGAGTTAACTTCAATCCCCCCTCTCCCCATATAGGGATTTACGGTCCTATAAATCACTCCTTTAATTACCTTCAGTTATTTATACTCAATAAATCACCTGGATATATGTATGTGAACTAAATAAAATCACCTTTTTAGAATTATCATCAGGAACCTTTAAAAAAATTCCTCGAATTCTCTAATGTCAACAGTAAAAGAAACCCAAGACCCGACACGCCGACACCCGAGACACCGACACCCGAGACACCGACACCCGAGACCCGACACTCAAGACCCAAAATCCGAAACCCATGACCCGAAACCCGAGACTCCGACACCCGAGACACACATCACAATATCTTGAACAATAAAACACCGGAAGAATGTGTATCGACTGAGGTGAAGGATAATGCTTCTACACAGTCTTACCTTGACCCGGAGAGAGAGAGAGAGAGAGAGAGAGAGAGAGAGAGAGAGAGAGCATATATGCGTGTATGTGGTTGTGTGCGTGCATGAGTGTGTCTGTGTGTGTGTGTGTGTGACAAAGAACTCCTGAGAGGGGACGAAAGAGAGAGAGAGGTGAAGGAAACCTTGATCTTACGCCTTGAGGGGAGACCTAAAGTAGATCAAGGGGAAATGCCGAGGGGAGAAGAAAGAGGGGAAGGTGAGGGAGAGGTGGAGAGATGGGGGAGAAGGAGGGGAGAAAGAGGGGAGGATGGAGGGGAAATTGAGAGAGAAATGGGGGAGAAAAAAGAGGGTCAAGGGGGGGGGTATTAGGATAGGACACACACACACACACACACACACACATTACAAAAAAACGACCATAAAACTCCTAAAACTAAAAGTATTGAAGATCTAAATTCTCTTCCCCACACCCAAACTATCTACCCAGAGGAGAGTGAACGGAAGAACACTGTAATAGCATCGCCGGGAAAGCCAGATGGATCTCCTAGCCAGCTGTTTAAACAAGAAAATCTGGCTCTGAGGAAGATGGTATTAAGTTTAATCTACTATGGAGAATAAATTTGGAGTTTTATTCTTTACATATTTAAGATGTTATGTTATGTTGTGTTGTGTTATGCTCTTATGTTAGGTTGTATGCTATGTTATTATGCTATGCTATGCTATGCTGTGTTATATGTTGTGTTGTGTTATGCTCTTATGTTAGGTTGTATGCTATGTTATTATGCTATGCTATGCTATGCTGTGTTATATGTTGAGTTGTGTTATGCTGTTATGTCAGGTTGAATGCTATGTTATTATGCTATGCTATGCTCTGAGAAACATATGTCTCTCCTTCCTATCTAATTATTCATAGTTTTTCGTGTTTCTCATCTATTCTTCATTGTTTTCTTTGTGTATTACCATTCATCCTTTTTCATTCATCTACCTGTGTGTTTGTTATAATCAACGTGTGCCGGCCAAGGTGAAGGTTTAATTAGTTTGAAGGAAGGGAACTACAGGTAAGTGAATTTGGTGGGAGCAGGTAGTGTTGTTGTTGGGGTGGGGGAGGGAGGAGATAATGAAGGAGGAACTAGTGAAAGGAAGAGAGAATAAAGGTAGGTATAAGGGATGAGGTAAGGAAGGAAGGAAGGAAGGAAGGAAGGGAGAGAGAGAGAGAAGGACAGAGAGAGAGAGAGAGAGAGAGAGAAACTTCGTATACATCGAGGCCTTTAGTTAATTTTAGTCTTCGCAAACAACCACCAGCACCACACTACTTTCTAAATGTAATCAGTTTTATATATATTGACATTCAAACATATTTCACCAGGTAGATCGCTGAAATTTACGCCAGGTAAGACCGACTCAAATATGTAAGATATATATAATGGTTGAAATTCCTACCTATAACTTTAAGGTTTACGCCTCTAATAAAATAGAAGCTGAGCCAATAAACACCATCTGTCGCCTCACGGGGGTGGTGGAAGGTTAGGGGGAGGGCAAGAAGGTGTTATATCCCAGCTTTAAGGTGGTATGAACAAGGGAGGTAGAGGCGACGATTCTGGTGATATGTGAGTAATAATGATCCATACTGGCAGGTGTTGTGGTAGACATTTCCCAGATGAGCATAGTGGTAGGTGTGTGTGTGTGTGTGTGTGTGTGTGTGGTAAAGTTTCCTAGTCGGCGTGAGGTCAGATAGTGTCAAATGCAACTAACAGCCTCAACAACGGTAACAACGACAACAGTACCAGGAATAACAGCAACAACAGGAGTGACGTCACGTTACCTGGTTCCTACAGTGTTTATTGACTCAATGTTCTCATGCTAAATGACAATAAACCCGTCACTACATGAACATTTACATAAATATCACAAACTGTACTATACTGCATCAGAATTATTACATAAATTCAATAAAACTATAAACCATAACTCATAATAATAATTACCACAACAATGATAAAAAAAAATAATCGATATAATTCTTCAAAACAGAGACTCCACTTTCATCCCCAGCGAAGGTCAGTGTCATTTAAGAGCCATTCAGATGATGGCACTGTGCCAACCTGAACTACAAACTGTTGAGGCGTCATGGCACCCAGGTCGACGAGGAAGATTCACATTTGAGAAAAACAAAACTTCAAAAATATTCACCATAACTGGGTGTAAAATATTGCATATTATTCTTGATCAGTTGGTTTGAGAAATCACCCAAATAAATCACCCAAATAAATCACCAAGAACAAAAGCCGATCAACATGTAAACAAAGGCATATCAGGTATATAATGAAATCCCTCCCTCCCTCTTATAGCCTCTCATCCACCCTTCTACCCCTCCTCCCTCCCTCCTTCCCTTCCTCCCTCCATCTTACCCTCCTCCAACCCACCCTTCCTTCCCTCCCTCCCTCTCTCCCTCCCTCATTCCCTCCCTCGGGTGATGCCAAATTCTCTTGTCAAGCGCTACTAAAACCTTTACAAGTGTACACTCGCTCATTCCCCATTCTATAAAAACAGGGAGAACAAAAAGGTCTACCAGCCCTAAAGACCTGAATCCAGTGTCAAATATTTCTGTCTGACGCTAACATGAAAAAAAAAAAAACATCTCACACTTGTTTCTTTTGTTGTTTGTTATGAAAGTATATTCTTGTTATGGATTTTGGAATTTTGTGTAGTTTCTGTGTGAGTTGTTAGTGTTATTATTAATGTTATTCTTTGTCGTTATTCGTTATTTGTTATTATTATTATTATTATTATTATTATTATTATTATTATTATTATTATTATTATTATTATTTAACTGTTATTACTTTTCATTCTATTATTTATCTTTATTTTCTAGTTCAGGTTTTTTTTTCCCACGTGGATATATAACAGCCCATGTCAACAGGTTCCCCCTGAAGTCAAACAAACACTAATTCATAAAACAGTGCAAAATGAAAAACATGCACTCAACATTTACACACACACACACACACACACACACACACACACACACACACACACACACACATAATCTACAATAAAAAACAAAAAAATCATTAAAAAATAAAGGATAAATAATAAACTATATATACTCACCCAACCTAATCTAACCTCTAACTCACCTCACCTCACTCCAATCAACCTAACCTAACCTAACCTAACCTAACCTAACCTATATACACTTCCTTAATTCCCGTTGGTATTGTTGTGTCTTAGCAACTTCAATTACTAGTCATATACTGAGGTGTGGTGCTGCAGGTGGACTAATTAACTCGATACTAATAATTTGTATACGTGCACCTGTATATACATAGTTTCACGTGCACCACAAATACCGGTTCACAACACCACCTCCCGTGCACCACAACATCACCTCCCGTGCACCACAACACCACCTCCCGTGCACCATAACACCAATTTCCCCTGTGCACCATAACAACACCACCTCCCGTGCACCATAACACCACCTCCTGCAATTACAACACCACCTCCTGTGCACTACAACACCACCTCCCGTGCACCATAATGACCACCTCCCGTGCACCATAACACCACCTCCCGTGCACCACAACACCACCTCCCGTGCAATTACAACACCACCCCGTGCACCATAACACCACCTCCTGTGCACCATAACACCACCTCCTGTAACTACAACACCACTCCTGTGCACCAATCACCTCCCATGACACTACTGATATTGTTGCGTCAAAAATCATTCAGAAAAAATCTTACCTACGGAGAGTTTAAATAAGACCAGCAGGTAGGATGACACCAATAAGGGCGTAGCGTTGGGCGGCGCTGGAGGGCGTGGCGTTGGGGCGTGGCGTTGGGGGGCGTGGTGTTGGGGGGCGGCGTTGGGGCGTTGGGGTGGCGTCGAGGGCGGCGTTGGGGTGGCGTTGGGGGGTGGCGTCGAGGGCGTGGCGTTGGGGGCGTGGCGGCAGGTGTACCCAGTCCCTAGTGAGGAAGGTATTTGAAGCATGAGGACCCGAGCTGTGCCTTCGTAACCTCTAACTCCTGAACAGACCGACGAGCCCAGAATAAATCCATTTTTTTACTCGAACTAACAGAGGTCACGTGGGGTCATGGGTTTACTGAGGTCACGTGGGGGTCATGGGACTAACAGAGGTCACGTGCAGTCCTGGAACTAACAGAGGTCACGTGCAGTCCTGGAACTAACAGAGGTCACGTTGGGTCATGGAACCATCAAAGGTCACGTGGGGTCATCTAAGGTAGGCTAGGTCAGATCGGGTTAGGTATTGACGTTGTTTTTTTTCTGTCATTTGAGGTCGCCGTAAAATTTGGGTCTGTGGGTTTGTTAGCTGCGTGTGTGTTGGGTGCGTGTGTGTTGGGTGCGTGTGTGTGTTGGGTGCGTGGAGGAGCTGGTGAGGATGATGAGAGTCGCGTTCTATTGAAGAGGAAGACAGGATGAGTCGCTAACTTCATCGAGGACCACATTACTTTTGTTCCTTCAAGAGCTGTGGTCTCTAGAGTGAGAAGAGGGGGAGGAGGAGAGGGTGGGGTGGAGGAGGACGGGGAAGGGTAGGAGGGGGGGGGAGAAGGAGGAAGAGGAGGAGTGTTCTAATTGCAAGATAAAGTAGATAAGGTGATGAACCGATGTGGTGCGGTGTTGAGTCTGGCAGTAAAGAAATGTCGTGGCTAACGTTGAGAGCTAACGACAGGTGTGTTGACACGTGGACATATTAGAATTTTCACAGGAGAGTTGGTTGTTGTGTTCACACCTTGGTGGTCGGAGGGGGGACCATTACTGTGTGGATGGGTTGATAGATATAACGTTATAATGAATGTTTATTTAGATGACTCATACATTAATTATTACTGTATATCCTTCGGACGGTATGTGCAGATAACAGTGTCAATATATTTATACACAATGTGTTGTTGTGGCTCAAAGGAGGCGTCTGAATTATTACAAGTCACCTTATAATTACCTGAGAAGTGGTATACTTACCTGGCACGGTGTATGATAATGAGGCACAGGTGCAGACCTGGCTGGTGGCTCTCTCACTCACAGGTAGCGTCCAACCACGAGTGAGTGAATGTCTCTGCCTCTACCATCTTATAACACCATCACAACTGCTACTCTAGTGGCGCTACTCAGACAGTGAAGGAGGGATCACGTTACTTTACTGGCGCCACTCAGACAGTGAGGAAGGGATCACGTTACTTTACTGGCGCCACTCAGACAGTGAAGGAGGGATCGCGTTACTTTACTGGCGCCACTCAGACACAGAGCGAGTGGTAGCACCGTAATGTTGTGTTGTGTGAGGGTGATGTTAACCAGAAGGTGTACACGAGCCCCCAGACACACGTTATACCAACACCAAGATGATGTACCGTTCTCACACACGACACGTCAAGGTGGCCGGACCCACAGCTCACCTCCACAAGTGAAGTGTTGACTAAACTGAGACGCTCAGACTGTATAATACTATACTGGTGCATGAGAGGTTAAATTATTCCTTTAAAAACTGATTAATATAAAACATATCGTTAGGATATAATTGTACCAGTGAGGGGTGAGGAAAGCACCTGTGTGAACCTCAACAAGAAACTCAGGTGTAGCAAGTATTGTGTACACGGAGACGTTGTTGTTGACCGCCGTCTGTCTCTCTGTCTGTAGCAGAACCAGAACACACACACACACACACACACACACACACACACACACACACACACACACACACACACACACACACACACACACACACACACACACACACACACACTACATATTCTTAGAGATAAAAGAATAAAATCAAAAAATCGTAACTATAAAACAAACTCGGTAGTCAGCATCAGTCAGCTCCCCCTCCTCCCCACATGTTATCGGTGAGGTCTCCACTACTGCTCCCCACATGTTATCGGTGAGGTCTCTACTACTGCTCCCCACATGTTATCGGTGAGGTCTCCACTACTGCTCCCCACCATCCCCGTCTCTGTCCTCCCCTACCTTCAGTTTCCCCAGGTAATATCTCAATAGTTGTTTCCTTGTCATTTCCTGGGTTTTTTTCCTCGACGACTAAAGTTTTCCTTCTCCACATGCTGAAATGAGATTAAGTAGACCTCAAATGCTCTAGTCAGTCTTATATAACGACGGTACAGGGATGTAATATAGGTACAGGGACATCTAGCAGCGGTACAGGACATCTAACATGGTACAGGGAGATCTAGCAGCGGCACAGGCACACTAACAGCGGTACAGGGAGATCAGCAGCGGGGCACAGGCACATCTAACAGCGGTACAGGAGATCTAGCAGCGGTACAGGCACATCTAACAGCGGTACAGGGAGATCTAGCAGGCACAGGCACATCTAACAGCGGCAGGGGAGATCTAGCAGCGGTACAGGCACATCTAACAGCGGTACAGGCACATCTAACAAAGGGTACAGGCACATCTAACAGCGGTACAGGGAGATTCCAGCAGCAGTACAGGCACATCTAACAGCGGCACAGGGAGACCCAGGCAGCGGGTACAGGCACATCTAACAGCGGTACAGGGAGATCTAGCAGCGGTACAGGCACATCTAACAGCGGTACAGGGAGATCTAGCAGCGGTACAGGGAGATCTAGCAGCGGTACAGGCACATCTAACAGCGGTACAGGGAGATCTAGCAGCGGTACAGGGAGATCTAGCAGCGGTACAGGCACATCTAACAGCGGTACAGGGAGATCTAGCAGCGGTACAGGCACATCTAACAACGGTACAAACAAAGTCACCTAGAGGGCGTCAGGGAATAACTTGAGGGTTGACTGCTGGGATAATTAAGTCACCTGTGATTAATTTGTCCTTCTCTTTCTCTCTTTCTTTTTACTTGTTTTTATTTTCCTTCCTTTTTTTATTATTACTTTATTTTTTTAATATTATCATTACTTATAATTATTCAATATTTACCTACGTGTCTACACTGATTAACAGGAATATACAGAGAGAGAGTGTGTGTGTGTGTGTGTGTGTGTGTGTGTGTGTGTGTGTGTGTGTGTGTGTAACTACTACTATGAATATACATAAGGTAGAGAGATAAACCTACCCTATTAACACCTGCACTAACAAGTCTCACACACACCTGGAAGACCTAAACGCCATTGACACGAACATCTGATTAACATGTGAATGGCTCCATCAAACAAGAACGATACATGTTCCTTGAGAAATTAATACGGCAGTTACGGAAGACATTACCTAGGCGGAGGACCAGCTATCTCGAGGACAAACTTCTAAGTATATCACCCTTGAACCTCAACCACCTCGTTAAGTGGGTAATTTATCCCTCGTAGCAACAGCAAATTCTCACCTGGAGGGGTTAATAGACAAGACACTTCACCTGACCTTATTACGATAGACGTTCAGCCACCAACACCTGAGCAGTGGTGTAATCGAACAGGTAAGTCTAACACCTGGTAGTGGATGACGTCTGATGCATTTAGCGTTAGTTTAAGCTGTGAGAGACAAATTTAACCAAGTTATTCCGACCGAAGGAAATAAAAATCCTCACGGGACTCCACTTAGGATCTCTCGTAGGTAGTAATGAGGAATCTAAACACAGGACGCCTTTGTGAATCTAAACACAGGACGCCTTTGTGAATCTAAATTAGCAACGGCGATCGATAAATGATCTACACACACACACAGGTAAACATTGTATCATATACTGTATATATCAGCCCAGACGACCACGGCCAGTTAAGGTAGTTCCCTTGTTCTCCCTCTTTCTCCACCAATATCATTTCCTTATCTCCCTCTTCCTCCAACATCTCCCTCTTCCTCCAACATCTCCCTCCTCCATCATCTTTCCCCCACATGGTAATTTATAGCTTAATTTAACTCCCAAAATTGCTAAAAAAAAATGGCCATAGTAATTTTGTTTATATAATACGAATCCATTTATGATGACGTGCAGGTATAATGACTTATAGATATTGGTAAACATATGACAGATTGTAATGATATTGTATAGTATAATAGATCAGTATATACGAGTGTTATGAATTAATATAGGAGTTTAACCTATATTATAGTGTGATGATATATAAACACACTACACTACACACACTACACTACACACACTACACTACACTACACACACTACACTACACACACACACACTCCACACACACTACACACACACACTACACTACACACTACACACACACACTACACACCACACACAATAATAATTCACACCACACACAATAACTCACACACACCACACACACACACACCCTACACACCAGCACACCACACACACACACCACACACACCAGTTAATTACACCACACACTACACACACTACACCACACCACACAATAATGACACCACACTACACTACACACACTACACTACACACACTACACTACACTACACACACTACACTACACACACACACACTCCACACACACTACACACACACACTACACTACACACTACACACACACACTACACACCCCTTAGCTCACCGCTGTGCCGTTTATGCCTATAACAGTTTTACGCTGGGGAAATTATGAAGTAGTAAGTGATGTTTAATATCAAAGGCAGCGGCTCCACGTAGCAAATAGTGGGGGGTGGATTAAGGGGGGTTAAGGGGGTTATAAAGTTAAGGGGATTACAAGAGGGAAGGGGGAAGAAAGTTTTTTTCTTAATCTGAATATTATTTTTTTTCCACACCTCAAAGACACTGGGAGGAGGAGGAGGAGGAGGAAGGAGAGAGTAGAAGGAAAGGGGTAGGAGGAAGAGGAAGGAGAGGAGGAGGAGGGGAAAAGGACAGACAGACAGACAAAAACAAAAACAAAAACAAAATACAATCTCTAATAACAAACAAACAAACAAACAACACTGCCACCATAAATATTACTGTTATATTATTGATCAAATTATGTTACTTAAAATAGGTATTATAAAGGTCACCCAACACTGAGTTAATTACATCACAGAGGTTATATAATTACTTCATAACTCACCGACATTTCTCACTCATTCCGATAATTACATAAGTTTAATTACCTTGTCATTCGAGACAAATTATATAGTCAGTTATTGTAGAAGATATTTAGGGTTTTCATTGACCTGTGTGTTAATGTTGTGATACACTCATATACCACCTAACCTAATCTAACCTAACCTGACCTGACCTGACCTGACCTGACATAACCTAACCTAACCTAATCTAACCTGACCTGACCTGACCTGACCTGACCTGACCTGACCTGACCTGACCTAACCTGACCTGACCTAACCTAACCTAACCAGACGAAGGCTATAAACTTTAAATTATTACCGACATTCATACAACTTATATTTGATAGTTTTATTTATACCTATAGTGAAACCTTTATTTAACGGACTATATACAAATGAAATTCTTTTATATCGAGGGTCCGTTAGATGTGAAACCCTCCATCTACCGGATTGTACGGAGAGAGAAGAGTCCGCTATATGGAGGTTTTACTGTATCTGGATAAATATAGTTTCTTATTGAAAGATTCACATTGAAACACCTGAAGTAACGTCCCTACACCTGTATTCAAACACCTGTAATATACCTGGCTATAAATATGTGTCTAGAAGCGAGAGAAAGCAGGTGTTATATCCTAAAGGAGAGTCAGGGAGAGGGAGGAGGAGGAAGGGAGAGGAGGAGGAGGAAGGAGAGGGGAGGAAGGAACAGAGGAGGGAAGGAGAGGAGGAGGAGGAAGGAGAGGGAGGAGGAGGAAGGGAGAGAGAGGAGGAGGAAGGGACAGGGAGGGAGGAGGAGGGAGGAGATGGGAGGGGAACGGAGAGGGGGAGGAAGGGACAGGAGGAGGAAGGGAGAGGGGAGGAGGAGGAAGGAGAGGGAGAAGGAAGAAGGGAGAGGGGAGGAGGAAGGGGAGGGAGGAGGAGGAGGAAGGGAGAGGGGGAAGGGACAGGGGAGGAGGGGAGGGGAGAGGGAGGAGGAGGAAGGGGAGAGGGAGAAGGAAGAAGGGAGGAGGGAGGAGGAAGGAGAGGGGAGAAGGGGACAGGGGAGGGGAGGGAAGGAGAGGGGAGGAGGGAGGAGGAGCAGGGGAGAGGGAGGAGGAGGAAGGGAGAGGGGAGGAAGGGGACAGGGGAGGAGGAAGGGAGGGAGGAGGAGAAGGGAGGAGAAGAGGAAGGGAGAGGGAGGAGGAGGAGGAAGGGGAGAGGGGAGGAGGGGAGGGAGAGGGAGGAGGAGGAAGGGAGAGGGAGGAGGAGGAGAAGTGGAGAAGGGAGAAGGAGGAGGAAGGGAGAGGGAGAGGGAGGGTGGAGGAGGAAGGGAGAGAAGCTTGTGTGTGTGTTGTGTTACCAGATTTTGACACACACACACACATATGCCCTCCTACACACACAATAGGTCGAGAAGTGGTGAGATCCTGTAGTGTCTCTCCTCCTGTCTATTCTCAGTTCTATATACCGTATGTAATGTTAACAAAGAGACAACAACAACAACATTGATGACAGTAATGAAGCTGTGAGCAGATTATCTCAAGTAAGTTTTGTTTTCATTGTGTTCGGGGATAAATCTCGTGTTCGACATAAGGTAACAGTATATACAAGACGTCTAGAGTTGTTTACATTTTGTTTTATAATTGTTTACTTCTTGTTTGTCTTATGGTTCTGATTTTTTTTTTACCCACAAGAGGTGATAATGTCCATCTGTTTTAGGGGGTCACGTTTGAACACGGACAGACTCACAACTCGACCCTAGAGAGACTTAGTGTTGTAGTTCTGTCCATCACTACATCTCCTGCGTGAACAAAGAGGGAACTGTTAACACGACCATTCACATTCCTATTTGGGTCGTTTTCCCCTCAGCCATTTGTAGTGAATAACCCTCACCACCACCACCACCACCACAGTAAACACACCTCGGCTAGCTCGCCTCCTGACCTCGCCTCCCCACCACCTCGCCGTCTCCCCACCACCTCGCCTCGCCTCCCCACCACCTCGCCTCGCCGCCTCCCCACAGTCATTAACGAGACAGTTGTAGGTCCTCGTTTGTCCACTACTGACCCGCCGGTGAGCCGCTCCATATTGCGGTTAATACCAGTACCACATTAACCGAGAGAGCCACCCAGTTTACCTTACTCCAACCTTACACCATCACCATTAACCTTACACCATCACCATTAACCTTACACACATCACCATTAACCTTACACCATCACCATTAACCTTACACCATCACCATTAACCTTACACCATCACCATTAACCGTACACCAAAACTTTAGGTTAAGGTGACTATGTCTATACTAAGTACACATGATGGTTTATTTTACACATGTATGGTGATTCGGGTCATGGAAGATATAGGTAACCCAGAGGTATTAGGTTATGACCCCATTGTCTGCCGTGTTGACGAGACGGGACTAAGACGAGTGAGAACCGCAGGAAGATGTGATCGAATTATCCCATTTCATCTTAGAGGACGGGCGGGAGGACGGACGGGAGGACGGACGGGAGGACGGACGGGAGGACAGGCGGGAGGACGGGCGGGAGGACACACAAAAGCGTTTAAGCGTGTACAAACAAAAAAAACACAAAGATTCTCCTCTCCTCTCCTCTCCTCGTGAAACAATGCCACATCAACTTACCTGACATCTTCACTACACAACTTTCACAGCAAAACACACACACACACACACACACACACACACACACACACACACACACACACACACACACACACACACACACACACACACACACACACACACACACACACACACCAGGAAAAGAAAAACCTTCCCCTCAGTAACTTCAGCTGAGCATTAGGAACCTGGGCTGACTCCCTGACAGCACGGCAGGAGGGGGGAAGACCGGGAGTGTGGGAAGGAGGAAGGTGGAGGAGAGGGCGGGAGGGGGGAGGGAGTGGAGGTGAAGAGAGGCAATCTTCCTCATCCAGTTCTCTTCCAATTCTTTTCTGTCATGCTCCCCACCTGAAGCGGATTTATCTTTCGGTAAGGGAGATAGTCACAGTATAGTTTCCAAGAGGCTTTACAAGGGTGTCCTGGGTGTTTTAAACTCTCCTCGACAAAGAAAGGATCAGGATACGTGTTTGTTTTTGTTTTCATTTGACAAACTGGTGAAAAAAAGTAGAGAGGGAGAAATGTATGGGAGGAATATGTGATCTATGGGACTAAGAGGTACACAGTTCTCTACCTTGTATGATGCCAGACCAGTCTTATTCCTTCCTTCCCTCCCTCTCTCCCTCCCTGACCAGTCTCCCTGCCTCCCTCCCTCATCCGTCTTCTTCCCTCTCCCTCCCTGATCTGCTTCCCAATTCTCTCCCTCACCAGCCGTCTTCCTCCCTCCTCACCAGCCCCCCCACCTATCCTTCCCTAGCCTACATCCTTCCTTCCCTGGCCTATCTCTCCTAAACCTATCTCTTGCCTAAGGCCTACCTCTCCCCTAGGCCTACCTCTCCCCTAGGCCTACTTCTCCCCTAGGCCGACCTCTCCCCTAGGCCTACCTCTCTCCCCAGGCCTACCTCCTTAACCCATTCTGCCTAAGGCCTACCTCTCTTCTAGGCCTACCTCTCCCCTAGGCCTACCTCTCCCCTAGGCCTAACTCTTCCCTAGGCTAAGTATAATTGGCTACCTATTAACACTAGTAACCATTTGACCTACACTCAAAAAAAGGTTTATATATAACACTGTACTTGTAAACAATCTTGTGTTGTTTACCCATCCCGTCTGTCTACCCTCGTAAACACTTCTAATTGTAAACAGTTATAATTCACAGCCCCAAATGACGGACTATAAACACACACACACATCATCATCAACAATAACAACACATCATCATCATACACACACACACACACACACACACACACACACACACACACACACACACACACACACACACATAAACGACTGAACAAATAGCAGGGTACAGAGGCCCCCCCTCCCCCTCCCCTCCTCCTGGCTCTTGCCCATTAGACCTAAATTGTGTTTGTGTTTTGGTCACTAAACAAACTGGCGGTGGTATTGCCTACGGTGCCAGTCCTCGGTAGTAATGTTGACCCCGTGTTTTGCCAGTTTCCATAATAACGCCCACCTGCTGCTCCCGTGGTCAACCTCTGGCACTGTTACCGTGGCACTTTGGCTCTGTTACCGTGGCACTTTGGCTCTGTTACCGTGGCACTTTGGCTCTGTTACCGTGGCACTCTGGCTCTGTTACCGTGGCACTCTGGCTCTGTTACCGTGGCACTTTGGCTCTGTTACCGTGGCACTCTGGCTCTGTTACCGTGGCACTCTGGCTCTGAAACTGTGGCACTCTGTTACTGTGATGAATTTTACTCAGGCACTGTGGCACTCTGAGTGTTACCGTGTCACTCTACCTGAGAGAGTAAGTCACCTGTACAGTATAAACTTTCAAGCCATCACCCTTTAGTACATAACTCAGCCACAAGTCAGCCATCCACCATCAGCCATCACTCTAATGTCTTTTAAAATACAAACCAAAAAAAATCATAAAACAAAGAAAACGAGACAAGAGAGAGAGAGAAGAAAGGGAGACTGTGTTAAATTCTCTCCCCATATTCCCGCACCATGTTTTGGGTACTTATTACCTAAACATGAACTGTATAATGGAGTACTGTTCTGGAGGCCTCAATGGGACCATCTTTTATCTCTCTCTCTCTCTCTCTCTCTCTCTCTCTCTCTCTCTCTCTCTCTCTTTAATTAGTGGCAGCGGCCCAGGGGTATGGACGAGGTAATTAATTATTTCACTTCTGTTCATTAGTTGCTGTCAGAGTACGTGACTGTAAGTGTCCGTGTGTGTAAGTGTCTGTACGTGGCTGTGTACGTATCTGTGTAAGTACGAGGACAAGGATGATGATGATGATGATGATGATGATGATGATGATGATGATGATGATGACAAGCCAGCACCAAAAGATGATGGGTACCCTACATTACTCACAACATTGATACATGGATTCAATTTCCTCGTCATATATAACAAGGGGCGGGAGATGGTGACCAGTCTGATTTATGGCTGCACCTCTTACACACGCCCACGCCCCCAACACACACGCCCCCACACACACACACGCCCACACACACAACGTACATAACAGAGCCCGTGGCAGTCAATTACTGAGCGTACAGACTTGTGTTGCATTCAGTGGGTCGTGTTATCCCAGTAGCGGCGCCTCGCTGGGCAACACGCCACGCCAGGGCTGCCTCCTGACCCCCACACGTTATACAGTGACCCAAATAAAAATATCTCCACAACATTGTTTTTTTTTCCTATATCGTTGACCAGAAGTAAATAGAAAATTAAGAGCAGCTGAAACTCGAGACACATGTTGTAATATATTCCGTCCCAAGTGAAAAAAACGAGACTTTTAGCCAATGAAAGACGAAGCAAAAAAATACCCGAGCCTCTGACAGAGTTCAGAGGAAATGAACTGTCCTTTTAGAAGAGCCTGACCTGACCTGACTATCACTGCTGATCATTACTCCACCTCCCGCCTCCACACACACTGTTCATGGACTGACGACTGTTGCTGTATAGACTAACACTCATACTAATGAAATGACCAAGGGAGTGTCACACCACCAGCAGGTGACCCAGGCAGTGTCACACCACCAGCAGGAGACCCAGGCAGTGTCACACTACCAGGATGTGACCTAGGGAGTGTCACACCACCAGCAGGATACTACCAGTGTTTAGTGTGTATCTCCTTTCTTAACTTACAGTAATCACAGTAGGTCACAGCAGGTCATAGCAACTTATAGTAGGTCACACTAACTCACAGTAGGTCACACCATCTCACAGTAGGTCATAGCACCCCACAGTAGGTCATAGCACCCCACAATAGGTCATAGCAACTTATAGTAGGTCACACTAACTCACAGTAGGTCACACCATCTCACAGTAGGTCATAGCACCCCACAGTAGGTCATAGCACCCCACAATAGGTCACAGCACCACCAGGGGTCAAAGATGGCCTCCAGTCAGTTGTTTAGAGGCACTTTACCCAGAACTAACCTTTAACTCTGAGGAAGGACGATGAATACGATGATATCATAATCAGTGGGTTAAGTCCCTCTTGTCACCGAGCGTCCCAGCTGAACTCAGGGCTCTTAATCCGTCGTTTGGTTCTTCAAATGAATCATAAAAACAAAGAAACATTTAAAACCCTTAACAATCTTCACCTGCCACACTCAGGTAACACATCAAGCTGCTAATTGAGAAGTATGTCTCACAGCCCCCACCTCCCACAACGACTGAACAACTCGGTCACTTGAAACAATTATAAATCAATGATAAATATTTTCATCAATATTCCCAAACTTTCCTTCCCATTCTCTGTTACATCCATCTGTATGCCCTCCATCACCTGCCTACGTTTTCTGGTGTCATAGAAACATTATATAATATACTATACATTTGTCCGAGGATTTGTCAACACACAAGGCTCCGGCAGAGTTGTGTGGGACCTATACGCCATGATGTTCAGTCTAGGAAATGGGATTCAATTTGCAGTAAACCGTTTCCCCGAGTGTTACCGGAAATGTTTTCACGTGGAACCCCAAAGAATCTGAGTTGAGTTGAAACCTTACGCCATCATTTGAAGATCAACTGAGATTTTTATATTTGTGGCAGAAACTTATTATTTGATCTGTTTCTGAGTTGTAATTATTCCTTATTTATTACCTGAAGATTGATTGAACATGATATTTACCACTTGAAGATAATATGAACATTTATAAATAGCCCACAAATCTGAGTTGAAATTGAACACCTGACGCACTTAAACTAAATATATTTCGTCGAGGTGTTAGCTAGCGTATTACCACTGGACCAGACAATGACCTGAGCCACGGCCAGCGATGTTGGTGAAGTGAGCGAGGATGAAGGAGGACTCAAGAGGCCAGACAAGTGGATGTTTAGACTCAGGTGAAGTTGTCTATTAAAGGATGATGGTAGGGAGGTAATATATTAACCTCCTGTGTGTCGAGAGGTAGAGCCGATCAGGACGAGAGAGGTTAGAGCCAATCAGGACGAGAGAGGTTAGAGCCAATCAGGACGAGAGAGGTTAGAGCCAATCAGGACGAGAGAGGTTAGAGCCGATCAGGACGAGAGAGGTTAGAGCCGATCAGGACAAGAGAGAGGTAGAGGCGATCAGGACAAGAGAGAGGTAGAGGCGATCAGGTCAAGAGAGATAGAGCCTATTAGGACGAGATATGTACAGCCGATCAGGACGAGATATGTACAACCGATCAGGACGAGAAAGGTACAGCCGATCAGGACGAGATATTTACAGCCGATCAGGACAAGAGAGGTACACCCGATCAGGACGAGAAAGGTACAGCCGATCAGGACGAGAAAGGTACAGCCGATCAGGACGAGAAAGGTACAGCCGATCAGGACAAGAGAGGTACACCCGATCAAGACTTCGGTTCATTTATCTTCCAACCATCCAGACTCAATTTTGGCGACAATCATTAACAAAAGAAACTTACGACCTTCTGAGAAACATGGGTCACATATTTCATCACTCGAGCGTTCACAGAGTAAGGACATCCCATTATCTTTTCCTCCCTCCTTCCCCATCACCCAGCAACCCCCCTCCCTTCTCCCCCACCATCCTTCTCCCTCCCCCATCACCCTTCCTCCTCCACCCCCTCCCTTCTCTCACTCATCCTTCTCCTCCCCCCATCACCCATCACCTCCACCCTCTCCTCACCATCCTTCCTCCCATCACCTCCCTCTTCTCACCATCCTTTCTCCATCCCCCATCTTCCTCCACTCAATTTCACTGCCCAAACACCAATTCTTAATACATGGAAATTGGCCTATGTACTGTAGGGAAATTACAGGGATACTTTCCTTATACCAGAGAGAAGAGGAAATTTGTGGTCGTGTTTTCCTACCAATAACAGCCTTTGTTTTCCCGAGTAGATGCTTCATCCTTGACGCAACAGGTAATAGGATGCGTCACCCAGGCCTCCTCTTATCCCTCGTCACCAATAGTTCATCCTGGTGTGTCCTGCTGTATCCGCTATATCGAGGGTCAGATGTAAAAACCTCTCTATAACGGACTATATAGAGAAGAAAATCCGTTATATTGAGGGTCTTTTAGATATGAAACCCCCCATTTAACGGATTACACCAGAAAAATCCGTTCTATGGAGGTTTAAATGTTTTTCCATCCTCAAGTTAACATAACTGAGAAAAAATATAACGCATTAATAACAAGGATTGATAACATCCTCTTGCCATCCTGCTCTACCTACCTGACCCACACTAATGACTCATCCATACCTGTTGTTAATGAAGGTGACAGGTGATACGTTTATGTAAGAAGAAGAAGAAGAAGAAGAAGAAGAAGAAGAAGAAGAAGAAGAAGAAGAAGAAGAAGAAGAAGAAGAAGAAGAAGAAGAAGAAGAAGAAGAAGAAGAAGAAGAAGAAGAAGAAGAAGAAGAAGAAGAAGAAGAAGAAGAAGAAGAAGAAGAAGAAGAAGAAGAAGAAGAAGAAGAAGAAGAAGAAGAAGAAGAAGAAGAAGAAGAAGAAGAAGAAGAAGAAGAAGAAGAAGAAGAAGAAGAAGAAGAAGAAGAAGAAGAAGAAGAAGAAGAAGAAGAAGAAGAAGAAGAAGAAGAAGAAGAAGAAGAAGAAGAAGAAGAAGAAGAAGAAGAAGAAGAAGAAGAAGAAGAAGAAGAAGAAGAAGAAGAAGAAGAAGAAGAAGAAGAAGAAGAAGAAGAAGAAGAAGAAGAAGAAGAAGAAGAAGAAGAAGAAGAAGAAGAAGAAGAAGAAGAAGAAGAAGAAGAAGAAGAAGAAGAAGAAGAAGAAGAAGAAGAAGAAGAAGAAGAAGAAGAAGAAGAAGAAGAAGAAGAAGAAGAAGAAGAAGAAGAAGAAGAAGAAGAAGAAGAAGAAGAAGAAGAAGAAGAAGAAGAAGAAGAAGAAGAAGAAGAAGAAGAAGAAGAAGAAGAAGAAGAAGAAGAAGAAGAAGAAGAAGAAGAATATCGCTCACTGAAAATATAGAGAGAAGAGCAAGAATAATTGAGAGAGAGAGATGGGGAGGGGCAATGGAGGATAAGGTAGAGTATCTGCTCAAGCTGACGACTCAAGTGGTTCATTAAGCATTCAAGATGGCCTGGAGACGTAGGGCAGCATAATTACAAAGGTTAGGTTAGGTTAGTATAGGTTAGGTGAGGTTAGGTTAGGTTAAAGTATTGAGTTTTATCGGTAAAATTAATGTGATTGATACTAATAGCTCTTTGGATGTTGAAAATAGTTTGAAAATTGTCAAGAAAGGTGAGACAAACATTTAATGAGGCTCTTATCAGGGAGAGAAGACTTACCTGTGAGGAAAAATAATCAAAAGGTATTAAGAGTTCCTTGAGAGAAGCTGCAGATGTGAGAGAGGGGGAATTACTGCAGGGTGTTCAAGCTACTGCAGGTGTCTTGAGAAATTCCTGAAGACGCTGACGAAGTGGAGGAAGGAAATGAAGACCTGGTGTGTAAGGAGGTGATGAGTGCACAAGAGGTGGAGGGAGTAATGGTCTTGATGAACTGGAGGATGAGGAGAGAAGAGAGAAGAGAAGGAGGAGGAGGAGGAGGGAGGAGAAGGAGGAGGAAGAGAGAAGAGAAGGAGGAGGAGGAAGAGAGAAGAGAAGAAGGAGGAGGAGGAGGAGGAGGAGAAGGAGGAGGAAGAGAGAAGAGAAGGAGGAGGAGGAGGAGGAGGAGGAGGAGGAGAAGGAGGAGGAAGAGAGAACAGAAGGAGGAGGAGGAGGCAGGAAGAGAGAAGAGAAGGAGGAGGAGGAGGAGGGGGAGGAGAAGGAGGAGGAAGAGAAGAGAAGGAGGAGGAAGAGAGAGAAGAGAAGGAGGAGGAGGAGGAGGAGGAGGAGGAGGAGGAGGAGGAGGAGGAGGAGAAGGAGGAGGAAGAGAGAAGAGAAGGAGGAGGAGGAGGAGGAAGAGAGAAGAGAAGAAAAGGAGGAGGAAGAGAGAAGTTAAGGAGGAGGAGGAGGAGGAGGAAGCGAGAAGAGGAGGAGGAGGAGAGAAGGAGGAGGAAGAGAGGAAGAGAAGAGAAGAAGGAGGAAGAAGGAAGGAGGAGGAGGAGGAGGAATAAAAGGCCGAAGAAGGAGGAAGAGGAGGAAGAAGGGGGAAAGGGAGGAAGAGACGGTTGAAGGAGGAAGAGGAGTGGGAGAAGATGAAGGAGGAGGAGAGGAAGAGGAGAAACAAGAGTAGAAAGAGGAAGAAGAAAAGACACTCAAGAACGCACATTTCTCCATAAACAGCTTGACAACTAAGATAAGCTGAACTAAAGTTTTACCTCCCTTTAACACCCCAGTACCTCCATAAGTTTTAACAACTCGGTACTCCATGTTTTTAACAACTCGGTACCACCATAAGCTTTTAACACCTCAGTACCTCCATAAGCTTTTAACACCTCAGTACCTCCATAAGCTTTAACACCCCAGTACCTCCATAAGCTTTAACAACTCGGTACCTCCATAAGCTTTAACACCTCAGTACCTCCATAAGCTTTAACACCTCAGTACCTCCATAAGCTTTAACACCCCAGTACCTCCATAAGCTTTAACACCTCAGTACCTCCATAAGCTTTAACACCTCAGTACCTCCATAAGCTTTAACACCTCAGTACCTCCATAAGCTTTAACACCCGAGTACCTCCATAAGCTTTAACACCCCAGTACCTCCATAAGCTTTAACACCCCAGTACCTCCATAAGCTTTAACACCTCGGTACCTCCATAAGCTTTAACACCTCAGTACCTCCATAAGCTTTAACACCTCAGTACCTCCATATGTTTTAACACCCTCCCCAGTACCTCCATAAGCTTTTAACACCTCAGTACCTCCATGTTTTTAACACCTCAGTACTCCATCAGCTTTTAACACCCCAGTACCTCCATAAGCTTTAACACCCCAGTACCTCCCTAAGCTTTAACACCTCAGTACTCCACCATAAGCTTTAACACCCAGTACCTCCATGTTTTAACACCTCAGTACCTCCATAGTTTTAACACCCCAGTACTTCCCTAAGCTTTAACACCTCAGTACTCCACCATGTTTTAACACCTCAGTACCTCCCTAAGCTTTAACACCCGAGTACCTCCATAAGCTTTAACACCTCAGTACCTCCATAAGCTTTAACACCTCAGTACCTCCATAAGCTTTAACACCTCAGTACCTCCATAAGCTTTAACACCTCAGTACCTCCCTAAGCTTTAACACCCCAGTACCTCCATAAGCTTCAACACCCCAGTACCTCCATAAGCTTGAACACCTCAGTACCTCCATAAGCTTTAACACCTCAGTACCTCCATAAGCTTTAACACCTCAGTACCTCCCTAAGCTTTAACACCCAGTACCTCCATAAGCTTTAACACCCCAGTACCTCCATAAGCTTTAACACCCCAGTACCTCCATAAGCTTTAACACCTCAGTACCTCCATAAGCTTTAACACCTCAGTACCTCCATAAGCTTTAACACCTCAGTACCTCCATAAGCTTTAACACCTCAGTACCTCCCTAAGCTTTAACACCCCAGTACCTCCATAAGCTTTAACACCTCAGTACCTCCATAAGCTTTAACACCCCAGTACCTCCATAAGCTTGAACACCTCAGTACAGGTACCTCCATTAATTACATCACGTGACAAACTCCACCACGTACAATAATTACTTTCTTTATTATTTAAGTCTTGTTTTTTGTTGACGTTATGTAATTTTATTTCATGATCTAGAGAGTTAAACACGTGTTATTTATCTGTTGTGGTAATTAGCCGCAGTTAATGTGGACAACCTGCTGTTTACGCCGTGCTGTTAACAAGCTTGTTTGGTCACGCGAGGTTTACATGATAAGTTAAGGAGAGAGAGAGAGAGAGAGAGAGAGAGAGAGAGAGAGAGAGAGAGAGAGAGAAAAATGTACATACCTTTTTCACACACACACACACACATTTGCATACACAAACACACACACTTACACATACACTCACAAACAAAATGAGTGTAGAGGAAGGTGAGCTAGTTTATTGTGTGTGTGTCTCTCTCTCTCTCTCTCTCTCAGTAAATCATCCAGGTATGAATATATTCTCAAATTAGTCATTATTTTCCCCCAGAGTTGTGGCAGAGATCCTATCAACAATCACAGGTTATTCATTAAAATTTTCGGCCAGGTAGACTAATTAGTTCCCGTTACCTGTTTTGTGATAATTATCTTAACACGAGGATGACTATCAATTGTTTCATTAATATTATATGGCACTTAGGTGACACAGGTACGTAACAATCATGGAACAACTGGTTAACTGTACGTAACAATCATGGAACAACCTGACCAGTGTACGTAACATTCATGGAACAACTGGTTAATTGTACGTAACAATCATGGAACAACTGGTTAACTGTACGTAACAATCATGGAACAACCTGGCCAGTGTACGTAACAATCAAGGAACAACTGGCTAGTGTCTGGCCCGGGTACTTAACACTTCATGTACTTGGGTACTGGGTAGTGTAGTGTACGTGGTAGTTTAGTGTACGTGGTAGTGTAGTGTACGTGGTAGTGTAGTGTACGTGGTAGTGTAGTGTACGTGGTAGTGTAGTGTACGTGGTAGTGTAGTGTACGTGGTAGTGTAGTGTACGTGGTAGTGTAGTGTACGTGGTAGTGTAGTGTACGTGGTAGTGTAGTGTACGTGGTAGTGTAGTGTACAGTACGTGGGAGTGGAACGTTCGTGTGTAGCCTCTCTTAGCCACTGACATCCCCCTACACACACACACACACACACACACCACCCACTGTTATAACCAATCAACTGAACACAGCAACATTATTGGCTCAAAATTAATATTTAAATTAGCTGTTAGTCAAGCATTTCTCCTATATCATGTCAATTAATTTTCCACTAGTGTTGCTACCGTGCACATTTTTCATTATATGCGTCACATTAGAATATAATTATATATCAATTATTATAATGGCGTACGTGTGTAGGGGGGTGGGTGGGGGGGTGGGGTCACTACATTTTTTGAGTCAAGTGTGATTGATGATAAGGAATAAATAAATAACTGCTTTATAAATCAATGAGATTATAAATATATTTGATAGCCAATTTGTGATGTTTATTCTGTGTGGTGCCAAAATTATACGTAACTGAGGTTATTACTAGGCATCAATAATCAGGTTGTATGTACTTCACTAATGACTTGTTGTGAGTGTGACTGTGTAGCTGACTTATTGGCATGATGTAATGAGAACTCACACCGGCTGCAACTCTATTAATAAACCGTTTATTATTTAGTATTACTACTAGCAGAATCGCCACCCTCCGGGCGGCTTATTCGCTAGACGACGGTAGGACGCCACCCTCCGGGAGGCTCCACATTGTCTCACTGTTCATTCCCCAAAACTTCTTCCGTCAATAGTTCATTAACGGTGTATGTAAGTTCCACCGTGTTTTCCACAACAACGGTACAGCAAAGTATATTTTTTTAGCATTAAACTGTTATTATTTTATTGTCTAATCATCACTACATATAACACCACCCATCATCACTACATATAACACCATCCATCATCGCTACATATATCACCACCCATCATCACTACATATAACATCATCCATCATCACTACATATAACACCATCCATCATCACTACATATAACACCACCCATCATCACTACATATAACACCATCAATCATCACTACAATATAACATCATCCATCATCACTACATATAACACCACCCATCATCACTACATATAACACCACCCATCATCACTACATATAATATCATCCATCATCACTACATATAACACCATCCATCACCACTACATATAATATCATCATCATCATCACTATATATAACACCATCCATCATCACTATATATAACACCATCCATCATCACTACATATATCATCATTGCTACATATATCATCATCATAACTACATATAACACCATCCATCATCACTACATATAACACCATCCATCATCACTACATATAACACCATCCATCATCACTATATATAACACCATCCATCATCACTACATATAACACCACCCATCATCACTACATATAACATCATCATCATCACTACATATAACACCATCCATCACTGCATATAACACCATTCATCATCACTACATATAACACCATCCATATCACTATATAACACCATCCATCATCACTACATAACAATATCCATCATCACTACATATAACACCACCCATCATCACTACATATAACACCATCCATCATCTCTACATATAACACCATCCATCATCACTGCATATAACACCATCCATCATCACTACATACAGCACCACCCATCATCACTACATATAACACCATCCATCATTACTATATATAGCACAACCATCACTACCATCACTACTACCACCATCATCACTACATATAACGCCACCCATCATCACTACATATAACACCACTCATCATCACTACATATAACACAATCCATCATCACTACATATAACACCATCCATCATCACTACATATAACACCATCCATCATCACTGTATATAACACCATCCGTCATCAATACATCTAACAATATCCATCATCACTACATATAACACCACACATCATTACTACATATAACAACATTCATCATCACTACATATAACACCATCTATCATCACTACATATAACACCACACATCATTACTACATATAACACCATCCATTATCATCACTACATATAACACCATTTATCATCACTACATATTACAACATTCATCATCACTACATATAGCACCATCCATCATCACTACATGAAGCACCATCTATCATCACTATATGTAACACCATCCGTCATCACTACATATAACACCATCCATCGTCATCACTATATATAACACCACCAATCATCACTACATATAACACGATCCATCATCACTACATATAACACTGTCCATCATCATCACTACATATAACACCACCATAATCACTACATATAACACCATCCATCATCACTACATAGCACCACCCATCATCACTACATATAACACCATCCATCATCACTACATATAACACCACCCATCATCACTACATATAACACCATCCATCATCACTACATATAACACCACCCATCATCACTACATATAACACCATCCATCTTCACTACATATAACACCACCCATCATCACTACATATAACACCATCCATCATCACTACATATAACACCACCCATCATCACTACTTATAACACCGCCCATCATCACTACATATAACACCATCCGTCATCACTACATATAACACCATCCATCATCACTACATATAACACCATCCATCATCACTACAT
This sequence comes from Homarus americanus, assembly GCF_018991925.1. NCBI lineage: Eukaryota > Metazoa > Arthropoda > Malacostraca > Decapoda > Nephropidae > Homarus > Homarus americanus. The sequence goes on along the minus strand of NW_024732440.1, from coordinate 1,220,341 downwards.
ATAACACCATCCATCATCACTACATATAACACCATCCATCACTATACTGTATATAACACCACCCATCATCACTACATATAACATCATCCATCATCACTACATATTACACCATCCATCATCACTACATATAACACCATCCATCATCACTACATATAACATCATCCATCATCACTACATATAACACAATCCATCATCGCTACATATAACACCATCCATCATCACTACATATAACACCATCCATCATCACTACATATAACACCATCCATCATCACTACATATAACACCATCCATCATCACTACATATAACACCATCCATCATCACTACATATAACACCATCCATCATCACTACATGTAACACCATCCATCATCACTACATATAACACCATCCATCATCACTATATATAACACCATCCATCAATACTACATATATACCTCCTAAAATACTAACATATAACACCATCCATCATCACTACAACACCATCCTCATCACTATAGTGATAAACAGAGCTCATTTTGCTGTCAATTTCTAAATTCAACCTTATTAAACCGTAATTTTTCAGTATTGTCAAATTCTTGATTTGACTCTCAGTGAGAGAGCTGTTAGTGCCAGTCCATCACAATGGTGTTCTGACAGCACTGCAAATAAGGTGTCTAATGTGGAGGTGAAGGAGAAGGGCCCCCGACCCAACAAACTGCACCACAAACACACTAAGGCAATAAAAACAACAAGAAAGAAGGAACTCCCACTTTCTGCCATGTACAAAGGGGACCGCAAGTACCTGCCATGGGAGACTACATTCTCACCGGAAAGACAAAGAACAACAACAAGAAGCTACTGAACCTGTTTCTGATATTTAAAATACTGTAATAAAAAACATATTAATTGATGGGAGCTTTGGCGATGAGTAAGCGGAGATACCTGTAAACGTGCTGTTTTGGGATATATATTTGAGTTACATAATATTTAGGTACAGCAGTTTATTTCACTGTATCTACTTGTTTACCAAGTAACTGGACTTACAGTCTCCGATCGGGATTCTCAAAACAAATATTTGGCATCGAACTCCGTAAGTGAGCTCGTAATCTAGCCTGTAACTTACAGGACCTCAACACGATCAACCTGGATATAGTAGTCGCTATTTCCGGATTGCATGAAAAAAAATTAATAATATATGTTTTAATAATGCCTGTTAGACTTGTTTTATCATAGAATAATGAAGAAAATGTTTTGTACATCAACATACTAAAATACAATATTAGTTTTTTTTTACGACAAGAAGAGGCTTGGCTGTTCTATTTCTCGCTTTATGGAAGAGATGCAGCTTTTGTCTTACAACTTTTCAAGTAATTTGTACCAAAATAGAAGATTTTTATTGTCCACATTTAGGGTATATATTTTTTTATGACTGAATAAACTTGCAGATAGACCTTATTAATGTGGTATAGCTGTAAATATCCTTCAGTAATGAAATCCAAATATGAGGTCAAGTGAACATTTTTGCTTAGACTCCGCCTTTGTTAGGACCAAGTTATAACAAGTTATTCTGCCAAGTATCCAATAAGTACCTATGACTCAGAGTTAAATAATACCTAACCTAATCTAAGTTCATCAAACTTAATAAAAAAAGTGGGGCAAAAAATAAGTGGTAAAGAAATTTTTTTCTCAGAAAAAGAATTATATTCAGAGGTTTTTTATCCGATACCTTCAGTCGTGATTATTTTGATGCAAAATTAGTAAAATGTATTTAACCCTAACACTACCTCACCTTACCTAATCTTACCTTACCTTATCTAACCTAACCTAATGTTACTTAACCTAACCAAGCCGCAACGCTCATGACACAATTGAGTTCTCTAGAAAGTTTTAATTTCATTTTCTTTTTTTAAAAATACATTTGCAGAGACAACAAACTTTTGATAATTATTTCTCCAACATATCTATAAATCTGCTGATGATATATAAATTTAGGATAGGTTAGGTTTGGTGTGATTAGGATAGGTTAGGCTAGTTTAGGATAGTCTAAGTTAGCTTAGGAAAGGCTAAGTTAGGTTACGATACACTAGGTTAGGTTTTAATCTGCATGATATTTTTACTGAACTTTTAAACGATGTTATAATCCTGGCAGCAGGGTATCGATCACGAAAATAACACTTTGATAGTTATAACATTTGATAAAGTTTATTATTACTGTAACATGAAACAAATCACTATAGCTGTACTTATCAATCCAGTATTAAATCTGTATTATCTTTGACCATCGCTCATTGGCCAGCTTATCTCTGCACTGTTCTCTGATATAATAAAGTATTGGTGAATGGGAATATTAATCATTTGTGAGTCACTTACTATAAAGGAAACTGTAACGGATTCTATGGACAGTTGGGAATATTTTCACGGAATAAGTCGGAGTAATTCCCCTCTTGCCCAAAAGCGATCCAAGGAGTTAATTCACAGAGTGAAAATCTAGACGAGTCTTCCTTGTTTGTTTTAGGTCATAACAACGAAAAGTTTAATAATGTTTATTACAATGATTCAGGTTTTACTGTAATTCTTCTTTTTTATATTTTTAGTATTTTGTAGATTTTTTTTCACCCAGTTCATTTCTTGTTTAGATTCATTATTGCAATTATTTTTATTACAGAGTTGAATTAAAAGTTTATATCTAAGTATTTTACAGCTTCACAAATACTTTTATAAAATGTTGATACACACAGTGGACAGTTTTAGTTCTTTCTTGTAATACCTCAGTATTACTCTGTTAAATTCTTACCATTTACACCTGACCATTTATTTATTTATTTTACAAATTGTTTAAAGAGAGAACATCACCAGCAGGATACAGATGATGAAGTAAATAGAAGTTTGTAACCTAACCCTACCCCCCCACTGCTACCCCTCCCTCTTGTCCCACATTCTTACTCGTCACTCCTACCCCTTACTCCTACCCCTTACTCCCACCCCTTAATCCCACCCCTTATTCCCACCCCTTTTTCCCACCCCTTGCTCCCACCCCTTCCTTCTACCCCTTACTTCTACCCCTTACTCCTACCCCTTACTTCTACCCCTTACTTCTACCCCTTACTCCTACCACTTACTCCTACCACTTACTCATACCCCTTACTCCCACCCCTTGCTTCCACCCCTTGCTTCCACCCCCTTACTCGTACCCCTTGCTCCCACCCCTTACTCCTACCCCTTACTGCCACCCCTTACTGCCACCCCTTACTCCCACCCCTTACTCCTACCCCTTACTCCCACCCCTTACTCCCACCCTTACTCCCACCCCTTACTCCCACGCCTTACTCCCACGCCTTACTCCCACCCCTTACTCCCACCCCTTACTCCCACCCCTTACTCCCACCCCTTACTCCCACGCCCTACTCCCACGCCTTACTCCCACGCCTTACTCCCACCCCTTACTCCCACCCTTACTCCTGCACCCCTTACTCCCACCCACACTCCCATCCCTACTCCCACCCCTTACTCCCACCCCACTCTCACACCCCTCATTCCCCACCCCACTCACCCCACCCCCATCTCTACATCCAACCTTATCACACTTACTCCCACCCCACCTCTACTCCCCCATCCCACCCTACTCCCACCCCTCATTCCAACCCTTCACCTTCGCTTCTAACCCCACTGTTACCCCCAAAACTACGCTGGTAATTAGAAGACATCATACATTTGTTCACTTAGACACCACTTCACTATCCCACAGACCCAATGGCTAGTCAATATTCTTTCAATATTATATATATATCAATTGCCAAACCTTCACCACAACAGAAAGAAAAAAAAACAGTCGGGTATATAAAAATGTAATAAACGAACATAAATCATCATTAATATATTATAGGAAAAATATGTCCGCAATATAATTATAAAACCTTCTGTATTCATTCTTCACCACACTAAAGGTAGCCATATAAAGAAAATAGTTTATAAATTAATAAATAAAAAATACGTATAAAAAGTAAATAACATCTATTGATGAAGAATTACACCGTAAGGGTAAAAGATTTTGGCAGCTTTAGAATGTTTAATAATTGTCCCAACAGAAATTTTCTTAAATTTTGTGAATCCAGCATTACAGTTTTTCATAATCCTTTGATGAGCAAGAAAATTACGAGTTTTCTTCCAAATGTGGTCAATTCACAGCAAGAAAAAGTTAACGCCGCTGTGCGAGTGAAGGAAGACGGAACATCAACAATGACGACGCAGCCTATCCTTGCTTAAAGAAACACTATTGTAATCGTAAGTGGCAAGGAGCAGAGGAGGAACAAGGCTAATATATAGACTGAACCATCGTAGTTACAGAGAATGCACTGTATGGGTTGAAGCCA
>NW_024732440.1:1188615-1215893 GCF_018991925.1 Homarus americanus | reverse complement strand
ATCATCACTACATATAACAACATCCATCATCACTACATATAACACCACCCATCATCACTACATATAACACCATCCATCATCACTACATATAACACCACCCATCATCACTACATGTAACACCATCCATCATCACTACATATAACACCACCCATCATCACTACATATAACACCATCCATCATCACTACATATAACACCATCCATCATCACTACATATAACATCATCATCATCACTACATATACACCATCCATCATCACTACATATAACATCATCATCATCACTACATATAACACCACCCATCATCACTACATATAACACCACCCATCATCATTACATATAACACCATCCATCATCACTATACTTAACACCATCCATCATCACTACATATAACACCATCCATCATCACTACATATAACATCATTATCATCACTACATATAACACCATCCATCATCACTACATATAACATCATCATCATCACTACATATAACACCATCCATCATCTCGACATATAACATCATCATCATCACTACATATAACACCATCCATCATCACTACATATAACACCACCCATCATCACTTCATATAAAACCATCCAACATCACTACATATAACATCATCATCATCACTACATATAACACCATCCATCATCACTACATATAAAACCACCCATCATCACTACATATAACACCATCCATCATCACTACACATAACACCATCCATCATCACTACATATAACACCATCCATCATCACTACATATAACACCATCCATCATCACTACATATAACACCACTCATCACCACTACATATAACACCATCCATCATCACTACATATAACACCATCCATCATCATTACATATAACATTATCCATCATCACTACATATAACATCATCCATCATCACTACATATAACATCATCCATCATCACTACATATAACACCATCCATCATCACTACATATAACACCATCCATCATCACTACATATAACATCATCCATCATCACTACATATAATATCATCCATCATCACTACATATAACACCATCCATCATCACTACATATAACATCATCCATCATCACTACATATAACATCATCCATCATCACTACATATAATATCATCCATCATCACTACATATAACACCATCCATCATCATTACATATAACATCATCATCATCACTACATATAATATCATCCATCATCACTACATATAACACCATCCATCATCACTACATATAACATCATCATCATCACTACATAATATCATCCATCATCACTACATATAACACAATCCATCATCACTATGTATAACACCACCCATCATCACTACATATAACACAATCCATCATCACTATGTATAACACCACCCATCATCACTAAACACCATCCATCATCACTACATATAACACCATCCATCATCACTACATATAACACCATCCATCATCACTTCATATAACACCATCCATCATCACTACATATAACACCATCCATCATCACTACATATAACACCATCCATCATCACTACATATAACACCATCCATCATCACTACATATAACACCATCCATCATCACTACTACCACCCATCATCACTACATATAACACCATCCATCATCACTACATATAACACCATCCATCATCACTACATATAACACCATCCATCATCACTACATATAACACCATCCATCATCACTACATATAACACACATATACTACATATAACACCACCCATCATCACTACATATAACACCATCATCATCACTACATATAACCATCCATCATCACTACATATAACACACACACAACAAACAGACATACTTCTTTGTTTTATATATAGTTTATTATACACACACACACACACACACACATACGGGAAGGAGTCAATACTTTCAGGTTAGCCCAACTGCACCGAGGCAGACAATCGCCAGCCCCGGGAAGACGCTGCACTAGATGTAGACTTGAGCAGTGTTACGTGTGGACGACCTGCCGGTCCCGCATCGGCCTCTCGAGCCACCTTAGAGCTTATCAATGATGGTGACATTATTTATCATAGATGGATGATCGTCATACTCGATTTATAGTGTTAACTTAATAGTTTAGTGGCGATGATTACAACCAAATTCAACCTTACTAATGTTTCTTTTTTTACATTACACGGTCAATTTCTCTTTCTATATCATAAGCCTCATATCATCGAGCTCATGAATACTTCCAACGATGGACTTATTTGATCTGTATCTGACTGAGACTTGCGAGGAGGTTGAAGGGAACCAAGAGGAGCCTCGCCGTCCTCCTCCTCCAGCCCCAAGATGATGAAACTCCTTTTGGCCGGCGAAAAACTCAGGCCTTTGATGTCCCTGTCCCCACCACCTCCCGTCCCACCACCTCCTCCCCGTCCCCACCACCTCCACCTCCCCGTCCCCACCACCTCCACCTCCCCGTCCCCACCACCTCTCAAACCCATACCCGTGAGAAGTCAGCCCCAGATGTAAAGCTCCCTCAATTTTATGGAAAAATCACTTATCACAAGGTAATTCGTAAAGGGATGCGGGGAAGACGGCATTACCGCCTCACCTAGAAGTGGAGAGACAGAAACGTCGTAGTTAAGAAACTCCACAACGGCACCCCGCTAACAGAAGAAGCAACCATTCTACAAGAGCTGGATGGGGCCGGGGGTTTACTCTATGGCGTCACAACCAAGCCTTATGCCCTGGTGATGGATCTATGCCCCGGCATAACTTTCACTGAAGCTGAAAAAGGCTCAACAGAGACCAAATTAAATCCCACCGCGTGAGGTCCTCTCAGCCATTACCCAGTTCCACGCCGCTGGATACAGCCATCAAGATCTCCACGGCGGTAATGTCATAATCAACACATCAACAAGCCCCATGGAATGTCATATAGTTGACGTCGGAGAAGCCGTAAAATTTTCCGGCGTTGCTAAGTTGACCAAAGATGAAGAATAAGGATTTCGCTTTCCTTAAACGTCTAAGCATGTGATAGGTCAACGTTGATCTAAAAAACCCTGTATAAAACCCGAGCAAAATAATAAAACAGATACCAAAATAAATTGTTTACCTAAACCCTACACTGTTGCCAATCGCCACAAAACTAATTACAGCTCTGACCCAACACACACACACACACACACACACACACACACATAATATAGAGATAGAAGTAACTTTTTTGTTTGTTTTTATTTCAAAAACTGATCCTGAAGATTCTCCAGTCCAGCTTATTTCACCTGAATAATCCAGGTGTGTGTGTGTGTGTGACAAACGAATACATTATAAAACAAACGTATTTAAAAAGCAAAATTCTCACTTATTAAAAAATTCAGTCGTGTTTTACCACAACAATACCGGAACAACATCAAAAGGTGACAACAGTAAAGCGCTGACCACACCTGCTGACAACGCTGACCACACCTGCTGACAACGCTGACCGCACCTGCTGACAACGCTGACCGCACCTGCTGACAACGCTGACCGCACCTGCTGACAACGCTGACCGCACCTGCTGACAACGCTGACCGCACCTGCTGACAACGCTGACCGCACCTGCTGACAACGCTGACCACACCTGCTGACAACCTGTACTGTATGTTGGCAGGACTTTTATCTTTTATTCTACCATGACCAGTTGTAAGTTATCGTGTTGTATTCTTTATTATTGTTGTCATAAAAGATGAATATAAATGAATTAATGAACCAGTTAAACAGTCAGTCAGTCAATAGGTCAGTCAGTCAGTCAATAGATCAGTCAGTCAGTCAATAGATCAGTCAGTCAGTCGGTTAATAGAGGGGGATGGGGATAGCAACAGGTCAAGCCAGGGGGAGACATATTTCTAGACCCTTATCACCGAATAATATTTTGACCCAATGATGGCGGATAGACTGGGATCCTGGGGGTATATCGGGATCCTGTGGGTATATTTGGATCTGGGGCTACCGTGATCCTGGGGGTATAGGATCTGGGGTATATCGGGATCCTGGGGTATACCGGGAATCCTAGGGTTATATCGGGATCCTGGGGTATACCAGGATCCCAGGGGTATATCGGGATCCTGGGGTATACCGGATCCTGGGGGTATATCAGACCTGGGGGTATACCGGGATCCTGGGGGTATATCATCGGGATCCTGGGGTATATTTGGATCCTGGGGTATACCGTGATCCTGGGGGTATACCAGGATCTGGGGAATATCGGATCTGGGGGTATACCGGGATCCTAGGGTTATATCGGGATCCTGGGGTATACCGGGATCCTGGGGGTATATCAGGATCCTGAGGGTATATCGGGATCCTGGGGTATATCGGGATCCTGGGGGTATACCGTGATCCTGTGGGTATACCGGGATCCTAGGGTTATATCGGGATCCTGGGGAGTATACCGGGATCCTGGGGGTATATCGGGATCCTGGGGGTATATCGGGATCCTGGGGTATACCGGGATCCTAGGGTTATATCGGGATCCTGTGGGTATACCGTGATCCTGGGGGTATACGGGATCCCAGGGTTATATCGATCCTGGGGGTATATCGGGATCCTGAGGGGTATATCGGGATCCTGGGGGTATATCGGGATCCTGGGGGTATACCGGGATCTAGGGTTATATCGGGATCCTGGGGTATACCGCTCTAGGGTTATATCGGGATCCTGGGGTATACCAGGATCCCGGGGTATATCGGGATCCTGGGGGTATATCGGGATCCTGGGGGTATATCGGGATCCTGTGGGTATACCGTGATCCTGTGGGTATACCGGGATCCTGGGGGTATACCGGATCCTGGGGGTATATCGGGATCCTGGGGGTATACCGGGATCCTGGGGGTATACCAGGATCCTCGGGGTATATCGGGATCCTGGGGTAGCATACCGGGATCCTGTGGGTATACCGGGATCCTGGGGTATACCGGGATCCTGTGGGGTATACCGGGATCCTGTGGGTATACCGGGATCCTGTGGGTATACCGGGATCCTGTGGGTATACCGGGATCCTGAGGTATATTTGGATCCTGGGGGTATACCGGGATCCTGTGGGTATACCGTGATCCTGTGGGTATACCGTGATCCTGGGGGTATTTGGATCCTGGGGGTATACCGGGATCCTGGGGTATACCGGATCTGGGGGTATACCGGAATCCTGGGCGTATATCGGGATCCTGGGGGTATACCGGGATCCTGTGGGTACCGGGATCCTGGGGTATACCGGAATCTGTGGGTATACCGGGATCCTGTGGGTATACCGGGATCCTGGGGAATACCAGGATCCTGGGGGTATACCGGGATCCTGGGGGTATATCGGGATCCTGGGGTATACCGGGATCCCAATGGGTATACCGGGATCCTGGGGGTATACCGGGATCCTGTGGGTATACCGTGATCCTGGGGTATATCGGGATCCTGGGGGTATATTTGGATCTGGGGGTATACCGGGATCCTGGGGTATACCGGGATCCTGGGGGTATATCGGGATCCTGGGGGTATACCGGGATCCTGTGGGTATATTGGGATCCTGGGGGTATATCGGGATCCTGTGGGTATACCGTGATCCTGGGGTATACCAGGATCCTGGGGGTATACCGGGATCCTGGGGGTATACGGGGATCCTGGGGGTATATTGGATCCTGGGGGTATACCGGATCCTGGGGTATACCGATCCTGGGGAATATACCGGGATCCTGGGGTATACCGGGATCCTGGGGTATACCGGGATCCTGGGGTATACCGGGATCCTGGGGGTATACCGGGATCCTGGGGGTATATTTGGATCCTGTGGGTATACCGGGACCCTAGGGTTATACCGGGATCCCTAGGGGTTATATCGGGATCCTGGGGGTATACCGGGATCCCACCTGGGGTATACCGGGATCCTATATCGGATCCTGGGGGTATATCGGGATCCTGGGGTATATTTGGATCCTGGGGTATACCGTGATCCTGTGGGTATACCGTGATCCTGGGGGTATACCAGGGATCCTGGGGGCATATCCTGGGATCCTGGGGGTATCCTGGGGTATATTGGATCCTGGGGGTATACCGGGATCCTGTGGGTATACCGTGATCCTGTATACCAGGATCCTGGGGGTATACCGGGATCCTGGGGGATACCGGGGGCATCCTGGGGGTATTTGGATCCTGGGGGTATACCGGGATCCTGTGGGTATACCGGATGTGGTATACCAGGATCCTGGGGTATACCGATCCTGGGGTATACCGGGATCCTGGGGGGATCCTGGGGTATATTTGGATCCTGGGGGTATACCGGGATCCTGTGGGTATACTGATCCTGGGGTATACCAGGATATATACATGATCCTGGATACCGGGACCTGGGTTATAGATCCGGGGGTATACCGGGATCCTGGGGTATATCAGGGATCCTGGGGTATACCAGGATATATATCTCCTGGGGGTATATGGGATCCTGGGGTATATTTGGATCCTGGGGGTATATCGGGATCCTGGGGGTTTATCGGGATCCTGGGATCGGGATCCTGGGTATACCGGGATCCTGGGGTATACCGGGTTATATCGGGATCCTGGGGGTATACCGGGATCCTGTGGGTATACCGGGACCCTAGGGTTATACCGGGATCCTGGGGGTATATCGGGATCCTGGGGGTATATTTGGATCCTGGGGGTATATCGGGATCCTGGGGGTATATCGGGATCCTAGGGTTATATCGGGATCCTGCGAGGTACACAATGTTGTCCCAGTCGTATTTGCTAGTAATGATAAATATTATTAATACAATTGCAAGCGTCTCTCTAGGCAAAGGTTGTGGCACGGGTTTCTGTTTACTTACCAACTTCCAAGTGTTGGTCGTTCCCAGGAGTGAACAAACTTCCCGACTATTGCTCTAGGAAGCGGCTGGCTGCTCTAAAACGTGGAGTCTGGCTAGTGGAGACGGGCCTGCATACCAAACTTTCCCCGTTGCCGACAGAACACCGAAACTCTCAACTTAGTTCTCAATTTTAATTTCTGACATTATTATTCGAATCATGTTTTGTCAAATACCTTTTAAGACAATCGTGGTTCTCAAAAAGAATCTAATCACTTAATATGCTCCTGTGGCGTTTGTATCAGTTACCTGTAATTTTTTGGATATATAAAGAGAGTGAGGTGTTCCCGTAATGCCAGATGTATTAAGAGAGTCACCATCACCTTCCACTACACCTCTTGTCAACACTCTATCATACATAACCTGTGTTTAGCGGCAAGAAAAACTCCCATTACACCATGACTAATATTACGTACATAGACCATAACAATAAAAGACGTGTTAAGGTTATATACCGAGTCTTTAAACCTTTCATTATTAACTAACTTTGGTCTATTAAGATGACGACTTTGTGTTATTGTTTCTCGTAGTTAAATTGATAACATTAGTGAGTACAGCGACCTCCTCAACACTACTTCACGCCTCTCAGACCATCCACCTCCCGTAAGACAAGTGATAGGTTAGTCTCTCTCTTCCTCAACAACACATCCATCTTGCCTCGTCACCCCCCGCCCCTCCCGTCTACCTCACTGAATGGAAGAGAATTGACCTCATTAACTCTTTAAGGATCAACTATTCCGTTATTTTTACCTCCTTTCAGTTATTTATAAAAAGTTATGTCTTATTTTACACGACCTTTCACCGTCAAGAGTGAGTGGAGCCTTGAGTCTCTCCTTCAGGAAACTCACTCAAAAGGCATCACCTCTTATGTGGGATTTTGAGCACGGTACTTCCCTCCTCCTCCGGTCTCCAACCTCCTCCTCCTCTTCTTCTTCTTCTTCTTCTTCTTCTTCTTTCCCCTACCTTTTCTTCTTCTTCTCCCCCCCTGCCTCCTCCTACCTCCTCCTCCTCCTCCTCCTCCATCCGCCTCTCTTCTGATGCACGTCAATATTCTAATGAGATTCGGACATCCAACATCTATGTGAACCCAAACAGGTAATCTACTCCTACCTGCCTGGCCTCAATACTCTGGGGAATCAATAGAGAGAGACATACAGTATTCATGATCCTCCTCCTCTTCCTCACTCTGATTACCTATAAATACCACCAATAATATTAAACCTTGCTTCAGGTATCAATAATCCAATACAAACTTAATATACATCATTAATCATAAAGGAATTATCTGCACCTTTGAATCAATTACCACAAACTCCAGGTAACCCAAGGCTCCGGGTAACTCGAAGCTCCAGGTAACCCAAAGCTCCAGGTAACCCGAGGCCCCAAGTAACCCTAGGCTCCAGAGACTATCCCAGAGAGACGAGTGAAGTTCTCGTGAGAGGAGAGAGAGATATATATTTCGCTGAGAGATTATTCCCAGGGCTGCCATCTGGCGTCACTGGGTATTCCTTTATGTTCTCTTCAAGCCCTCGAGGTTTTTTGTGGTCTGGCGGACACACAGAGCCAAGTTTAAAAGGTCAGCCGTGGGGCCTTCATTCTCCCTCCCTCAGTCCATCCCACTCTCCCTCCCTTCCTCCCCAGTGTGGGGCAAGAAGGACACACACACACACACACACACACACACACACACACACACACACACACACACACACACACACCAAAGAGACGACCGAATCACTCGCATGATTTTTGGAATAGATCTGAAAGGACTGAAAGAGCAAGAAAGAGCTATACAAAAACATGAATGTGGAATAAGAATACGAGAGAGAGAGAGAGAGAGAGAGAGAGAGAGAGAGAGAGAGAGACAGACAGACAGACCATATTGCCAGGATATGTCAGAAACGAAAATGTAATAAGTGTCAGATGTAAAATGAAAAATAGTCAAAATAAAATTGAAACAAATATATAAAAGAATTACCAGGAAGAAAGATGACACAAAAATAGTTATATAACCAAACGAAAACAAGAACAAACAGCCGTAATAATTGGGAGAGATGAACGATAACAGAGGATAATAAAGAACAAAAACAAAATAAAAGAATATGTTAATTTTATGATTAATGGGAATATTAAAAGGATTTTTTGACCAATAATATGATAGATAATAATAAACTAAAGGAAGAAAGAAGGATTGAACGTATAAATATTTTTGAAAGTGTATTTTAAAGTCTTATACAAACAAAAGTGTACATCTAAAGGCTACGAGATACTGATGTTAAATATTAAGTCAAGTTAAAAGGTCAGGTTAAATGCAACTTTCATCAGTATTGTTGTTGGCACTTTCTATATAGAGAGACAAGGTTTTGGCGCAAAGAATATAATTTAAGATTATCCGTCTGGTGGAATTAATGTTAAGATAAGCGGCTGTATTATCTTTAACGACTGTAGTTTAAAATTACAAAATATTATACATTTGTTGATACAGTTGAAATTTTTAATGAGTGATTCAGTTTAATCTGATATGCTATGTGAAAATATTCTAATAATATAAGGATTTCAGCGGAGTGTTGGAAAAATTAACTAATGCTTAAACCAATTGTCATAATACTTTCAGAACTGTGTGTGTGTGTGTGTGTGTGTGTACAAAACATATTTCTCAATCACAAAACATGATTGAAGTTGGAAACCAAGACCAAAAAAAAGGACATCTTATCTTTACAAAAAATACTCCCAATACCTTCCTAATGCAATCCAGGAAGAAAAACAATCCATTTTCTATAAAGGGATTGTCTGCTCGGGCGCTTAACTGGTAAAAAAAAAAAGAAAAAAAATTCCTTTAGGATTTGATTTACGATTATAATATAGATATAGCAGTTAATCTCCTCTCTATATATATATATATATATATATATATATATATATATATATATATATATATATATATATATAAGTATAGCTCATATGTGTCTGGTGAAATAAGGTTATTGTTGGTCTTGCTGAAGGTTTGATTGCTACAAGGTGACCCAAAAAGTTTTTATGGTTCAAGTATGATGATCCACCCTGTATATTATGTCACCCAAACTAACCCTGTTGATTACACAATAAATTAATTACAGGTGAGCATTGGTATAAATAAAAGGACAGGTATTTCACAACTAACTCAGCTTAAGGTATTATGATTCTCAGGTAAAGAAACACGACGCTACACTCGTTCACTGGAAGATCTTGGTAGACACTGACCTCAGCCACACACACACACCTCGAGTGAATGATACCAGGACACCAGTCACATACTCTCGTCATCACCAGCTGAGAGTTCTGGAGAGGGGCTGGCGTCTAAAGTCTGCTGTACATAGCGGGCTTTAAGCACTGAAGATAAACTCCAGATTTTACAAACTTGTACAGCGTAATCATATATAACCTTTATAATAACCTTGTGTAATGTTGTCGCAGAAATAAATTTATAGTTACTTTTCTTTTATAAATTATCATGGAAAATGTGTAGAAACTTACAGAGCAGAAACACATCTTACTTGTCTTCTCGACACCGCTGTCTATGATAATGAATGGCCTGAAGAACCATTACGGCCAGTCGGTCTACGGCACAGTTTAAACCAACCTAGTTTTAGGGACACAAAGGGGCTGTTTGGCCGTCACTGTACTTAACCAACTTCACTTTGCCCAACTGTTAGGTACAGTTCTTATCACAGCTGGGTGAACTAGGGGTGCCCTAGGGGTGAACCAGCGACCTACCCAAAAACCTCAAGAGACTTTGTCTTCCCAGAAACTTCTTTAATATACACACCCCAGGAGTGATAACGATAATTTTCCACCAGCAAGTTTATAGTTTTCTGCTCATAAGCTGAAGACAATATCAACAGAATCAAAAGGATACAGCTATATGTTTCTTAATTCCAGTTAAAAATAAAAAAAATAAAAAAAATAAAAATAAAATAAAAAAGTTCATTGGGTGTGGCTCTGAAAACTGAAGTGCCTTATAGTGAACAAGACAACGTTGGGGAACAATTCATGCCTGCCAGGGAGGACCATAGTTTACGGCGATATATTTTATTTGAAAAGCAAAACACAACAATCAAGTAGGAATATTGTGTTTCCTTCAAATAACTACCAGCGATCATGAGGGAGGAAGAGCATAACAAACTGGAGGGATGTCTTAAACCAGATAACTAAGGCGCGTCCTCCTCGTTCCGGGAAGAATCACCAACATCTGATTGGATCCAGATTCAGTCCCGTATTGCGAAAAGTATAATGAAAAATTACTTCTGTATATAATGATACACTTTGGACCCGATCTTTGGTAATCACAAGAAACACTGGACAACATTTCAGTTATAGAAGGATGCTTGATGCTGGGATGGAGAATGATTTAAAAGATCAGGTAATAATCGCATTAAGGAATTTAAAGTTCCGGATGTTTGAGTTAATAACATACGCAAATTATTATCTAGAAAACCACTGGATCAAATAGATTCCCTCATGTCTTTATACAACAAACGTGATCCCGATCTTCAACACGGAAGGTAAAGCCGACTTACTCTGTTAGCGGAGACACAAGACTCACCAGCAAATACAAAAACCAACGATATCTGATAATAAACTGGACATACCTGAAGTGTGATGTGTTGTGGTCCCTCGAGGTGGTGTTAACTTTCATTTATCTGGAAAAAACAACAATCAGATTAACCTTCAATGATACTAACAATGTTTCTAGTTGACACACACACAAATAAAGACACTTGGTCACGGTGTCATAATAAAAGCCGCTGTACTCACTTTGTCCTGGTGGTAGAGGAAGCCTTGGTGTCACCCCTCATGTGCCTCAAACAACGTGGATGAATGAGGCCACAGTTCTGCTTTCATTATTCTAATTACATACAACTTTATTGATATTTAAACCCAAATTCTATAAACAGTAACATCTCTAAAAGGGTGGAGGAAATAAATTTTTGCTTAACTAAAAAACATCAAGAAACTAACCTAATGACTCTCAAATATCCATATAAATGTATAACTTAGCCTAACTAGAACAACCCGAAAGACCTGACCTGACATAACCTCCTAGCCAAACTTAACCTAACTCAATAAGACAAAAGAAAAGACAAGGGAACTTTAAGAAATGAACATACTCAAAATTCATAAAAAGTCGTAAAACACAAATTTCCAATGAAAAAGCCAGAGTAATTTTTTGTCCTAATATACAAGTCTTTATAGGAGTACCATGGGTGACCTTTTCCGAATCTTAACCCAAGAAGTCATAATGTTCAGAACGTATAATAAAAAATTTCCCGGTGTTGTGATTCGTATTGGTTTAATTAGCAATATTTTTTTTTCACAACATATTTTCTAAAACGAATGATGTCAATTACTTGTATATCATTTTACCCTTCAAAGTCCTCTGCACAATGCCAGGTTTCAGTTATCATCCAAGGCTATAAGACTTCAATATACTCCATGTGAGCCCATTGTT
This sequence comes from Homarus americanus, assembly GCF_018991925.1. NCBI lineage: Eukaryota > Metazoa > Arthropoda > Malacostraca > Decapoda > Nephropidae > Homarus > Homarus americanus. The sequence continues at coordinate 1,203,562 of NW_024732440.1, read as the reverse complement.
ATTATATAATACTAAATTTTTGGGACTAGTTACTGTATCTGTCACAAGAATTCCAAAAGTCTCGTGATTTATTTTCCAATGTATTTGGGTTTTTTTCGGTGTAAATAATAAGTCCGTCACGTCCGTTTATTGTCACTTTTTTTTCTTGTCATACAAATTTTACCAACGAACGAATGCTTACAGTAATAATGTAATACAGTTTTAACCAGGGAAAGTAAGGTTAGGTTAGGTTTAAGTAATTCATGTTATTGGGTTAGGTTAGGATAAGTTAGTTGAAGTTAGAATAAGCTAGGTTAAATTAGATTAGGTTTGAATTAGTTTTTTTTTTTTAAATGATTTAGTCTCGTAGTGTCAGACCTGACTGGAAGTAGAGAGACATTTTCATGAGTTCGCTATTCTTTTATGGTGAGTAATGACCCCTGACCCACCTAACTAAAATTTATAGTAAAGCCATTTGGTTAGGTAAGCTTGGTATCGATGCTAAAATATGTAAGGTACTGTCTCAAACTATCCAAATGTGTTTAAACAGTTTATATCTAATACACAATTGTTTTTAAATACCAGTTCATAATATTTCTTCTCTCACTCTCTCAGCTGACGATGTAAACACAAGAAGGGAGTGAGGGATTAACTTATTGTAAGGAAACATCTACAGTCCTTGTGATGTCATTGTCAGCTGGTGGACCGAGACGCCATATTGTAAACACACCTGTAACAAATCTTCTTATTTCTCATTTAATTATAACAATTTGTCTATGTATTCCGCCAGGTAAGTTCTTATGAAATGTTATATAGTTTTAGCAGTTGTGTTATGGGTTGAGTTAGCTCCGGCCCACAACCTCCTTTCTGTACTGTACAATGAAAGACAAAAAGAAGTGTCGTGAAATTTGGTGAAAACATATGACGATGGGTTAAACTTTTGGTGCGCTCTGCATTGTGGTAGGGGGGGGGGAAGCTCTCGTAATGTTTCACGAGTTATATTTAATCTTCGGACAAAACCGCGACACGACTTTTGTCTTTGAATGTACCTTCTCATATTTAACACTTAACCTCAACAAATACAATCCATATTGACCACCACTTACCTCTTGATCGTATATTCCCTCACCAACGATGACACTTGTTAACACTTCTCTGTGGCACTTGTTCACACGTCAACAGTGGCAACAAAACTGGCTGTCGAGGTTCATGACACTGATTCAACTAAAACATCTCAAAGTAGGTGTCGAAGCTTCAAGGAACTGAATGAAACTATCTAATTACTGTGAGAAGACTTCGACTGTATCTCCCTCTTTGAAATTACCAAATACCTGATGTAACAACTTATTATTTTTCCCTGAAATTAATCTCAGCACATAAGAAGCCTTTATTCTTCCAATTATAAATGAGTTCACTGTAAGGAACGCGTATCACCGCTGGTCATGAACCTCTGAAACAACACTGTGTCCTCATCAGTGTCTCGAAATGTCCATCAATTGTGAAGAAACTTTGAGAATTTGGTTCGTATTTTGTTTAACTCGATTTATAAACTGAATAAAAAAAAACATAATGAGATAAAACACAACTAAATTAAATCTTCATATATCGTTAACAAGCGACAAAATAAAACTTATTCTTCAAATCAATGTTTACGAACCACCAACACAGATCACCACCAACACAGATCACCACCATCACAGATCACCACCAACACAGATCACCACCAACACAGATCACCACCAACACAGATCACCACCATCACAGATCACCACCAACACGACGTAATAAACAAACTATATAACATTATCCTTATACTCACATTGGTTTTATATATAACTTTCTATCTATTTAAGTAACCCAGCAGCTGAAACTACCTCAACACCCTCACTTACTGAACACATTATCTCTACAGCCTACATAAGTTATCAATTAGTGACCTGGAGCATAGCGAATATATTATACCTGTGCTACATTACAGGTGAGTAACACAGGTGACTGGCTACTCTACCTTAATTGCTGTGTGTGTGTGGGGGGGGGGGAGGGGCCACGCTGACAATGGCTCTGGTTAAACCTGTTTGGGATGGTGGACGGCGGTGTTGGAGAGTCAATAATGGGGGTCCGGGGTTGTTAAGGGGGAAGGAGGTGTGAGGGAAGGGTAAGGGGGGATATAAACAGTGTTACCATATTAGCGAGAACATTAAAATGACACCCTGCTAAATCAAATAAATCAAAAAATATTCCCCATCACAACAGGTAAATTAGTTCAATCAAGAGTATTTCATTATAATATATAAAATCATAAATCCCCCAAAGAGAGGATTAGCCAAAGTGAAGAGCGAGGTAGAGAGAGGTAAAGTTTAGTGGTCGTAGTGACACTTGATCATAGGAACAATTTTCTGCCTCAGAGACTTGACTGTTTTACGTGAGTGGTGAGTTGTTAAAGGCTTCCTCTGTCTGTCTGTCTGTCTGTCTCTCCCTCTGTCTGTCTGTCTGTCTGTCTGTCTCTTCCTCTGTCTGTCTGTCTGTCTCTTCCTCTGTCTGTCTGTCTGTCTTTCTTTTTCTTTGTTTATTTGTCTCTCTCTCTCTCTCTCTCTCTCTCTCTCTCTTCTATCTCATATATATGTGTAGTCAACAGTTTGTCAACATATCGAAAATGTGTATAGTGTGTGTTAGTGTGTATCTGTATAGGTTGAGGTTGAGATTAGGTTAGGTTACGTTAGGTTAGGTTAGGTTAGGTTTGACTCCCACCCTCCCGTTTCTCTTGGGTGTGTCAGCAGCTCTATACAAACCTATCCTTGAAGTGTTTGACTCACTTCCTATCTGACGGAGTATTATGGCGCCTCTCCCCCACCGCCATTCATCTCACTAGAACCAATACAACTTTAATCTCTTTATTAACTTCTCCTCAGTAAGTAACGAGGAGTAAAGTTGTGCCTCGCCATCACCACCACCACCACCACTATACCCCCCCTCTCTCCTCCTCTTCCTCCACCACTACCACCATCACCACCACCACCATCACCACCAACCACCTCCTCCTCCACTACCACCATCACACCACCACCATCACCACCAACCACCTCCTCCTCCTCCACCACTGGCCAGGCGACCACACTAACCCTCGTTATCGACTAAATAATTAAAGATGTAGTGATGATGATGATGATGATGATGATTATGATGATGATGATGATGATGATGATGATGATGATGGTGATGGCTGATAGTACATAACCTGTTTCTTATATATACACTTTGACACAGAGGCGATGTTAATATTAGTTAAATACAGGTTAATGTTAGACCTAAAAATAAACCTAGATTTTCGTGTGCTCAGGTAAAGACGCAAGACAGGTAACATACACATATCAGTATCGTCGACTCTGAAGTACTTTTCTCCTAATTAAAATCATTCATATTAAACTAAGAGTATTTACCTGAACGCTCCTTACCAGCCCGTCCGTAATACAAACACTAATTGCATACCTGGCCTAAATAGGACTAATTATATATGACTTAATTAATTTAAAGGATTTTTTTTTCTCTCTCTCTCTCACCTGTCAGTAATATGATGTTAATTGCCTCATTTTAGGTTTTTTTAGTTTTGATTTTATTATGTGTCTCAGGTTAATGATCTACACACCTGTATTACGAAGGTGAAGCTCAGGTGAGTTAGGTATTGATGTTTGATTCGTGTAATGATTTTTTTCTTTATTAGTCTGATTTTCTTATCATTATTGGTCCCATTCTCTAATTACTCCATCATTACCTGACCTTACTCCCCCTCCCTCACTCCACCATTACCTGACCTTACTCTCCCTCACTCCACCATTACCTGATCTTACTCCTCCCTCACTCCACCCATTACCTGACCTACTCCTCCTCACTCCACCATTACCTGACCTTACTCCTCCCTCACTCCACCACACCTGACTCATTCTCCCTCTTCCACCATTACCTGACCTTACTCCCTCCCTCACTCCACCATTACCTGACCTACTCCCCCTTCCCTCACTCCACCATTACCTGACCTTACTCCCTCCCTCACTCCACCATTACCTGACCTTACTCCCTCCCTCTCTCCACCATTACCTGACCTTACTCCTTCCCTCTCTCCACCATTACCTGACCTTACTCCCTCTCTCACTCCACCATTACCTGACCTTACACCCTCCCTCACTCCACCATTACCTGACCTTACTCCCTCCCTCACTCCACCATTACCTGACCTTACACCCTCCCTCACTCCACCTATTTTGCATCTGTAACATTAAATCATTTTACTTCGTATTTCTTATTCTCGTTTTTTTTTATATTGACTCGATTTTTGCTCGTTTATTTCATACCTTTTATTGTCCAGATTTTACCTGTAATTAAGTGGATTTTTTGCTACTGGTTCATTACAGAGAAACATCGGGATATTTTTAACTTGATTTCTTTGTTATTTTCTTTATTAGAAGAAAATTGTGTGTATTGGTAGATATTTTATTTCTTGTCGTATCGTTCGGCTTTTAAGGGAAATGTTACGATGTTGTTGCCTGTTGCTAATTAATCAAACAGGTAAATGAATGGGTAGTGTTCTATTGTTATGATGATGTTGGGATTAATAACTTCATCTTGTCTTATACTGTTAATTTATACACACAGGCATACTGAAACACACACACACACACACACACACACACACACACACACACACACACACACACACACACACACACACACAACACTGCAAGTCTTACCCACACATTAAAACCCACACACCCACACATTAAAACCCCCCTAAACACTCCCTCACACCAAACTCATTTACAGTACAAAGTAATGAATATAAAACTTTGAGACATAATTGATTCTTAAAGAGCTACAAGTTTAGGCAAGTGTGATTAGGGTGGAAATTACAATGAATTTTACCAACTTGGTCTAGCAATGCGCCACGAGACGTAATGAGAACAAGGAACTTAGATAATTGTGTTGGTCTGATCTGGCTAAAGGAGATGGTACAGGTTAATTAATTAGGTATCTTTTTTCTTTCTTCAACACCTAAGTGAGTAATTAACACCTGAGTGAGTAATTAGTGGTGTAGGATAGCGTGTGAGTGGATGAGTGATTAGGGAGTTTGTATTACGTAGATAGACACACACACACACACGCACACACACACACACACACACACACACACACACAAACATATATGAATTTATTTCCCCCCAAATATTTATACTCATGGGACTCTGACCTACCAAGCAGCTAAGAAAATTGCCAGGCCTTACATGTGAATCTCCTCCTGTGGACTTTGACTTCCCAGGCAGTAAGACTATTGAACTTCCTGGTGATATTAAACTCTAGTCTCCCCCCCCACCCCTCCACCTCCATCCCCCTTTCACCCATCCTCCTTCACCTCATCTCCCCACCTCACCCACCTTCACCTTCATCTCCCAATTCCCCACCTCCTTCAACCCCATCTCCCACCTCACCTCCTCACCCCATCTCCCCACCTCACCCACCTTCACCTCATCTCTCCCCACCCTGTCTCCTTTACCTCATCTCCCCACCTCACCCACCTTCACCTTACCTCCCCACCCCCACCAACCAAAGACCTCTCACACACCAGGCAGGAGGACCTTAACACAGACTACAATAGGATCTAATAGGACCCAATAGGACTTATACCACGGTCCTCTACCCTGACTCCTTGGACTCTAACCATGATGCTGACTCTCTAACTAAATGAGATCCTGAGATCCTCCTTAACCTGTTGGAGTCCTTGAAGGATCCTCACTCACCAGACAACAGGAATAATGCGTTTTTAGGGTCCAAAGCACTAAGAGGTGTTGCTGACGATGCTGACAGTCCAAAACACTAAGAGGTATTGCTGATAATGCTGACAGTTTATAGAGAGCACAAAAGCGTATGAGGATAGATACAAGAACAGACAAGAGGGTTATAATTACTATAGGAGGCAAGAAATTTTACTTTATACCTTATGTGTGACCGGCAATATAAAATCAATAGGGAAATACATATAAATAATATACATATAGACATTCCCTTATACATATACATCTAACTTCTACAACATACATACACACACACTCCAAAAAAAGTATCTCTACGATTTTGTGTTGAGGCAATATGACACAACAGACGAAGGATTTTGACAACCCTACCGAGACAACAGGAGTCACAGTGTTCATTATGGAATTCATCGATCACCCAGAGTACAGATACTTTTTTGGGTGGGGAAGGATACACACGCTCTCCCGTTCATCAGTTGACCACAAACTGTAAAAACAAAGTGATGGTTTATTGTTATCTTTTAAGAGGAGTGAGGAGACAAAATGAGGCAAGTCAAAACATCATAGAGAGACTTTACGGTAGAGTTATCTTGTGGTTTATGATTTTGTTTGAGACAACTTTTACTCCCGTGGCCAAATTAGATGAGAGAGAAGGGATGAAGAGGGAGAAACGTGAGATAGACAGAGAGAGAAAGTAAGAGATACACAGAAAGAGACAGACAGAGAGACAGATAGACAGAGAAACAGACAGAGAGTAAAGAAGATAGACAGGGGGAAAAATAGAACGAATGACAAGAGAGAGACAATAACAGAGAGATAAAGAGAGAAAGATAGAGAGAAAGATACTTTTACTGTACTATACGAAGGTACGAACGAAATAGAGAAAACGAGATAAAGAGACAAGACAAATAGACTGACAAATAGAGAAAAAAAAAGGAGAAATAAATGAACCAAGAGAGAGAAGTAAGAGAAAAAGAATAAGAATAAAGAAAGAGAAAGATGAAAGAGAACCATTTATCAATGTCTTTCTCACTCCACAAGGGCAAAATATCTCAACATAAAACGTCTCTCTCTCACACACACAGACACAGACACACATATCATTTCCCATTACGTTTCTCATCCTTTTCTTTCTCCTTACCAAACACACTCTCTCTCTCTCTCTCTCTCTCTCTCTCTAAAGCTCGGAACATATCCACTCAAACTCCTTACAGATATATCTATTTTTTTTTCTTCTTTTACCACTATCTTGGTCGTCGTGTGGAGGAGCAGGTCTATGTATGAATGACTACTACAATACGTCAGTCTTCACCATTCACAGAGATTCAGTTCAGATGATAAAAATAAATACATAAAAAAAATTAATGATGAGAAAGATTTGGGGAATGAATTTCTGGTGTAATCATCTGTCTGCCTTTCTGTCTGTCTGTCTGTCTGCCTTTCTGTCTGTCTGTCTGTTACTTTTAGGTTTTTTCTGTAAGGTTATTTGGTGTATGTGTGTGTGTGTGTGTATGTGTGTGTGTGTGTGTGCGATCTATCTTGCACACCGCCTTATCCGATATTGGCTCTGCTCCTCCTGCCAATAAATAGGTACTTGCAGGAATTTAGGGAGTTCTGCATGTGTCATGTGTTGATAACAGCGTGAGGGGAGGGAGGAGGGAGGGAGGAGGAGGAGGAGGATGTTGCAGTGAGGGAAGTACTTGTTCTTGGTGAAGTGATTACAGACAGTGCGAGATTACCAATGCTGTGACGTTATGGCGCAGGTAAAGTACTTGTCCTTGGTGGAAAGAGGTACTATGGTGGCCTCTTATAGGTGGAGAGTTACTGTGCTGACCTCTCATTGGTAGAGGGAGAAGGTCAAGGACTAAAGACCCTCTTACCTGGCCTCTACAGCTCAGATACCTGTAACTAAGATCAGATGCTCCTTATATTACCTAATTAGTGATCTTCGGTAATTAAAAATTCTCTCTTCCTCGATGCCCACCTGAATAAACAAAACAGTGATATATATATATATATATATATATATATATATATATATATATATATATATATATATATATATATATATATATATATATATATATATATAAACTCAAGCACATGGTTATATATACACACCATACACATTTTTCATACACTCAATACACTAGAACCCACGACACAGATGAAGATATGAAGTGAGGTGAGGTGTGTGTGTGTGTGTGTGTGTGTGTGTGTGTGTGTGTGTGTGTGTGTGTGTGTGTGTGTGTGTGTGTGTGTGTGTGTGTGTGTGTGTGTGTGCGCGTGTGTGTGTGTGTGTGTGTGTGTGTGTGTGTGTGTGTGTGTGTGTGTGTGTGTGTGTGTGTGTGTGTGTGTGTGTGTGTGTGTGTGTGTGGAGAGAGAGAGAGCGAGGGTACAGGTCTCTCAGTATCGACACTACATCTCCAGGTTCCTCATACATAGGTTCTCTGTCCCTTTATTGAACATGGTCAAAGGAGAGATCAGTAGCCAGCCATTCAGCCATCCAGCCACCCATCAAGCCAGCCAGTCAGCCATCAAGCCAGCCAGTCATCCATCAAGCCATCCAGCCAGTCCGGTTCAACGATGAAATTCTGATGCTACATGCCTAGTTCCTGGTGCCATGATCGATCCAAAAGACATACATACATACATACATACATACATACATACATACATACATACATACATACATACATACATACATACATACATACATACATCTTGTAATTACTTAGCGTGTTGTTAACTGGTGTACCTGGTTTGTCTTCTTATGCCTGGTAATGAATTATCTGAGACAAGAACTTACCTCTAGTAATTACACCCACTACACCTGTGTGTGTGTGTGTGTGTGTGTGTGTGTGTGTGTGTGTGTGTGTGCTATACTCTCTCTCTCTCTCTCTCTCTCTCTCATACACACACACACGCACACACACTCATTATACACCTAAGTATATTTTAAATTCTTCTATAATATAATAATAAACCTGAATATAAATAACTTGATAAAAAAATGGGTTCAATTATAATCTTAAAACGGGGGAAAGAGAGCGTGAAAATAATGAGACAATTTCCCTCGAGAGCTTCCTGGGGGAGTGGCTGAAGGAGCTATAAGCACCATCCAAGATTCCTGTAAGTCTCCACCAACAGGCAGTCAAGATTTACTAAAGTTAACAGAAACGCTTTTGTGGTGTAGCCAAACTAGTGACAACAGACTGTAATAATAGTAGTAGTAGTAGTAGTAGTAGTAGTAGTAGTAGTAGTTATTTTGTTGTTGTTGTTGTTGTTGTTGTTTTGTTGTTGTTTTGTTGTTGTTGTTGTTGTTGTTGTTATTGTTGTTGTTGTTGTTGTTGTTGTTGTTGTTGTTGTTGTTATTGTTGTTGTTGTTGTTGTTGTTGTTGCTTTAAAAAATTATAATACGTCGACAAACAGGTAAATGTTTGAGTGCAGAAAAAGATAATAATTACTTTCATCTTCCCGTCGGTGGCGTTATTACCTCAGATTAAACCAAACAAACAGGTGACATTTATCATACACATGTAAATAAGAGAACATTAAGTTACATTGTCTGTTTATTAATTAAGTTATGTTTTTTAGTATTGTTGGTTTTATATTAATTACAGGTAAATGCTAAGAGGGAGGGAGGTGGTGTTAAGGTTTATTGTAAAGTGTGTAAATGTACCTAATCTCCCTCTCACTATCCCTCTCATTCCCTCTCCCTCACACTACCCCCCCTCTCATTCCCTCTCCTCATTCCCCCTCATTCTTATTCCTCTTCCTTCTCACTACCCACCTCTCATTCCCTCTTTCTCACTACCACCTCTTTCATTTCTTCTCCCTCTCACTATCCCTCTCATTCCTTCTCCCTCTCACTATCACCTCATTCCCTCTCATGCCTACTGATGGAACTCCAAGATCGCAAATAAAGTCTGAAATAAAAAAAAAATTAATCGCCATTAAGGAAATAACCAACAGATTATTTCTCATCACCTCCAGAGATATTCCTCACTTTTGAATATAATTTCCTGCACAGTGGAATAGTTCCCTAGATCATTATATTAATATTGGAGATTATATGTACTGATTATAGCGCATCTTACATATTATTCTTATTATTATATGTAACTTGTAAATATATATATCTCGCCTGGAGCATTTTATGGTGATATGATGCAATTATTCTTATAGGTGTTGATATATGGTGAATTAATGGTGTCATGAAGGTGTTGTTATATAGTGTGGTAGAGGTTGATATATTCCAGTAATATATCAACTGTGGTATATATATTTATTTACATTGTGGTGGTGGAGTTATGTCTCTATTGCCCCAGAGTTTGTTAGTTCGAAACCTTGAATCTTTCTGGTTCTATCCTAACTTAACCTAACCTACGTTCAACCTAACTTAACCTAACCTAACCCAACCCACGTTCACCCTAACCTAACCTACGTTCACACTAACCTAACCTAACCCACGTGCACCCTAACTTAACCTAACCTACGTTCACACTAACCTAACCTAACCCACTTTCACCCTAACTTAACCTAACCTAACCTAACCCACGTTCACACTAACCTAACCTAACTCAAACTCTCCTAACATGGGTATAAAATTAAGTATAGATGGTTGACAAGTTTCATCACGAGATCAAGAGAGACAAAAGGCAGGTGTTTGGTCTCGTTAAATCATCGAGACAGAGGAACTATGTCACCAACACTTACCTGTAATCCCCTTTTAGCTTTTCTTATCTGGCTTAGCTGTTCACAAAGTTTTAATTGGTTTTCTTAGCTGAGTTTCCCTTGTTAGGTTTTCAACAGAGGTACGCAAGGGTGTGTGTGTGTGCCTGTCTGTCTGTCTGTCTGTCTCTCTGTCTGTCTGTCTGTCTGTCTGTCTTGATCAGGTCTTTTGGAATAGCATGTTTATGGGAGGGGATTTTTTTTGGGTTTAAGCCATCGACCTCAAAGGGTTAAATCACCGTCATCGAAAAGTTAAACCATCGTACTCAAAAGGTTAAACCACAATCATCAAAGAGTTAAACCATCATTCTCAAAGTGTTAAAACAAGAATCCATACCAAATACCCATCATTACAGAATTTAAAAACAAAACAAAACACTAAAATACAGATTAAATTTGTTTCCATCAATATTTATAGCAAGATTATATCAAGTTCTACCCAGTTACCGTAAGAGTTAATATTCCTCACGTCAATCGAGTGTTTTCACAGGAGAGCTTTTGGATCTTGATAGGATTTTACGGTTCAGAACTTGTCTTGACGATACCTGGATGTGTACAGCTACCATACACCTTCTGTTTATCTTTACAACCTAGTGTTCCCTTCAAGGTATTAATGTTATTGTAGGTATCTTCGTCATTGAATTATTAGTGTGTAGGGTAGTTAAATGCCTGTAGTTCTCATCATATAAGTTAATAACAACAACAAAAAACATACATTCTAGCGGGAAGGAAGTCGGTAGGTGCCAAAGGGCCGAGTTAACGAGAGCCGAGTTATGCTGAATCAACACACAAAGAGATATTGATCCAGGGAACATTAAGTTTGATCCTCCGGCATTTGGAGTCAATCCCGGAATTCAGATTCATTCAGCCGGAATTCAAAGTCATTCTCGCGGAAAGTGGAGAATATGCCGTCTCTATGCCTTCCCTCAATGTGCCCTTAGTAACAGCAGCCCCCTCTCCTCCCAGCCTTCGTCCTCCCACTGTTATCTAAATGGTTTTGTTATCATTGATGTTATTTTTGTTTCTTGTGTGTTATCATTTTATATTTATAGTCGTTCTCAGTTAATGTGTCTCTTATGTGTGCTAGGATTTAGTTATTATTGTTGTTGTTATTATTATTATTATTATTATTATTATTATTATTATTATTATTATTATTATTATTATTATTATTATTATTATTATTATTATTTATGGTGGTGGTGCTGTTATTATTGTATTATAATTGTTTTGACGCAGGATACTGTGCTATTCTATAAACAATTATTGTAAGAAAATGTTGAGAAAAAGTTATGGTTTCCTTTATTGCTATGTTGTAAAAACTTGTAGGAGATTATGTAAATTAGTGAACAATTTTATGTCCTTATACCGTAATATAAAAACTTGTAAGGAAATTGTGGTAAAAGAGTAAAATTTTTATGTTCTTATCATGTCATGCTATTAAAATAATTAAAAAGTTGTAAAACCGTTAATTTACTTTTAATCCCATGTTGTAAATAAAGAAAAATTAAATATTAAAGATAATGTTTGTTTTTTCTGATGACAAATTGAGTAAAAAAATTAAATAAAAAATATTGAACAAAAACTTTCCTCGGATGTAAAGTGAAAGAGGTGATAGTGACCTCTCTCTCTCTCTCTCTCTCTCTCTCTCTCTCTCTCTCTCTAGTAAGTAACGAGGTAAATTTCCAACATGAACACACAGAGACACGAGACCAAATCTAATTCCTCGTATCCAATAATCGTCTTACCACACTAGACACAACCCGGCGCGTCACAACCTTCACCGCTAACTAGACACGCAGGTCACAAGACGAGGAGGAAGGAAGTGTTTTAATTCCTCCGGTGAAGACTTATTCCTGATGATATTCTTAGAGGTTAAAGTTTACCGGGTGTATCTACAGTTGGTTTAGAGAGTTCAGAGTTCCTTTACCACCTACAGATGACGTTTGCATATGTACAGCCCCTTCACTAGTGCGTTTACAGGGGCTCGTCAGGTTTTGTGCAGTGTGGCAACCCTGTGTTTGTTTACATTCGACAGAGGGAAACTCTCAATAATAAACATAATATAGAAAGTAAAACAATATTAAAACAAACATCTCAATGGAATGATTTGTGGAATGTTTATAGGATGAGTCCCTGTAAACGCACTAGTGAAGGGGATTGTCCATGTGGCAGAGTTTCAATACTAGAGTAAGCTTATGAATTGATTCTTAGTAGTATTGTAACGTTGGACCTCATTGGTGGAAAAGAGTGAATCCTTAGTAGTCTTGTAACTATGAATCTGATTGGTGGAAAAGAATGAATCCCTAGTAAATTTTGTAACTATGGATCTCATTGGTGGAAAATATTCATAGACGTAATTTCAATTGGTAATAATAATAAATAGATCTTGGAATATAAACTGAAAATACTTAATACACTTCCTATGAGTTATAAGGCATTAACAGAAAAATATATATTAGGGAATTTTAATATTATTTGACTATATTTGTATGTATGTTTCTGTACGGATCTACTCGTTTATAATAAGTACTATAGGGATATAAGTGAGCACGTGTGTCTGTGTTCCATTAAAGCACCGCCCCCACCCAAGCTCCTCCTCTCCTAACACATTAATTCAGATTCCTCATAATATATCCGCATTTATAATTGACTTAGGGAAATGAATTCACTCAATTTAGCGGGAATCATTAATTATGGCAACAATTGCATTATCACAAAGGCTAAAATCAATTCCAAATATTTATATGACTCTTATAAAATATGATTCATTTGACTATTGCTGGCAGGCTGTTAGTGAGGGCAGTGATGTTCGTGTCATGAAAAATTTTACAGGTCATTCAAAATATTGGAATTATTTGGTATTGAGTGTTTGTAAAATTCAATTGTTGTGATGTGGCCTAGAAGATATACCACCCACTTCCTAACCTAACCTAACCTAAACTAACCTAAACTCCCCAGCAGTCGTCACAACACCTGATAATAATCCTGACTGCTGGAATGAGATCATCACTTGTACTCTTAAAAAAACACCACAGCAGTACTTCCGGACAGATAACGTATACAGAAAAGAGACTCGGTTCGTTGGGTTCCTTTTGTAGTTGAACTCATGTGAGAAAATTGCCAGCCGTCCCGTAGCGCCCCACCAAGGCTGTATTACCCCCAGATGACACAAAGACGCGCATTCATGAGATTGAAAGTTGCCGAAATAGAATTCCTCACTTCATTACCGTGGAACAACTTTATTGCCAGACAGAATAAAACTTTTTCTCCAATAAGTTTGTCCTCTGATTGGTTCCTTTGTTGTGTCTCATTTAGGGCCGTGGTATTGTTACACACACAACCACTGTACCCTGCTGCTGTACCCTGCTGTACCCTGCAACACACATACTGCTGTACCTGGTCTACCCTTCTTCTTGTTCCATATCTCCTCAGGAAAAAATTTCTGAGTCGAGCATTAGTTTAAGTGTGTGTGTGTGTGTGTGTGTGTGTGTGTGTGTGTGTGTGTGTGTGTGTGTGTGTGTGTGTGTGTGTTCATGAATATGTTAAGTGACTACTAAAGAAACTACTTCGTAATTTTCCCCCGAGTAACTTAACAAATAACTTTAAAACATAAACAGGTTTTATTTCACAACTCTAGAATTCCGATTAAACATAAATATTATCGTAATCAAAAACATCATCAGAATTATTGTCCTCCTCATCTCACACAATTACCATACACATCCAGAGTTAACTTAAACTTTTGGGGAAAATTGAATAAATTGAGCATATAATTATATATATTTTTTTTTGTAAGGAAGGCTCCAGTGAGTTCCATTACCTACATCAAATCTAATTATAGGCCAATTTGTGAGGCTGTAATGGACCCTCCCTTAATTGCTTGTGTGTTTACATTGTTTTACCTGGCTTGTAATGAAGTGGTGCTTTAGCCAACAAGACCGCCTGTTATGATCACGTTTTTAATTTGTAAATTGTACTTGGGAAGGCGAGTCGGGTTTTTTCATCAGCATACACAGAGGAAAAAAAATAATTCTAATAATACCTGGTAATTTAATTTAGAGTGTGGAATTATAACATACACGTTGCTACTATAATAATTAGTGATAATATATTTAGCATGACACTGACTATAGTTGGTTGTGGTGTGTGGGTGTATTCTGCCCTCAGTGTATCAATGTATTTAGATTCAAAATTACTAGTTATATATAAAGTGAATTGTTCGTCATTGTCCTTCAAGGGGTTGGGTGGTGGGGAGGGTGGAAGGGGTAGGGGAAGGGAAGGGGGAAAGGGGGTTGTCCTCTCTCTACCCTTCACACCTGTCAGCCCTTCCTACCACACAACAGCAATAAAGAGACCCCCTGCCACCACCACCACCTCCTCCTCCTCCTCCTCTTCCTCCTCCTCCTCCTCCTGGTGCACCTCGAAGTAGCTGG
>NW_024732440.1:1178615-1181115 GCF_018991925.1 Homarus americanus | reverse complement strand
ACCACACACCCCCCCTCCCCCTCACCCCACATTCCTCTTTCCCTCCCACCACACAATGTATAGACTGAGACGTTCTGACCTACCAGTGACTAGGATTAACGACACACACACACACACACACACACACACTGTCACCAACTAGGTATGAGAAACTGCCCAGAGAATATTCCATTAACGCTGAAGAAACTCGTTTTAAAGATCAATAATTGGATACAAAACTTCTGGGTGAAACTTGATTTGTAAGTCATTTAACACAGGATAAGTTTTGGCTCCCCCACCACCACTAGCTGAGACCTTGAGGGTTAAGACTATTTCTCCATCTCTCAATATTTTAAGATTTATTACAATTTAACTATCAAGTGAAGGTTATATAAGAAGCCATATTCTAACCTAGCCTAACCTAATCTAATCTAGCCTAATTAATCTAACCTAACCTAACATAACGTAACCTAACCTAACCTAACCTAACCTAACCTAATCTAATCTAACCTAACATAACATAACGTAACCTAACGTAACCTAACCTAATCTAACCTCCTGGGTGGTCGGCTACAGTGGCTCATGCTAGGTGTTGGGCTGAGCCATCCACTTTATGGCCCTGTAGGCGAGCTGACCTGCCATGCTATTGTCCCTTCCTCCTGCTGTAGTGGCCCCTCCTCCTTCCCTCTCTCCTGTAGTGGGCCCTCCCTCCCTCCCCATCTCCCTCCCTCCCTCCCCCCACCCTCCCTCCCTCCCTCTTCTCCATGTCTCATATAGTTTTAGTTGTAATATCACATCATAGTGAAGGTAACATGAGACCCCAGCCAACAATTTCTATGCCTCTGCTGATAACGTCAAACTCCCCCTCGCCTAAAAAAATATCACTCGGGGCCCAACTGATAATGTTTTCCGTCAGGGTGGCCATGGATAGTACAGTTAGTCGTCCTGTTAAAAATAATGGTCCACGATAACGTCAGGTCTTGTGCCTAAAAATGCATCAAAATCAGAAATCGCTTCGAGAAACATAGCAAGCAGGGAGTTAGTTAGCAAGCACAGGTATATAGTACAGGTATGATTATTATTTGTGTTAGTATTTTACAGGTGACGTGTTAAGTTTACAGGTTAAATACACCTAAGTATATTATTAACTAATCTCATAATTATTTCAAAGGGTTAAGTTAAATTTTTCAAGATTATTTATAACTTATTGACAGAAAATCTATATGAGGATCATTCGTAAATTAATACAAAACGTGGTATATTATATCGAACATTCAAGTTGCTTCAAATATCAAACTTCCCGCCAAAAAAAGAACAATATTTAATTTATTATCGTTATGTTTATATCTAATTATTCCCGTCCAGCTGATGAATGTAAAAATATTGTATTTTTTTTAATTCAAACCAATATTAAAAAATCTTGCTTTTTTCCCGGATGTAAATAAATATTTTAGAGATAATTCAGGAGCTTTAATATGATTTACAATATTTTTTTCTATTTGGTTGATTTGTAAATAATGTTAACTTATTTACATTTGTTTACATTATATAATAAAAATTTGATGAAGGTGACAGATGATGGTGTATATAGACGTGTGTTCTTCCCTTTAAATACTGAATATTCTCGCTTAAATAAATAAAAAGTACTGATATTGTTTTCTTCCCGGCGATAAAATCTCTCATAACAACGTTTACACCAGCGTAAAAAAAAAAGATGAGGCGATATTGTTGTTTTGTCCGTAAACTTGTGTTGTTGTGGAGAGCAGCGCCTCTAGCCGTGAGGGGATGAGTTGTTGACATCCAAACATCAACAAAGTCGTCAGTTCGGAGGTACATACATAACAACATTCCTGACGCACATAACAACATTCCTGACGCACATAACAACATTCCTGACGCACATAACAACATTCCTGACGCACATAACAACATTCCTGACGCACATAACAACATTCCTGACGCATTTATCTTAACATTCCTGACGCATAACAACATTCCTGACGCACATAACAACATTCCTGACGCACATAACAACATTCCTGACGCACATAACAACATTCCTGACGCACATAACAACATTCCTGACGCACATAACAACATTCCTGACGCACATAACAACACCCTCGATTATATTTTGACCGTAATCAATGAAAAAAAAGGAAAAAAACACATTAATAAAAAACATTCCCAATATTAATAGAAAAAAAATTCCATCTAAGCAAATAAACTTAATTATATTTTTTCTAATACCCCCAAAAAATACAAAATCCCATTAAGTTGTTCACGCAGTAATAAAATTCCATGAGTATTAATGTAGCAAAAATTCCCTGATGTTGCAAACTAAATGTTGAATAATTTACAGGGTTTTTTTTAGGAGGGGGGGTGTGGTTGTTGTTAATGTATAGAATGTTGAATGTGATGAATAACTCGTTGATGTGTGTACGTGCATGAGCGATGTTTAAATGTGTACAATATGTGTGTGTGTGGTGAACCAAACTCCAGCTATATGCGGTGTGTGGTT
>NW_024732440.1:1153615-1176115 GCF_018991925.1 Homarus americanus | reverse complement strand
CCCACCTCCACCCCCCCTCACCCTTTCACCCCTCACCTCCACTTACCCCTCCCTGACCCTTCTACATCTCCCTCACCCCCACTCCCTCACCTCTCACCCCCAGTACATCACATACAGTACACTCTGCCAGTACCATATCCAAGTGTCTCACAGGTTCAGCCTTTGATGTCCACCACACCAGCTGACGACAGGAAACATAACAACACACACTGGACCATGTAGAGAAAAAATAAATAAAAAATAAATAAACACAGGAATTTCTTTGTGGTAAGATGAAGGTGATGAACATAGATATCCAGTGAGGTAGATCTTTTTTTTTTTTAATTGTGATAGATGTAAGTAGATATTTCCGGCGCGGGTGAGGGAGACAGTGTTGTGGTGGCGCAGCTCCGTCCCTCTGTACCTCGTCTGGCAGCCATTCTCCCTCAGATGTACAACTAGGTCGTTTTGACATTTCCCAAGATTGTATTGTCTCACGCTTTTGGTGTTGACGTCTTTCCTTGTGTCTTATTTCTCGCGGGAGTTTTGTGGCTGTGAGCTGAGACATACAGTGGAGCTGGGAGGAGGGAGGGGATACAGCTCTATCTCAAGAACCATAAATTCGGTGAGCTGAGAAACAAAGAGCTGTCTGTGAACTATACCAAACGAACAAACAATCTGGTAAAAAAATCTTTAGCTGAGACACCCAAAAGAACTTTATAAGTCAAGATGCATAAAAAATTTCTTCTCCCTGTGAGCTGAGACACATAGAAGTACTCTGTTAGTTGAGAAACAAAGTGGAACTCTTGAAATTTGAGAAACACATTGGTGGTGCTTTTACCTTTCATCTGTGAAGAGAAAATAAATTCTACCTCGAGCTGAGACACAAAGGAACCTCTGCCTGTCCAACACACGCAAATAAAACCCAGTTTGTGTTTTTGTTGTTCTTGCTGTTGCTAATGGTATGGTTATCGTTGTTTTGAAATTGTTATCGTTTCTTTTGTCAATGATATTATTGTTATTCTTACTTATGTTATGGTTATTGTCTTAGTCGATATTGTAATCTCTTCTTTAGTCAATGTTATTGTTGTTACTCTTATTAATGTTATTGTTATTGTCGTGTATATTATTTTTATCGTTTCTTTTTGTTGTTGTTGTTGTTGTTATCAATGTTATGAATATCGTCGTGTTTCATAGTGTTATAGTTTCTGTTATTATCATTATTATTGTTATGATTGTCGTCGTTTTTAATTTTGTTATCGTTTGTATTGTTATTGTCGTTATACTATGACTATCGTTGTAAATCGTAACTGCTATCGTTTCTGTCACTATTGTTCCTAATAATGTTATGATTATCGTCGAATATGAACATTATATCGTGTCTTATTATTATTATTATTATTATTAAATTACTGATTGTTGTCATTTTTCATATTAATATCGTTTCTATTGTTATTCTCGTTATTATTATGATTCTTGGCGGAATGTTATCGATTTTATTGTTGATTGTCTTGACTCTGGTGTTGTTGTTATTTATTCCCGGTCCCAGTGCACAATGACTGTATTACTGCCGTCACTATTGTTTCAGTAGTATGACTTTGGGACCCGCGACAAGTCTCATGTAAATATCGTGTTTCTGGTTTTTGTTTTTTGTTTTTTTTCATCCTGTTTACTTCAGCTCCAAACTATTTCCTGCAAGCACAAAACGCTGGACATTTATATTGTCGCTTGGCAGTTCCCAAATTCCCGGGCAGAAATATTCACTGGACTGGCGCTAGGCTGAATTTAAGTTAAATGTGTGTGTGTGTGTGTGTGTGTGTGTGTGTGTGTGTGTGTGTGTGTGTGTGTGTGTGTGTGTGTGCGTGTGTGTGTGTGTGTGTGTGTGTCTGTGTGTGTCTGTGTGTGTGTGTATGTGTGCGTGCGTGTGTGCGTGTGTGTGTCTGTGTGTGTGTGTGTGTGTGTGTGTGTGCGCGTGTGTATCCATGTGTGGTGTGTTCATACATGTGTGTGTATATGTGTGTGCATGGACAAGCAATATTTCCCCTTTGTACACAGGCATACATATCCGTCAGGTGAGTAGGTATATAAGGGCGATCTCGCGTGAGTGTAGGAGCCTCAACAATAGCTGGGCTAAGCGAACCACAACACAAACGTATTAAAGGCGGGAGTAATAACACACACACACACACACACACACGCCTCGCCCACACAGGGATCTTATTACGTGTGTGAATATGATATTACCCCCAACACACATACTGCTGAACATGTGAGAGTTTGTCTTTCATTCTATCTCACACCTTCTTTTACCATCACCTCCACATAATCACAAACTTTAATAATGTTCCCAAAGATATTAAATATGTATATATCTAAATGTATATATAAAACTGTATAATCTATCACTATATTACTGGACGCAACATTATATAAAGGTATTGGTTATGTCAGCTGGTCGTTAAGTAACACCTCTCGTCTGTTAGTCGTAAGCATGACTACTCTATACTCTTGGTCACTTATCAGCCTACTAGCCGGTCGTACTAGGCAGGCATACGATCACGATCCTCCCTATTTACACATTCAATATGTCTATCGAGTCGCCTATGGTCATGTTAGTAAGAACAGGAAGGAGAATAAACAATAAAGGAGAAGAAATAGTAAGCGTAAAACAAGACAAAGAGGATGTGAACCCGAGCTAGCAGTATTCGATCCTCTCCTCCAGTATGTATGTTATCGTACGTGTGGCAGCTGTGTCCAAACCGTCGACATGTTGCGTGAGAGACGATAATGTTTACAATGTCTTGCACTCGGTTCTGAAAATATTATACCTCCAGAGCTTAGACCGAGACCAAGGAACGATAAATGGTTAATAATTACAGTTGGAGAATTACAAATACATATAATTAGTTGTAATTATATGAAGAAAAAGTATATATAGAAAATGATGTTGACATTTGATTCTGCAATAATTTACATGTCAAGGAACTGGGAAAATTCTCTATCTCTCGAAAACGCGGGAAATTGGTCCAACTATATATAAATATATATTTTTTTCTGTCAATATTAAACCTTCCTTAACCTAACCTAACCAAACCTAACCAAACCTAACCTAACAAAAAAAAAATTAAATCCAGTATGAGTGTAGAATGGGGGAAGAAGGATAACAGTAAATAAGGATGTGGAAGGAGGAGGAATATTATGAGAGAGATGAGAACGTAAACAAGAAAAAAGAGGAGCATCGTGAAGCGTCGTCCAATTTTATCCCAAGAACGACAGACACAGGACGAGGCTATATACACAACATGGGAGGGGGAGGGGGGAGGGGACACTTGATTACATGCTTCTGATAGTGAAAAGAATAAACAAGGAAACTACTGAAATATTAATAAGAGAAAAATACAACAGAAAACCGTAAAGATAATTGATAAACTAAGGAACAAGAGAGAGTAGATAGAGAGATTATATAACGTAAATAAATATAAATAGCAAGAATCTATAATAAAAGTCTTTAATATAGTTTTATATTTTCTGTATCAAGATAAAATTAAAAGGAAGGTTTGAAGATCTCTGATAGGATAGTTAAGGTGTACCTATGGTTGACTTAATTAACACAGGTGATATTACGTGAGTTTAATGAGATTTTAATAATAAAATTCTTAAGTGACAGACAGAGAGACCTGACTTATAGATGTTAGTAGGAACAGGTGAGTAGTGTTGAGAAAAAGCTTGACTGAAAATATTTGTGAAAGTTGTGTGTGTATAAAATGCTTAATATTTAGTAAGGAAAATAAGAGTTAATTAATAATGATAAGGAGAGGGGAAAGGTTTACTGTATAAATTAATTAAGGAAAGTTAACAATATTACTTTTCATTCAAGGAAAAATTAAGATTAAAAGTGAAGAACAGAAAAAATGAGAGAATGAAAGGAGGAGAGAAGTAATGAAATGATAAATGTAAGACTACCTTGGTGATGAAGGGTGTAGGGAGGTGTAGGGTGTCGGTAAAGGGGGCGTGGGTGTGGTGGGGGAAGTGGGTGTGGTGGGAGGCGTGGGTGTGGTGTGGGCGTGTGTGTGTGTGGGGGAGGCGCGTGGGTGTGGTGTGGGCGTGGGTGTAGTGGGAGGCGTGTGTGTGTGTGGGCGTGGGTGTAGTGGGGGCGAGGGTGTGGTGGGAGGCGTGTGTGTGTGGGGGCATGGTTGTGGTGGGGGCGTGGGTGTGGTGGGAGGCGTGTGTGTGTGGTGGGAGGCGTGTGTGTGTGTGTGGGGGGGCGTGGGTGTGGTGGGGGGCGAGGGTGTGGTGTGGGCGTGGGTGTGGTGGGAGGCGAGGGTATGGTGGTGGGGCGTGGGTGTGGTGTGGGGCGTGGGTGTGGTGGAAGCGTGGGTGTGGTGGGGGCGTGGGTGTGGTGGGGGCGTGGGTGTGGTGGGGGCGTGGGTGTGGTGGGGGCGGGAGGTAGCCGCTGGTAGAGAGAGCTCCTTGAGGCTGGATGACCTGAAGCACCTGAGATGAAAGAGATTTAAACCTTAGATGAATTTTATATATGTATATAATTCTCTATCTATATATCTTGTTTATTTGTCCTTCTGGCTGTCTGCGTCCGTCCGTCCGTCCGTCCGTGCGTGTGTGTGTGTGTGTGTGTGTGTGTGTGTGTGTGTGTGTGTAAATATACTTATGTATGTATATAAAATTTATGTATGCACGTATGTATAATGCATCACAAAAAATGTTCAAGAAAAATGTTCGATAATAATTGAAAAGTTGTATTTATTAACGATCAAACAAAAGAAAGGATACACCACCGAGAGAGAAACTTAGATAATGAAGAGTAATGTACTGAAGAAAGAGCACAGGACGCACACACACACACACACACACTCACACACACACACACACACACACACACACACACACACACACACACACACACACACACACACACACACTCATAATAACGGGATTCACTTTATCCGACAAATTCACGGCACCATTTTGACTCGGGAACATTGTAATGAAGGTCATAGCTTATTGAAAAAACAGTAATATTGAGAAACTGTAATAGCTGACGTGAATATCCCGCCAAATTGAAGATGTTGGGTGTTTTTGTGTTAGCAAGAGACGTCTACTGCTCGTGCTACCTGTCGTAAAAGATAACGAGGATAATTTTCGTGGTTGCGAGTGGTTGGGAATTTGTAAAAAAAGAAAAAAAAGTAATTGACGGTGTTTTTGCTTTAGAATCCAATATTGAGTGAAAATAAAAACATTCATCTCTTTTACCGAGGAGGTTTGTGAGTTTCTGAAGGTGCTTGTGAAGTTAAGGTAACATGTAAAGGTATGTGTACTTATAATTTTCTTCAGTATTCGTCAGGAAGAATGTGTAATATGTATATGAATTGATTTTCTATTTTCTTAAACACTTTTTATGAGGTTAGGTTAAGTTAGGTTAGGTTAGGTCAGAAAGGCAGCTGAACTCACTCATATGTGGGTCAACCTCCAGTGCACAGCAGGATAGAGGAGGAGGAGGAGGAGGGTGGATGAGGTGGAGGGCAAGAGAGCGTCGGCTGGAAGTGTTATGGTGTTGTGTGATGGGCCGGTCTGATCCCCACCACCACCCACAGCCTTAAACTCTCCCTGCACAAGGACCCTCCCTGCTTATCATAAGCTAATGGGCAATAAGGCTCATTCTACGAGCGTTTTAGGCTAACAACTGCTGGTATTTGGCTTATGTATAGGCTATTTACAGCGCCGACGACCGACACTGTATGTTACGAGGCAGTAAAGGAAGAAGATGTTGGACACTGGATGTTATTTCTCGTGATAATATTACCGTGATGCCGCCCGAGGTAGTGTGAGCACCCTCCCTCCCCCTGGCGGTGTTTTGTGGGACAGGAGGAGAAGTAGAGGGCTCTTGGGTCAGGTAAGGTTCCAAACAAGAGAAATCTCGACCCTATTACCAGCGAGCGAGGCGTTGTGACGAGCAGGTTCAAAACAGAGCGGTGGAAAGTGTGTCGGTTCAGGAAGGTTCGAAACGTCGGCCATTGAACCACGAAGACAAGGAAGGTTGAGAGTAAAGTGTGGAGATGAAGGTCCCGGGTCCGAGGAGAGTGAGGCGGGTGATGGTCACTAACGAGGGTCGTCAACGAGAAGGTTTGCGTGTGATATTACGTGGACGAGTATACGAGGTAAACTTTATACCGGGGACACGACACAAGGCATGAGAGAGAGAGAGAGAGAGAGAGAGAGAGAGAGAGAGCCTCGTGATTCAGACAGTAGTAAAGATTAGCTAACATTGCCATCACCCACACGTATCTACAGCGTTGCCACCCACATGTCTATAACCCCGCCACCCACGAGTCTATAACCCCGCCACCCACGAGTCTATAACCCCGCCACCCACGAGTCTATAACCCCGCCACCCACGAGTCTATAACCCCGCCACCCACGAGTCTATAACCCCGCCACCCACGGTCTATAACCCGCCACCCACGAGTCTATAACCCCACCACCCACGAGTCTATAACCCCGCCACCCACGATCTATCCGCCACCCACAGTCTATAATCCCGCCACCCACGAATCTATAATCCCGCCACCCACAGGTCTACAGCTCCACCACCCACGTATTAAATTGCGCTGGGGGTGGAGGGGTGGAGGGGCGGCGACCATCCATCTCCAGGATTTATGCGACACAGGAAAATCTCTCCTGGCAGTGAATATTGGACCAAAATTTATTCTTGTCCGGGTGAGATTTGTTGTAGGTCTTTCTGCTTCAGTGTCTGCTGTTGTGGTCAAGAGAAAGTCGCCACCAAGGACAGCAGACTCACCACCAAAAGCAGCAGACTCACCACCAAAAACAGCAGACTCACCACCAAACAGCAGCTCACCACCAAAAGCAGCAGACTCACCACCAAAAGCAGCAGACTCACCACCAAAAACAGCAGACTCACCACCAAAAGCAGCAGGCTCACCACCAAAAACAGCAGACTCACCACCAAAAACACCAGACTCACCACCAAAAACAGCAGACTCACCACCAAAAACAGCAGACTCACCACCAACGCTTAAAACCACACACAACGCTAAAGGGGGGGAAAAAAGCGGCTCGCGTCTTCCTGCTGAACGGAATATCAAACAAGCAGGGCCGCAGCTGGTCGTGAAGTGCAGCTGGGAGGCGTGGGAAGGCCCAACTAATGCAACAGACTGACAGCTTCATTCCACATTCATAGAGGAGAGGAGAGTTTACCTTGACATCCAATTGACAATATTCAGTTTCCGGGTGTCAGATGGATGTGTGTGTGTGTGTGTGTGTGTGTGTGTGTGTGTGTGTGTGTGTGTGTGTGTGTGTGGCAGGCAGGAACCTCAGGGTATGTCTTTGTGTTTGTTTTGTTTATCTGTGTTTGACGTGGTGTATGTATGTGTGTATGTATGTATGTATGTATGTATGTATGTATGTATGTATGTATGTATGTATGTATGTATGTATGTATGTATGTATGTATGTATGTATGTATGTATGTATGTATGTATGTATGTATGTATGTATGTATGTATGTATGTATGTATGTGTGTATGTATGTATGTATGTATGTATGTATGTATGTATGTATGTATGTATGTATGTATGTATGTATGTATGTATGTATGTATGTATGTATGTATGTATGTATGTATGTATGTATGTATGTATGTATGTATGTATGTATGTATGGTCGTATCAGTCTGCTAATCGATTAAACAATCACAAGAAGGAACAATATCTAATCTTCCTCCTAATCTTTCCAATCTCTATGCTCCTGATGCTTCAATATAATAAGTAAAACACAACAAAAATTATAAAAAAGATCTTTATTTTGTTAATGCTATAATCTTCCCTCTAAACGCCCTGTGCCCTATAATTCAGAGTTTTACCCATGAATGATATTAACTAACCACTATAACTCATGAATATCACTATAACTTCCTATAACTTTCGGTTCGCCTATGATTGATACTAAACAAATCACCTTTACTTAGCCTCCCACCTATAATTAGTGCCATAACTTAAAGGTATACCTATAACTGAACCTATAACTCTCATGGCATACCTATAACTCGCTGTAACACACGGTATACCTTTAAATTAACCTATAATTCTCATGGTGTACCTATAACTGAACCTATAACTCTCATGGTATACCTAAAACTGAACCTATAACTCTCACAGTATACCTATAACTCGCTATAATTTACGTATCACCTGTAATTAATTCCATCCTCTGTAGGTGCTTCAGGTAAAAAGAGGCAGTGTTTCCATCAGGTGTTCCCCCTTTAAACACAACATATCACTCATCTGTGTGTGTGTGAAAGTCGTCCCTTTTTTAGCATTCAGTGTGAAGAATAAATTTGAATATTAATGTATTTATTCATTTCTCTCTGTTGGGTGAAGGGAGGGCAGTATAACAATGAGGGGTGTGTGTGTGTGTGTGTGTGTGTGTGTGTGTGTGTGTGTGTGTGTGTGTGTGTGTGTGTGTGTGTGTGTGTGTGTGTGTGTGTGTGTGTGTGTGTGTGTGTGTGTGTGTGTGTGTGTGTGTGTGTGTGTGTGTGTGTGTGTGTGTGTGTGTGTGTGTGTGTGTGTGTGTGTGTGTGTGTGTGCGTGTGTGTGCGTGTGTGTGTGTGTGTGTGTGTGTGTGCGTGTGTGTGTGTGTGTGTGTGTGTACCTGTAATTTTATTCGTATCTATATATTTACCTGTAGTCTTACTTTCGTTTATAAGTTAATTAAATAATAACAAAAAAAAACACAACACTAAAATTAATTCTGATTTTTATTTACAGTTTTCGTACTCACAATATCACTGCCATGTTAATTAGTATTGGATTCACCTTCTATCCAGCTTTACCTGTCAGTGGCCTCGACAAAAAGTTTAGACCTAGCGCACGAGAGAGAGATTTTCATACTGTTTATATCAAGTTTCTTTATTGGTGGAGTCTTCCCAATAAAGTTTCATAATTTTCCCGGGAAACTTTTGGCAACCGTTTCGAGGTTTTCATTGTGAGAGGAAAATTGTCACCTCAAAATGAAAACTGTCCAACTTGTGGGGTTCGGGTAATTTTTTTTTTTTTCAGACGTGATTAAAATTTGATATATTTGGTAGAGAGAGAGAGAGAGAGAGAGAGAGAGAGAGAGATTAATGTAGACACGCTTAACATAAAGAGGCTGACCCAATAACAATAATACGAAATTATTATCATTGGGTGTGTGTGTGTGTGTGTGTGTGTGTGAGTGTGTGTGTGTACTAAACATACTCACCACCTCCTAACAATGCCAAATATTTACTCCAATTACGAAAAGCACTCCATAAATTACACATTGGTTGCGTAATCTGTAACCTGGATTCCCATTGGTTGTGTAATCTGTAACCTGAATTCTCACTGGTTGTGTGATCTGTAACCTGGATTCTCATTGGTTGTGTAATCTGTAACCTGAATTCTCACTGGTTGTGTGATCTGTAACCTGGATTCTCATTGGTTGTGTAATCTGTAACCTGAATTCTCACTGGTTGTGTGATCTGTAACCTGGATTCTCATTGGTTGTGTTTTCAGACGCATATCACAAGTGGTAATGGTTATATTTGTCAGGGTGATGCAGTGTGTCTTGGTCAGTAGAAGGCCGGAGTCGTTATTGTGTTTTCATGGGATTGATGAGGAAGTCGGCCAGGGGTTGTGGAAATACTGTGAGGAGGAGGAGGAGGAGGTGGAGGTGCAGGAGGGGCAGCAGGAGGAGGAGGTGCAGGAGGAGGAGGAGGAGTAGGAGAGGGTGAAGGTGTTGTATTAGTCCAGGTGAGTAATTAGTGTGGTGAAGCCTTGATGACCATATTAAAACAATACATTAAGACCAGGTAAAGCACCACCCCCCCTCCAGGTGATTACTCTGCCCACAGCCTCGTCAATCCATCCTGCTCGCCCGGTTGTTCATCAAATTGTTTTATCACTGCACTAAAATCCATCAACGATTCTGATCTGTCAGTTTTGTCAATAAGTCATCAGGATTATTGTCATGTTGGATGTGTCCGTTTAAATATTTATCTTCATTTTGATTTTATAAAACTATATGTCTGTTTTATTGGGTCCTAAAATTCGAACTATTTTCATCGGATTTTTTTTTTAGGCTAGCTTTTCAATATGTTGGTTGGGATTAATATGAGTTCAAGGTGAAGTTCCCTCATATTTAAGTTCACTCGAGACCTCTTTCTCGAGAGGTCATCAAGGTCAGGAAAACCAGAGGGAGGAGCCAGCGTTTGATCTCTTAAACGTCCTGAGATAATGTCTTCTAATTTCCAGATTATGTTCTTGATGGCCATCTTACAGGAAGGTCGTGTTAGGCAAGCAGGTCACAGGTGAAGGTGGTCGCTGGGTCATTGGTCATTTACCTGCCTTCAAATTATTAGCTTCTGGAAATCAGCTTTTTTCCTGGTCATCAGCTACAGAATTTTCCACGATGATTTTTTTTCTTTTTTTTTTTGCCGAGTCTCACCTAAAACAAGAACTGTATTTAATCTATTTGTTTGTGTGTGTGTGTGTTAGTTATGTCAACACTGAACACTTTCCTCTGATTGCTTTTATACTTTTACACAATATGCCTCAGATTAATCCCTTGACAGTGATTATTCTTAACCTGAGATCAACTAAAACTACAGCATAGATCACACACACTGAGCCATGGAGGTGATCTTACTGATGTAGAAAGTTATCATTTAGGACTTTAACCTCATAGTTATCGCTGTTCAGTGTTCAAATCGTGATCTTGAAGACCATTTCTTAGTATCTTTGTGTCTGGCAGTGATTATGTAGCAGGTCAAAGGTTAAAACATCACTCTTGGGTCATTCTCATTGATTTAAGACTTTCAGGTCAGACGCGCTGCTTCAAGTGGACGCCGCCAGGAGGAGGAAATAGATCCCAGAGGAGGAACAGATTCCCTCACACACATCACCGAAATAGTTTAAAGGAGAAATCGCAAAGTCAAAGGTCATCCGCGCTGTTTTCAACTGTTAGGTTAGGTTAGGTTTTCGCGTTAGATTAACCTTAAGGAGAGGGTTTCCTTTGGGCGACTAGGGAGGTTTCCAATCATTAGGTGTAGGTTTCTTCTGGACGTCTGAGAGAGGGCATAATATCGTCTTAGTAAGTGTGTTTCATTGTTATTCTCGTCTGGGTTTAATCTACTCCTGTGACCACCATTCTCTACTGACTGACCAACCCGCAACGAACCACAACAGAGAGACACAACAATTGTAACTAAAATAAAAAAACCCACTATAACACAAACTACCTTTATAGCTTATTACACTTCTCCATCCCTACTGATAATAAATGAAAGATGAGCGGCATATATTAGATATGTTCAACCATACAAGACGACCAGGTAAACTGTATCACCTACCTGTGACTCATTGATTTATAGTGTCCAATTTTATACATCTTAGTGAGTCATTTTTCTTATTTTTCTCTTATTTTCCCTTATTTTTCTCTTATTTTTCCTTATGTTTCCTTATTATTCTCTTACTTTCCCTTATTTTCTCTTGTTTTCCCTTATTTTATCTTATTTTCCCTTATTTTCCTTTATTTTTCCCTTATTTTTCTCTTACTTTCCCTTATTTTTCTCTTATCTTCCCTTATTTTCCCTTATCCTACCCTTATTTTCTCTTATTTTGACGTGATGGAGGAACAAGACACAGGTACTTACTGAGTGTTGACCAGGAGTTACTTCATGTATTGTTGATCATCCTTCTCGCTGGTGTGGGGAGATAACGGTATCTGCTAACCAGGTGTGACTCTTGAATAGGTGTGAAGCTCGCCTTTGTTTACACCTCAAGTGGTCTCATTAGCACTAACATCCTTCTTCAATCTGTAAAAAAAAAGGAAAAAAGGTTGTAATTTATTGTTCAGGGTAGACTATAGACACCTTCATAATAAACTACAGGTATTTAATTATTACCAGTAAGCTAACATAGTATAGCAACTGAGAGGTTTCATGGCAACTTTCACCATGGTTAATATCAAGAGTCTCCACCGTGTTGTGTTCACTGTATAAGCGTCGACGTAGTTCCTCGTGTTTATATTGTCAGAGATCAGGTCATCATTCCTCTCCTGTCTCGGACCGTCATAGTGTACACACCTCCCATGTTTCCTTGTTGGTTCATTTATCACCTCTCTCCCTGGTACCTTACCCTTCCTGACGACACAACACACACACACACACACACACACACACACACACACACACACACACACACACACACACACACACACACACACACACACACACACACACACACACAACACACACACACACACATATTCAATTAAAACACATAAACACGAATCTACATATATATAAGACAGAAGTAACGAACACTGTAACATAATAATTCGTGAATATAGTCAGGAAAGTCAATGTTTACACGAGAAGGGTATAATATTCTCTCACAGGAACTGGGCGCCACAGGACTTAGAGACGGGATAGCGAGGCAACTGAATTTATCGCCGAGCTTGTCTTGTCCACCGTAACTGAGAGGTTTATTGTCCAGTCACAACTAATATCTTCACCGTCCAGGATGAAAATAGTAAATGTATTGTCCAGGAGATAATAATATTTGTAAACATCCAGGCACAATTAATACCTCTATTGACCACGATATGAAAGAAGACATTAATTGATTGTTCCAACACAACATTCGGATGTGATGGAAAAAACACACAATAAATTCACACAATATCACCTTAGAGTATAGTGTATATTGGTGAGGTAATGTCTGTCTACTACTACTACTACTACTACTACTACTACTACTACTGTTAATTAAACGTTACTGCTCAGTCATCTCATCTCCATCTGTTGTTTTTATAAATTCCACTTGACAATTTTTCCTCCAACTAGTGAAGCGTTTTGTCAACATTTCGACGCTTGTTCTTATTTTCACCATGAGAAGGTCGTTGACTTGTTGTGTAATGAAGTAATCATCAACGTTTACACACAGTTTAAGGTCAGAGAAGTTTATGGTTTATATTCGGTGTAATTTTAACATGTTAGTTCATGGAAGTTAACACATAACGTCAACTACTTCAACAGAGAGATAGAATTTATTTGATGTGTCAACAACAACAACAACAACAAAAGCAGCAAGAGCAGCAGTAATAATAATAATAATAATAATAATAATAATAATAATAATAATAATAATAATAATAATAATAATAATAATAATAATAATAATAATAATAATAATAATAAATAATAACAATGACAAAAATAATAATAATAATAAACATCAAGACAGAAAAAATCACTAAATTATGACCAAAAAAAAAAAAAAAAATCACACAGGTAAATGACACAATTAAATCAAGCTGGTCGTGCAGGTATTGTCACTCATCAGAGACACAACACCTGTGACGAGAGAGAGAGACAGGTGAGGAGGGGAGTCAGAGCCGGCAGTGAATTATATAAAACCCTACACGTGTTCCCTGTCATGGCTCAGTGGCAGGGGGGGAGGGCAGGGTAGGGCAAGAGGGCAGGGGTAGGTGGAAGAGTGTCAGTTTACAGTTCTTAAATATCTAGTTATTATCCCAAAGCTTGAGTTAATGTGTATGTATGTATGTATGTATGTATGTATGTATGTATGTATGTATGTATGTATGTATGCAATGTATGTATCTATGTATGTATGTATGTATGTATGTATGTATGTATGTATTTATGTTACTATGAAATATTGACAAAGCCTATCTCTTCACCTATAGCCATAGCCATCATCAGCAACACATTCAAACATTAAAAATATATTTATATATATATATATATATATATATATATATATATATATATATATATATATATATATATATATATATATATATATATATATATATATATTCTAGTTTAATACTTATTACAGGTGTTATTGGGGATGTAATGACTCCGAGAGATGATTTCCCCAGCGTGGAGTGAAGGTTATTAGCCCTTGTGTTTTTGTGTGTGAGGTAATTACTTATTTAATGATCAAGTTAGTTATTTGAGAAGTTTTACGTAACGTTATAGGAATATTATATACGAGGGTGTGTGTGAGAGAGGGATGAAGTTAGGAAGGGGGGGTAGTGGTGGTAAGGGAGAGTAAGGGAGGGTAGTAGAGGGTAAAAAAGGGAGGGTACATGGAGAAGCAATTTGCATCCTTGAAAAACTCTGTTGTTACTCCCACATTTAACAAGAATTTATCGGCTAAAACTAGAAGCGTCTAGTGAGAGATGGAAGGCGGGAGGGAGGGAGGGGGGGAAAGAGGGAGATAGAAAAGGAAAGAAGGAAGGAATGAGGGAGGGAAGTATGGAATGAATAAATAAAGTGAGAGATAAAGATGAAGGGAGATATAGAGAATCATAGAGAGGGAGGGAGGGAGGGAGCTTGATCTACCAGAGTAAGTGAAACGTGGTGGGAGTTTACCGTAGAGTTTATCGCCTGGTGACTACGCGCTGTCTCAAAAAAATGTATACACACTGTTGCATTAATTATTCATGATGGTCACGTTAATATTTCTATAATAACATAAAAAAATATTCTCACGTGTAGGATACCTTATATAGCAACACGTGAACATAATTTTGATGTGTTAATGCAAGTATTCATGAGATCTATACGGAATATGAAAAACATTGTGTATACATTTTTCTGAGACATCTATTAGTTGTCAAAATAATAATAATAATAATAATAATAATAATAATAATAATAATAATAATAATAATAATAATAATAATAATAATAATAATAATAATAATAATAATAATAACCGCAGCATTACAGGAGCAACAGCAACAACAACAAACGAAGCTGAGAGAGAGAGAGAAAAATAGAGAGAGAGATTTTCTACTCTCACTTTCACTCACCTCCCACACACACTCTCACACAATGCCCCAGTTTCTACACAATTTCTCTCTCCTTCCTCTGCAACACCTCATCCCCACCACCCTAGTCTCCTCTCATTCACTACCACTAATATACGAGTGTGTATATTGGTGTGCAACTCAGCAAACAAACCTGAAATTAACAGAGTTACTTCATCAACTCTTACTCCCCCCCCCCACTCCCCCTCACTCCCCCTGTCTCCCCCCACTCACCCTAACTCCCCCCACTCCTCCTCTCTACTTGGAATGAACCCCCCCCAACACATAAACACCACAAGGCCACCACCTGGAACAAATCCAATTCTAAGGGTTCGGAGGAGTCGCTCAATCATTCTCCGGAGCCGGGGGTTCGTCGGAGCCAAATTGTATCCACATTGTTGGTTTATTTGTTTAGTGCGAGTCATTACACCGGTCTAGTATGCAAAGTGAACGCCCGTGTGGGATTTTTTTTTTTTCACCGGTGGACCCAGAACCTCGACACACAGTACAACACGACGGGGATACATTACTGAGGTTGTAGTCAATGTTGTGATGTTGTTGGTTTTAATATTTGTTAATCTTTTGGTATGGGAGTGTTGGATGATTGGTTGACTGTTTAATCGACCAATAGATTGCCTGATTGGTTGAATGACTGACGGACTAACTGACTGACTGACTGATACACAAAATAACTGACTGGACGACTGAAGGAGAGAATTTTTACCACGATTAGTTATTTACTTTCTTATATGAAGTTGTTATTATCAGCTGAAACTGCCTCTTCAACGTGATAAAGTAATTTTTTTTGTCTGCAGATCCAACTTGCTGTACCTCCGTGTATCCTGACGTAATTACAGATGTTGGTTCTCATAACCATACCTAATGACACTAGAGGCATGAGAGAGGGAGGGAGTCAGTCAGGGAGGGAGTTCTGATTTCTCTTTTGCATTCATCATCACAACTTATGTTACTTCCTAGATCTCACACTTGTCCCACACCTGCCACGTACCTGTCTCACACCTGTCTCACACCTGTCCCACACCTGTCCCACACCTGTCTCACACCTGTCTCACACCTGTCTCACACCTGTCTCACACCTGTCTCCCACACCTGTCCCACACCTGTCCACTGTCACACCTGTGTCCCACACCTGCCACGTACCTGTCTCACACCTGTCTCACACCTGTCCCACACCTGTCCCACACCTGTCTCACACCTGTCTCACACCTGTCTCACACCTGTCTCACACCTGTCTCACACCATTCCCGTTTATCTAAGTACGTGTTTAATTCCTACTAACCAAACGAATCTCTGTCATTCCTTACTTTATAATTATAATCATCGTCTTAAATTAACACTATCTCATTATTTAGTTTTTCTTCCGCGGGTCGACTAATGTTGTCTACTTAATTAACTCGTGCGGACACCTGGCGGACACCTGGCGGACACCTGGCGGACACCTGGCAGATACCTGGCGGACACCTGGCGGACACCTGGCGGACACTCTGAGGGTTCCTGGTGAAGATATATAGTAGTGAGGAGTGTCTCTCTCTCTCTCTCTCTCTCTCTCTCTGCTCTCTCTCTCTCACACACTTATCACCCACCACAATACTGAACCTGTCAACGTTACCTTTTTTGTACAGGAAACCAAAACACAAAAATATCAAAGAGGTTCACACATAGAATAGAACCTTATGACAGATATCCCCATCTCTCTACAGTCTACAGTCTACAGTCTACAGTCTACAGTCAACAGGGTCATAATCTCTCACCACTACCAAAGTTTAACAATAGTAAAGTGATATAGGGACGTATCCTCACCTACAAAAATCCCCGTAGGAAAAAAATAATAAGTTTTTATTTTGTTTTTTTGTTTTTTTGTAGCCAACTTTTATAAATGTGGGTGAAAGAGTTAAGCTCACGGTGCACTCTGGAATAAATAACAATATTGGTTTTAGTTTTTGCTTGGCGTTGGATAATGATGATGGTGATGATGATGATGATGATAATACCTGGCTCGTGTAATGTTTTAATTAAGGTGAGAGAGATGAGAATTCCTGAGAGACACTTAACTAACAGACAGACAGACAGACAGACAGACAGACACAAACAGGGGTTATACAGTGAACATAATATTTTTTTTTTTAATTCTTGACATTTAAAAGCACAACATTTTATAACTAACACAATTAAACATCGTAAAATAGACCACTTAAGGTATAGTATAATCATCAGGAAACTCAATTACCACTTTCTTAATAATTCAAGACATAGATATAACTGATAAAGATAATACAAGAGGAGGAAAATAACAATAAGGAAATATCAAGTAGTCAAATTATATGAGCAGATATGAATAGAATAGTAATATATAATTTATCTTCAGACGATAATTATATATAAAATATCACAAACCCATGAAAAAACTGATGAAGATATGTGAAAGGGAAATTTGATGATGATAATAATAATAATAATAATAATAATAATAATAATAATAATAATAATAATAATAATAATAATAATAATAATAATAATAATAATAATAATAATAACAGCAATAACAACAACAACAACAATAACAACAACAACAACAACAAAAACAACAACAACAACAACACCAACCACAACAACCACAATAACCACAACAACCACACTAATAACACCACTAAAACAAAAGACAATCTCACCCTGTTATCAATACGTAATGATAAAACACCAGACGAGAGAGACAATATCATCACAAAGCCCAAATTAATATGAGTTTAATTAAAGCCACCTCGTCAAGGCCACCAAATTAATTATTCACTTGTTCCTAACTTTACCAATTTTCTGAAACATCTTCTCAACCTCTCTTGGCTTTGTTGATAAATTTCCTCAGGCCACCTAATTCATATTGCATTATACTTACTTATATTGACTTATCTTCACTTATACTGGCTAAAGTTTACTTATACTCTGATCATTTTGTACTTGTATTTAATTGTTTTAGTATATTTTCACCTACGGTTATTTTTTAGAGTAAATTTATTTGTTATTAATAATTACTAATCTATTTTCTTACCTATCTACCATTTTTTTTCCAGGAATTGCTATAAACACTAATTGCCAAGGTGTAGTTAACAGTTAATATTAATAATGACCAACGTAAAGGTAAACTCATAACACCTACTGATGAGCCACCCAAAAAAATTATCCCTTTAAGTAGAAAATGTTAACCTTTAATTAACATATCAGGTAAGCCTTTAAACACCTGAGAGAGATCTACCTCATCATAAAACTCTAATAACAAATTTTATTCCCAACTTCACACCTTAAGTATAAGACTCAGGTAAGCTGCTCAACTTTCACGGCTCAAATAATTAAACTCTTCCCCGTAAGAGTTTAATTAGATGTATTTAACCAGAAAGCGGCGGGAGAATTACATATGAAGAGTTTGAGCAAGACGAGGTAGGTTAAATAAGTCTTCCTCATAAGACTCCCGCTTAAAAATCAAGAAGAATTATAAGACTCACTGTGAATATATTATCGTATATATGTAAATCTCCAACAACGATGAATAAATAGCATACAAAATATATTAAAGTATTGGACAGGTGTTACAATGACAAAACAACTGGACAGGTAGAATTATACAGGGTGTCCATAAATGATTACCTTAAAAACAGTATGCTCTCATGTTTTAATTAGGGTAATCATTTATGGAGACCCTGTATAATGATAAATAATGAACAGGTGTTATAGACTGTAATCAACCAAGCAATCTAAAAATACAGACCCCTAGCATGGAGACAGACCTAAGAATAAAAAACAGACCCCAATCATAAAAACAACCCACAAAGACCGACCCTAAAACAGACCCTAAGACCCCAAACAATAAAAAACAGACCAAAACACCTAATCAAAACTATGTCACAACACCTCGTTTTAAACATGACTGTAACTCGTATACCGATGATCATAAAGGTCAGGTCATTCACAGATACCTAAAATGTTTCATGACACACTTACAACAGGTGCTAAGGGACTAATGATCAGTTGAGATGATTTCCCCTGAGAGTCATCTGGAAGAGTTAGTTGGAGTTTCCGTCTTTTTTTTATCTCCCGTAGAAGTTAATCGCTGATATAACAGTCGGGATATGTAAGACGTGTTCTGCTGTCAGGGTGTTCGTGTGTGTGTAAACCTTACTGAGAACTATACCCTATATTCCAGGTTAATATAAGCTCAATAAAGCCAGGTTGTATATCGAAACTTTCTACGTCGAGTTTTACCATCAGTAGCCTGTATCCTGTGAGGAGCCTTAGGGGGTAATTCCAATTGCTTATTCTAAGACCTTAATATACGTTATGTTATGTAGTCATTATGTATAAAGACCTCAATACATAGACTAGATAACTGGGTATTACTCTATTAACTAAGATCTATACAGTGAGACCTTTATTTAACGGCTTATATAGGAGAGTGTAGTTCATTATATCGTTATGTCTAATGTCTTGTGTCTACTGTAGGGTGTAATATCATTCTTGTGGTTAAAGGGAAGGTGTTGTATATTTAATAGCTATCGTCGTATAGGGGTCGTAGGGTGTCTAATAACTAGGACTAATTAAGACTTCATGCAAAAAGTTCAGAAAGTTCTCCTAGTTGGTAATAATCAATTGTTATCTGGCAGTGTGTTGTATGTGGTATGTTTCTTCTCTGTGGTAGAGTTCTTGGCTGTGTGTGTGTGGTGTAGCGAGTCATTTTCTGAGGGGGGGGTAGGTGCGTAATTATTAGGTTAGATGCGAACTGTGGTGTTGGATTACAGGTATTGTTAGGTAAGACACACACACACACACACACACACACACACACACACACACAGACACACACACACACACACACACACAACACACACACACACAGACACACACACACACACACACACACACACACACACACACACACAGACAGAAGACTACCAACATGGATTTAAGTACAGGATTTACATTTACCTTTTCTATTATCGTTTCTCACTGTAAATATTGACGCCATTTTTCCACTTGTGCTGAAAACTGGTAGGTGGAAATAACACAAACAGTGGCGCTCAGGGTCTTGGCTCATATCGGGAGAATTACTTTAAAATTTACATGATTACGTTAAGTGAGAGAGAGTTGTGGGGTGGCGTTAACTTGTTCCGGGAAAACTATTATGCGTGAGGGTATGAGCTAGCTGCCTCTCCCATTTTCCTTTTTAATGCAGTAGAAATAAGTGTTCTAAGCCCTAAAAGAAGAGGATGGCTTGGCTTGGCTTGGGTTTGGTTAGGTTCCGAGTCCGAATCCGGATCCGATCAGGGGTCGCTGGAGGAGTGAGTCTTGGCGCCCTCCACCGCAACATGTCAACACTGTTCGATCGCCATCAAGTTTAAACAATCACTGACACTATCACCAAATTCAATTACATTTCGTTCTTTACATCAGAACAGGTCTACAATTTAAATAGTTAACAGCTGATAATCGTGATAAACAAACTCAATTAACTGTATAAATGTTGAAAATCAGATGTAACAGTGAATATGATGGCGTTTGTCAGATGATATTATTCTTAAAATCAATACCTTATAAAATAGTATATAGAGCTTTTCAAAACATCTATATGACCATTATGAACAGAGAGTTACGTTCGCTGTTCAATAAAGACGACTTAAACTTGATACACATAAGACTATACACAAAATTATAAGTTGTGTTAAAGGCGATAAATGAATACTGATATATTGAGGGTGAAAACTGGTGATTCGGAAGCAGGGATGGAGGGAGGAAGAACAGGTGAAACACGTATGAGTGAACTAAGTGCAGGTAAAGATACGACCCATTATCACTCGAGCGTCCGATCACTCAACTTCCTGGATTTATGCTTCAGGACGGAATTGACTGATCGAGAGTGACCACCACTTTAATAATTACAAATTCAGTTCTCGTTTCCCTCACTTACTCCCACCTGGACTGTTCTTATCATCTACAAATACCTGGTAGCATCTGTGTTCCTATCATAGCTGTTAAATCCTATAGCCAAAACACTTCCTATTGTCCACTAAAGTCTGTGTGTAAAGTAAATATGGTCTAGAGAGTGGCGCAGCGACCCAGTTAACGTCATAGATTATTCACGAAGGGATTTTTTTTATTAATCCATGACTTTTGGGGTTATTATTCCTAGAGTATTTTTATTGCACTCCTTACAACTACAGGGTATTGTTTTCACTCCTCTCTGTCTGTCTGTATGTTTGTCTAAATATAACTGGTGAACGGTTCTGTGGATTTGCATCAACCTTGTGGGTTTGATGAATATGTAACAGTATTCATATGAGAGAGAGAGAGAGAGAGAGAGAGAGAGAGAGAGAGAGAGAGAGAGAGAGAGAGAGAGAGAGAGAGAATAATCTGTTTATACCAACCATGTAATCAAACACCGATAGCATATAAATAAACAATACTTCAAATATTTCTCAAACTCTTTAACTACAATAAATTTTCGTTATATTAACCCGGAAAATAAACAATTATAATTTCAAGGGTTAACGATGCTTGTATACAACGGCACAACAGACCATCATTAAACCTCAATGTAAAAGGTGATTTCCTCGTGAGCAGAAGAAGCCAGCCACAGAGTCCGGGTGTTACATTGTCCCTGAAGAAGGCAGCGATAAACAATGGTTAACCCAAGATGTGTCACAAGGAGGAGCTGCACGGATAAACACACTCGAGGTAGTGAAGATAGACGACACAGGTGAGTATGATCAGTTCTCTTAATTAGTTAATCAGTCAGTTAGTTAGTTAGCCAGTTACGTATTAAGTCAGTCGATCAGTCAGTCAGTCAGTCAGTTAGTTAGTTAGTTAGCCAGTTACGTATTAAGTCAGTCGATCAGTCAGTCAGTCAGTCAGTTAGTTAGTTAGCCAGTTACGTATTAAGTCAGTCGATCAGTCAGTCAGTCAGTCAGTTAGTTAGTTAGTTAGCCAGTTACGTATTAAGTCAGTCGATCAGTCAGTCAGTCAATCAGTTAGTTAGTTAGCCAGTTACGTATTAAGTTAGTCGATCAGTCAGTCAGTCAGTCAGGGTTTGTATTTACAGGTCTGGCGAGTGAAGTTTAGCCAGGTAGACGTAGGTTACCTCCAGTCAGGTTAAATAAGGTTTGAAATCTCACCAGGAATTGACCAGAAGATCTGTCACTTGTCTAAACTCTCATAATTTTTCTCTAAGTTTGTCTACAAGAATAAATTTATGTCAAAAACGTATAAGATGAAGTGAAATTAATAAAAGCTTCTTCTTCACTCATAATTAAGGAGCTATTAACTTTCTTTCTACCTGGTGGAGTAAACTAACTCTTCTGATGTAACTATAAATATTAAAATGAACTTTGAACTTAGGATAATGAGCTACGATATACCACAAGTGAATATGAGATGTGTCTTATCCAACTAGATGATTGTGGTAAGAAAATCCCACATTCCTCAGAGATTCGTAAAGTAATTAAAGGTTTTTCTCATCAGATCATTGTTTCACCTTCCAGTTGCTCTCCCAGGCGGGGTTCCTCAGGGTGATGTGCTGTGACCCACACCTTTAAAATTCTCACAACAAGTCAGTCTCATCG
>NW_024732440.1:1131300-1146300 GCF_018991925.1 Homarus americanus | reverse complement strand
GGGTGCAGGTGTGGGGGGTACAGGTGTGGGGGTTCAGGTAGGTATAGTGGTACGGTCTGGGGGTACAGGTGTGGGGGGGTACAGGTGTGGGGTGGGGTGTGGGGAACAGGTGTGGAGTACAAGTGTAGGGTTACAGGTGTGGGGTACAGGTGTGGTGGTACAGGTGTGAGGTACAAGTGTGGGGTACAGGTGTGGGGTTCAGGTATAGTAGTACAAGTCTGGGGTACAGGTGTGGGGGTACAGGTTGGGCTGGGGTAGAGGTGTGGGGAACAGGTGTGGAGTACAAGTGTAGGGTTACAGGTGTGGGGTACAGGTGTGGTGGTTTTAGTGTGGGGCACAGGTGTGGGGTACAGGTGTGGGGTTCAGGTATAGTGGTACAAGTCTGGGGAGTACAGGTGTGGGGGTACAGGTGTGGGGTGGGGGTGTGGGGAACAGGTGCTGGAGTACAAGTGTAGGAGTTACAGGTGTGGGGGTACAGGTGTGGTGTGGTACACACCAGGTGTAGGGTACAAGTGTGGGGGGTACAGGTGTGAGGTGCAGGTGTGGGGTACAGGTGTGGTGGTACAGGTGTGGTGGTACCCAGGTGTGGGGTACAAGGTGTGGGGTACAGGTGTGGGGGTACAGGTGTAGGGGTACAGGTGTGTGGGGGAACAGGTGTGAGGGTATAGGTGTAGGGTACAGGTGTGGGGGTACAGGTGTAGGGGTACAGGTGTGGAGGTAATGGTGCTCAGTAAACATATTATTACACCTGAAATACAACAGCTGCACCAACACACCTAATGTAACTAAAATATGATATGTTCCATGGAGTAATTCTTCACCAGGGTTTCATTTTATGCCATAAAGGAAGTATTATTTCCCTAGTATAATATTACACGGAGGAAAATACCAAGTGTGGACGTGTATATATCTGAACACCAAATTAGGAACCAGGAAACACTAGACAGCCAATAAATTTGAAGATGAGGTATTGGGCACTTATTGAGATGGTAGTGGTGAGGGTAGTGGTGGTGGGTCCTACACTGGGTGATGGTAGAGGTGATGGTAGAGGTGATGGTAGTGGTGGTGGGTCCTACACTGGGTGATGGTAGTGGTGATGGTAGTAGTGATGGGTCCTACACTGGGTGATGGTAGTGGTGGTGGGTCCTACACTGGAGTGATGGTAGTGGTGGTGGGTCCTACACTGGGTGATAGTAGTGGTGGTGGGTCCTACACGGGGTGGTGGTAGTGGTGGTGGAGTCCTGGGTGATGGTAGTGGTGGTGGGCCCTACACT
The DNA here is from genome assembly GCF_018991925.1 of Homarus americanus. NCBI lineage: Eukaryota > Metazoa > Arthropoda > Malacostraca > Decapoda > Nephropidae > Homarus > Homarus americanus. The sequence continues at coordinate 1,145,026 of NW_024732440.1, read as the reverse complement.
GGGTGATGGTAGTGGTGATGGGTCCTACACTGGGTGATGGTAGTGGTGGTGGTGGGCCCTACACTGGGTGATGGTAGTGGTGATGGGTCCTACACTGGGTGATGGTAGTGGTGGTGGTGGGCCCTACACTGGGTGATGGTAGTGGTGATGGGCCCTACACTGGGTGATGGTAGTGGTGGTGGGCCCTACACTGGGTGATGGTAGTGGTGGTGGTGGGCCCTTCACAGCCTCTGCCCCAGAATGCTTTTATTTCCCTCTGATATATAAGGTTGATTTACGACGGAATTCAGCCACTTTTATCCACATCATCCTTGCTCACCGACAGCCACCTCTCATCTTTAAGGCATACAGTATATGTCTGAATTGAGGCTGTGTGTGTGTGTGTGTGTGCGTGTGATATATATACTAATAAAAAGATAAACCAAAAAATTAACATAATCAACTTTCATTATTCTTAAATACTTATTAACGTGTTGGTTATAACAATCATCCTCACCACAACAATCACTAAGGACCAACTGACTACCAATACACAAACAAAACACTAACATACTCTTTCAAAACAAACCAAACGTTCACTGGCGCTTACTTTATATCGTCTAAAACAACACTGAACGCCACTCACCACACTAGTAAGACAATTAGTGGACCTACCAGGCTGATGACACTCGAGTTTGTTTACATCTGGGGAGTGTCAGGAGAGAGGGTGATTATATGCTGTGCTTCTCTGTGTCTTGACGTGGACTGACTGTTACTGACGACTAACGAGGAGGGAAACTAACCAGACCAGGAAAGGTTGGTTTGTAATATCCAATGTTGTGGTTCCTAACTGCTGAATGACGTAGTTTAATGAATAATTTACTTATTTTAAATGACTACCTTTTATCGAGTATTTTAATATATTTTAATTTTGATTTTTTAAACGTCTTAAAGTTTTTATTTAGATCATAGTTTTAATTTATGTTTTTTGGTCATTGCCAGAGGTCACCAGTGTGGCTGTTCTCTGTTATACGTCCTGGATTGTACAGTTACCCCTTAAAGCTCTTGACCTGTTGTCGTTTTCTGTCAATAATTTATGGTTATTACAGATCAGCAGGTAACAAGGGCCAGGTAAGACACGGCGCGAGGAGTTAATTACGTACAGGAATATTCTGACCACCAATGACCTAACAAACTGCCATTACACACGTTTATAACCATCCTCAGCCTATGTATAGTCGACGAACAATATTTCTATATAAAAAATAACTTTGATCGTGTATTAGAAACATACAAATTGATAGGTTTTCTTTTATGGATTCTACCATCTTGAAAATCTAGGTGTTAACAGTGAAACAATAACAATAACAAACAGATGGTATATATATATTTGTGTGTGTGTGTGTGTGTGTGTGTGTGTGTGTGTGTGTGTATGTGTGTGTGTGTGTACAAACATTCGCACCAGTTAATAAATCTCACTTTACCTGAATTGTTTATAAATGGTGTTTACTGTGTGTCCCCCCAAGAGAGCAACACACACCAAGGCTCTTTCCCTCCCAACAGCAGGAACAGGTGAGAGTCTTGTAGTATCCATTAACTCCACTTCAGGTGATTTACTGCCTAGACACCAACTTCATTATGGAGTTATGGGTTGAGTTAAGGGTTTTATCTCTGTATTAAAGGGGATGTTAACTTAAAAGATTGATATATTTAACAGGGGAAAGTTGTCTCAGGTGTGATGTAGAGGAGATGCACTGGGAAGAGTATAGGAGAGAGAGAGAGAGAGAGAGAGAGAGAGAGAGAGAGAGAGAGAGAGAGAGAGAGACAGACAGACAGACAGACAGGCAGACAGAAAGAGTGAGAGAGACAAAGACAGATACAATTTACGAGGGCAGTAGAAGGCTCCATATAATATACTGAAACAGACTCTGGTTTATTGTCTCTGTTGGATTTATATTCTACCTCTCTCTCTCTCTCTCTCTCTCCCTTTGTCTTTATATATTTGATCTTTGTCTTTACGCCTCTCTCTCTCTCTCTATCTCTCTCTCTCTCTCTTCTGTATCTAAATGTTTGTTCACTCTTCCCAGCGATGATGAGGAGGAGGTTGTTTATTTACTGGCTGTGAGAGACGGAGGGACTACAGGGTGAGAAGAGAAGAGAAGAGAAGAGAAGAGAAGAGAAGAGAAGAGAAGAGAAGAGAAGAGAAGAGAAGAGAAGAGAAGAGAAGAGAAGAGAGGAGAGGAGAAGAGTAAGCTCGTTAGTATCACGTTGCCCTAAGTGGACTTTCAGTGTGAAATTTAAGATGGCGTCTGGGAAGAAATTAAGCTTCGGTATGCATCTTGTGAGTTAACCTTCCCTGCTAACTCTTTAATAGTGTTGGCAGTTGAAGAGAACTTTATTAAGGAGAACTTAATCTTCTCCGCTATATAGCTTAATACTTAGAGAGAATTATTTATCGGTGTGATGGCCTTCTCTCTCTCACACACACCCACACCCACACACACACACACACCCACACACACACACACACACACACACACACACACACACACACACACACACACACACACACACAACCTCTTGAGTCATGAGTGTAAAAGCTTTCTCATCTCAGGTGATGTAATGAAGTGAATCCCTAGACAGAACAAGATAAAACCTATGAATTCTTTGACTCAGTTTTCCCCCACATGAGGAACACCATTGATTAAAGAATTGTATTTGTCTGTCGAGGGAGAGAAAAATAGGTCGAGTGTTATTGTTTTTCCTTCATTGTTTATTTATTAGTCTTTTTAATTTTCAAGGTGTCGAGTACAGGTGTGAACGAGTTACAGGTGAGATAGACACAGGTTAATGACTTCCTTTGGTTTTGTTATGTTGATTAATTCATCTCGAGCTTTTATTGTTTTTAACCTAACCTAACCTAACCTAACCTAACCTAACCTTTAAGAGTTATTTAATAGATAAAAACATATTTACCATGAATATACAAAAGACAGATAAACACTATGTAAACATTATTAGTGTTTATGTATATCAAAAAATTCTGTGATTTTAGGAATAAGATAAAAACAAAATAAAGAATATAGATTTGGAAGATGCACACGAGGAAGAGGAAGAGGAAGAACAAGAAGAAGAGGAAGAACAAGAGGAAGAGGAAGAACAAGAGCAAGAGGAAGAGGAAGAACAAGAAGAAGAGGAAGAAAAAGAGGAAGAGGAAGAACAAGAGGAGGAGGAAGAACAAGACCAAGAGGAAGAGGAAGAACAAGAGGAAGAGGAAGAACAAGAGGAAGAGGAAGAACAAGACAAGAGGAAGAGGAAGAACGAGGAAGAGGAAGAGGAAGAACAAGAGGAAGAACAAGACCAAGAGGAAGAACAAGAGGAAGAACAAGAGGAAGAGGAAGAATAAGAGAAAGAGGAAGAACAAGACCAAGAGGAAGAACAAGAGGAAGAACAAGAGGAAGAACAAGAGGAAGAGGATGAACAAGAGGAAGAGGAACAACAAGAAGAACAACAAGAGGAAGAGGAAAGCGGACACACACATACACACTTGAGACTCATAATTAAAGCACAGCGCCCGTGAAGCCCCACCACTCCCAAATTCTAATTAATTAAGCGTGATCAGGACTTATACGTCTGCGGCGGTCGGGAGCAGAACCTGGATTGAAAATGAGAGTCGGTGAGAGGAAAGAGAGAGAGAGAAGAGGGGGGTGTAGGGCAGACCAAGGTGGGCACAGGGGGTGGTGGGTGAGGGAGGGAGCGGGTAGAGGGTAAAGGAACAGGTGAGGTGATGAATCATTGCAACACTGTCGTAATGATTGACACCTGGAGGGGAACAATATGATAAACTAAACAAAATAATAATAATGAATAACAAACTCATTAAATGACTACATGTAATTATAAGATAAATGTTTCTAATTTTTACACGAATGAAAATTTATCCAGAATATCGTTGTCATAATTTAGTCGTTATTATTATTTACCAGAGGTCGTATATAAAGCAATTGTTCAAAGTTACTAACTGCCCTATGGTAATAACACCTGACTCATCTAAACATCTTCAGGAGGCATCACAGACCAGGTAAAAAAAAAAAAAAAAAAAATTTGTAAATCAGTGAGACATTTCTTGAAGATTCACTGTATCGAAATCCCTCAATCTGAATGAACCGGATCCCGAACCCTTCCGTCTTGAGCTCCATTGAATCCGATCTCTTTAAATACTTTGGAACCGGAGGAGGAACACGATTCAGTATCTCTTGTTAATGTTCTTAGGTTATAACACCTGACTCATCTAAACATCTTCAGGAGGCATCACAGACCAGGTAAAAAAAAAAAAAAAAAAAATTTGTAAATCAGTGAGACATTTCTTGAAGATTCACTGTATCGAAATCCCTCAATCTGAATGAACCGGATCCCGAACCCTTCCGTCTTGAGCTCCATTGAATCCGATCTCTTTAAATACTTTGGAACCGGAGGAGGAACACGATTCAGTATCTCTTGTTAATGTTCTTGTTAGGTTATGGATACCTTGGAGACGTCACGAGGCCAGTGTGTGTCCTCGTGGTGGTGACATTATGAAGCAGCGAGAGAGAGAGACCCCCCCCCACCATTCTCAAGCTTCACGTATGTTAATCAGTTCTCTCATGTGAGGTTTCATTTAGAGCTGTGGCCCAACTTTCGTAGATACTGATGATGGATATTGTCATTTACTTCATTGGTTAATCAATTTAGCTGTGGCCCAACTTTCGTAGATACTGATGATGGATATTGTCATTTACTTCATTGGTTAATCAATCTCTCTCTCGTTGTGTGTGTGTGTGTGTGTGTCTGTACTTTTATCGGCATTTTTTCCCCAATACACACAAGGGCCTAGATATAAGCTATTAACATCTACCATATACACAAACTACAGTACAGTACATTTAATATTATAGACAATCAGGTCTTTTCTGTAGTCGTGTTGTAAGCGTCTTCTCAACCTAAGCGTTATATTAAACCACTAAACCATAACATTACCTGATATATAACACTTTCATCTTTCTTCAGGTTTATATTAATATACAAAGGGAAAAAATATCAATATACAGTATACTATAAATCACGGTCTTAATTTTCTTGGTAAGTAAATCGTCTGAGTTATTTTCTTCTTTGGTTCGGTTGTCTGATTTTTGGGTAAAGTGGAGGACGCTAAATCAACCAGGACACATGATTTAGTTGTTCCTCCCTTCTCATGTATGTATATTCATGAAGTTTCCTCTCTTGTGAGTCACGGCTGTAATTACTCAGGATTCAACCTGGTTCGTGCTGGTCACTGTGATGCCCCATGTTAGAACCCTCTCCCTCTGTGTGTGTGTGTGTGTGTGTGTGTGTGTGTGTGTGTGTGTGTGTGTGTGTGTCTTTGACCCGTATTAAAGTGTCGTCCCCTTGGTGAATTGGATGGACTGTGATTTAACTCCCAAGTGTAATTAAATATCTGTCTAAAGGGTTGATTCTCGTTAGGTTAGGTTAGGTTAGGTTAGGTTAGGTTAGGTTAGGTTAGGTTAGGTTCGATAACGTTAACTTAGGTACGATACTACGATCATTTTCCTTCAACTTCGAAATTTTGGGCAAATGGAAGGAAAACAAACAACACCAGGACTGAGAGGAAATATGTGTGTGTGTGTGTGTGTGTTTGTTTGTGTGTGTGTGTGTGTGTGTGTGTGTGTTTCTCTGTATATATGTGTGTGTGTTTGTTTGTTTGTGTTATTAAGTCAGCATGTGTGTGTGTTGTACTGTGTTCATAAAATTGGCTTCCTGGGGAATTGTTTGTTTACATCCAGTCAGCTGTTTCGCTCTGCCTCCATCCCTGCAACAAGACTCTCTCTCTCTCTCTCTCTCTCTCTCTCTCTCTCTCTCTCTCTCTCTCTCACCTCCACGAGTGTTTTCCATTAAGTCCCGCTAAAAAAAAAACCCAGTTATTTAATGCCTAGGGACTGTAAATAACGAGACGGTGAGATAATTGCAATAAATACCATTAACATTTAAATATGCAAATGAGGAAGCGCTACCAGAGGAGTGCATTATGGGGTAATATACATACAAATACTTAGTTGATGTCAGTGTAATCAATGGGAATAATGAAGTGAGGAATAGGTATGTGTATGTGTGTGTGTGTGTGTGTGTGTGTGTGTGTGTGTGTGTGTGTGTGTGTGTGTGTGTGTGTGTGTGTGTGTGTGTGTGTGTGTGTATGTGTGTAGTGTGTGTGTGTGTGTGTGTGTGTGTGTGTGTGTGTGTGTGTGTAGTGTAAGTGTAGGTCTTAACAAGTGTAGATGGATTTCATGATGATTATTACAGAGAGAGAGAGAGAGAGAGAGAGAGAAGGAAGGGGGGGGGGGGGTTTAAACTGTAATATGCGACCACTCCTTTAATGAGTGGCTTACACTTTCATCAGTTAATTATTTTCCAAAGAGAACGGTAGCCGGGGAGGAATGGGGGGAGGAGGAGGAAGAGAGGAAGGGGGGAGAGGGGAAGAAGGGGGAGAGGGGAAGAAGGGGAGAGGGGAAGGGGGAAGATACAAGACTACTACTAGATTTAAATTTCTCACTAGACTAATGGACTTTACATGAACTATAAAGAAAAATTAATATTATCTTTCATATATAAGACACAGATAGACTTAGACACCATACTAAGTTATTTTATTCTTAGTTGGCATAAAATAAAAATATACCACGAGAGTTTAATTAGAGTTTAAATAATGTAGAATAGTAGAGGTTAGAAATATATAATAAAGTGGGACTAGTTTATTCCACTAGTCAACCCATCCTTACGTGAGGTTCCTGAAACGAATCGCCTACAGGACTTTGAGACTCTCCTACTGAAAGACTATACCAGAATAGAGGAAAAACTATAAGAGATTTTGAATAATTTATAGCTGACGATTATAAAAAAAAATAACCTTTGAAAAAAATTTAATAGAGCAGAATAAAATAACTGAAAATAGAATAAACCAAAATATGTAATTATTCGTGAATCCTGTAAGTGTGTGAGTGGAAGGAGGAGGAGGAGGGAGGGGAGAAGGAGGAGGAGGAGGAGGAGCAGGAGGAGGGAGGGAGGAGGAGGAGGAGAGGAGGAGGAGGAGTGGAGAGGAGGAGCAGGAGGAGGGGAGGAGGAGGAGGAGCAGGAGGAAAGGAGGAGGAGGAGGAGGAGGAGGAGGAGATAACAGTGCCCAGGTAAACAGGCTGAGACTGCCACCTGTGCCGACTACTATAACAGAAGGACCAGCAGATGCTACCAAGGTCACACACACACACACACACACACACACACACACACACACACACACACACACACACACACACACACACACACACACACACACACACACACACACACACACCGTAGACAAATCAAAGCTCCTCTCTTCCTTCATCATCTCCTATACCTCTGTACTCACCATGATGACATAGTAAGGTAAATATATCAGGCTTTCGTTCACCTTAAACATAACAAATGAAAAGATTATAATTCCAACCTACTTTATACACAATAGTGATGATATATTGCAGAAAATTGTCATCAGCCGATACTAAGAGTCTAAATGCATTTATATTCTCAGTAAGTAGGATTATCTTGTTTAGTGTAGGATGATTGATTTTACTTAGTGTCGCCGATTTGGTGATTAGTAACTACTGAAGTGATATTGTATCTGGTGTAAATAAACTCCGTAATATTGTTATTGTTATCATTGTTATTGTTATTGTTATTATTGTTAGTGTTATTGTTATTATTGTTAGTGTTATTGTTATTGTTCGTGTTATTGTTATTGTTATTGTTATTATTGTTAGTGTTATTGTTATTGTTATTATTGTTATTGTTATTATTGTTAGTGTTATTGTTATTGTTATTGTTCGTGTTATTGTTATCCTTCTCGTCTCTCTTCTCTCCCAGACGTGAAGACACAACAAGACACCTGAGAACAACTCCACTATATAAAACTCACTTGCCTTTTCTCGTTATTTCAACACATCAAAGTAACAAGAATCTACCTAAATTAACACCTACCCAGACGTTACCTGTCACAGAAACATTAAGTCACCTGTCATAAATCTTCCAATATATGTATCACGTATTTTTTTTCAATTTTGTTAATGTTGCAACTTGTGAAAAGGACGAAGAAAATTAACAGCCTTTAACACGAACAAGTCATTAAAACAAACATCTATAACCCTTGGTATTTTGTTGATATTATGGAAGGTAGAATTCAGGAGCAAATTGTGAGGTAACGGGAGATTTAGGCACCATGATTCCCGTGTAATCTATATGTAGTTTCTTATGCCTCTGTACGCCATTACTTCTGGTGTGTGCTGTGGGGCTGTTGAGAGGAGCATGTTTGTTGTAATACATTGATGTTTATCTAATAAGAGAGATTGAAAAAATGTAAGAATGTGAAATATATATACAGTCTTCCTTGAGAACTCTATCATGTTGTCAGGAAAGTTCCCTCAGGATGGTTGAAGATCTGAGTCACTAATGTTAATGAACAACACATTTCAAAATAAATTAATAGATTTATGGTTTCGAAAAAAAATCGGAGACCAAGAGTAACTGATTGCAGGAACTAGGTCAGTTTAGGTTAGGGTAGTTCAGTCGAGGTTAGGTTAGGTTAGGGTAGGGTAGTTCAGTCGAGCTTAGGTTAGGTTAGGTTATGGTAGTTCAGTCGAGCTTAGGTTAGGTTAGGTTAGGTTAGGTTAGGATAGCTTAGGTTAGGTCAGACGAGGTTTAGTGCCTCGCATGAAGGGTTCTAAACACCATCACTTCCTGTGTTAGAGCCTAAAGGTTGATCCTAATGTGCTTTATGACACAGTAGGCTCCCGGTTTCCTCATTTTACAACAAAATATTTTAATTAAAAGATATATGTACATATAATACGTCTAGTTAATATGATGAGTTGAACTTAATACCTGCTTAATTAACCACACACACACACACACACACACACACACACACACAGACACACACACACACACACACACAATAATATCAGTCAATAATACTAATAATAATAAACACACACACACATACACACACACACACACACACAGACACACGCACACACACACACACACACACACACACACACACACACACACACAGCCACACACATTAGACATTGGTTGCTGACACACACACACACACACACACACACACAGCTTAAACCTTATACACCACAGGCTAAACACTCTCGATCATATAAACGACGGATATACACCACCTCTGATCTGCCTCTCTACAGCAAGTTATATAACGATATTCTAAACTTATATAAACTTTTATTATATTTGTGAGCCTAAACACAGGAATTATGGTAACCTAAACATGTGCGCGCGTGTGTGTATGTGTGTGTGTGTATGTGTGTGTATGTGCGTGTGTCTGTGTGTGTGTGTGTGTGTGTGTGTGTGTGTGTACTCTCCTGTGTTCTCGTGTTATTGGTCAGTGAATCATAACCTGACCTACGTGAGATTATTGCCAGTCGAGATATAAAGCGAAGGTTTTAACACACAAGATTATGTCTGGGGGGTTTCAGGTGTATCCCCCCCCCTCCCCCCCAGCGACCAGGTGTGGGTGTCTGGCAACTAACCTGTTAATATTACCTGTTTTATATATAGCTTTAATATCCCAGTAAACGTGAATTACCTTTGGCAGCTGTTAATTTCACCTGTTCTTTATGGGGTAAATCGTCTCGTTTAGATGTGAAATAAACCCAATATGACTGCTAATTCCCGTATCTTTTCTTTTTATTATTATTATTTATCGGTGTAATGAACTACCAAGGGGGAAAAAATCATAGTATATTTTCATTCACTGGGGAATCATGTTACACCTCATGATATTTTGACCCTCCATCCCACCCCTCATAAACTATCAGTAAATGGTCATTGCTGTCACCACACTGAGAGGTATTAATCCACTGAGGGCGTGACAGTATTGACAGCTCACAGTGATCTACGGTGATTATGCACGGATCTCCACTCCTGATCACCATATAATCCTACACTGAATGACGGATTGCATTACCCGGGTCACTGTGCTTGGTATAAGGGAGAGTAATGGGCGGCAGTGATGACGGTCTGGGTTAGTTAGTAAGGAGGATAAGACGTAAAGCCACCCAAACCGCTTGTGGCTGGATGACAAAGCTCCGACCTGCAACACACCGTAATGCTGGGTGTAAGGACCTGGATGAAACACACTGTAACTCCAAACACATATGATACTGCAACACCTAAGGTACCCCCCCAAAAAAAAAAATGTTGTTCAAACCTAAATGACCACAAAGAAGTATTCAATTTATTAGACCAGAAAGACACACAGAGGCGACACCATGAAACCAAAACAAGGGGGGGGGGGGGGGAGGGACAGGGGTGGGGGAGGAGTGAGGCGGGAGGACAGGGGGGTGAGGGGAGGCGATCTTACCTTACCGGAGGACCATTGATCGTTCGGGGAGGGAGGGAGGGGGGGGCACTCCATAATGAACCACCTGTGATGATACACCTTTAGTGAGGTCGAACAGGTGCAGTGAATAGAAGATCTTCGGCAAGCAGTGAGAGATAGTGAGGGAGAGTTAATAGCTTAAGTAAGATAGTGGAGAGTTAATAGCCTTAATGAGATAGTGAGGGAGAGTTAATAGCTTAAGTAAGATAGTGAAGAGTTAATAGCCTTAATGAGATAGTGAGGGAGAGTTAATAGTGTGTATGAGTGTATGTGTGTGTGTATGTGTGTATGTGTGTGTGTGTGTGTGTGTATGTAAGTGTATGTATGTGTGTGTGTATGTAAGTGTGTGTGTGTGTGTGTGTGTGTCCCATATTCCCCCCTATAAGAACACACACGTACACGTCTTTTAATACATAACCGTCCAACGAGCATGACTAATTAGGTAGTCGAGTGTCTTCCAGGGTTCACAATCTTCCAATCACTGAATGGCTAAGGAGGCTGTTGACTATTCCCAATACCAGAGGGCCGAGAGAGGCTGAGAGGTCCTATACGCCCTCACGCCCTCACGCCCTCACGCCCTCACACGCCCTCACGAGTACGTAGGATAATTCTTCATCGTTTATGTATTATGAGGTCCCTCCGCCGCTTACGTTCAGTACACATCTGTTGTCTCATGATTACTCTCACGGTTTTCATTTTTATTACTCTGTTTTTCATCTCTCTCTCTCTCTCTCTCTCTCTCTCTCTCTCTCTCTCTCTCTCTCTCTCTCTCTCTCTCTCTCTCTCTCTCTCTCTCTCTCTCTCTCAATCTAGGTGCAATTACAGGTGATACTCAGTTTACATCCAGTCGTCTCTCGTTGATTGTCTCTCGCAGCGTCCCAACAATATATCAGCCCCATAGAATATATTACCTGTTAATTACACGTCCACAGGTAGCTTATATAACCAACACACCTGTATATATAGAATTTGAAACTTATTATCCATTTTATCTCTAACCTAACCTAACCTAACCAAACTTGACCTTAACCTAACCAAACCTGACCTTAACCTAACCAAACTTGACCTTAACCTAACTTAACCAAACTTGACCTTAACCTAACCTAACCAAACTTGACCTTAACCTAACCAAACTTGACCTTAACCTAACCTAACCTGACCTTAACCTAACCAAACTTGACCTTAACCTAACCTAACCTAACCACTTCTCACAACCTTTTCAACAGCGTTAACTCCTCAACTCTGATTTTTGTGGCGATTCACCTTACGTGGAGTGGCGACGTATGTAGTGGAGAATGTGTTGACTGAATCCTAGTCGTGTTAGCGGTGTGGGGGGGTGGGGAAGGGTGGAGAGGAGGAGGGACGGGGTGGATTATTATTTACGTATTATTTGAATTAATTTATAGCCGCTAATTGAAGTTTATTGAATTGAGAGTACACGCGCTAGTCTAAAGGAATTATTTTAGTTTAATTAGGTAGTTTATTTAATTGATTTGACCTTTATTATTATTATTAGGGTTAGGATTATTGTTGTTGTTGTTGTTGTTGTTGTGGGGTGGGGTGGGTGGGGCGTGGTGGGGAGGGGTGAGGTGAGGTGAGGTGAGGTGAGGTGAGGTGAGGTATCTGGTAGATGATGACGCACCAAGTCGGGGAATTTCCCAGGAGACAGGTAACCGCCCGGAGGAGGAAGAGGGAAGGGAAGTGGCATCTCAGTTCACCTCCTGCCAGAACTAATGAAGGAGGAACCACTTCTTCCTGGGACGGTGAGGAATGATGATGATGATGATGATACAAAGGTTTTCTCATCAACCAAGGTCGTTAAGTGTGAGATCTGGACTACGGTCGTTAAGTGTGAGGTCTAGACTACGGTCGTTAAGTATGAAATCTGGACTACGGTCGTTAAGTGTGAGGTCTAGACTAAGGTCGTTAAGTGTGAGATCTGGACTACGGTCGTTAAGTGTGAGGTCTAGGCTACGGTCGTTAAGTATGAAATCTGGACTACGGTCGTTAAGTGTGAGGTCTGGACTAGGGTCGTTAAGTGTGGAGTCAGTATTATATCATACTTATGTAGGACGCAGGTGGAAGCACAAGTTCACATCACCCTGGATAAAGAAAATATTTATTCCTTATTTTATTTTATTTATTTACTGTTTTCCTTCGTTATGTTCGTCCACATACCACCAGAGGGATTCAACCATACCTAGACACTAACTGACAACAACACTCAGACACTCAATAACCTTCAAGTGGACAGATAAACCCGTGAGGACCAAAAACAAAAATAAAAGTTATATTGTTTAGATAATAGGTTGTGTTGAAGTGCTTGTGATGTGAGAGCGGGGGAGTGAAATATACTAATGGTCTGAGGTGAGATACGGAGACATACTGAATAATATGAAAAGCTTTTGCCATGTTGGAGAAAAATATATAGAACTCAAGGTGTAGTGAAGATGTCGGGGCTCTTGTATACGTCTCAAGAAAATGTACTTTAGAAACACTGAGAAGAATGAGTGTTAAGTAGACCTCAAGGTGTAGTGAAGATGTCGGGGCTCTTGTCTACGTCTCAAGAAAATGTACTTTAGAAACACTGAGAAGAATGAGTGTTAAGTAGACCTCAAGGTGTAGTGAAGATGTCGGGGCTCTTGTATACGTCTCAAGAAAATGTACTTTAGAAACACTGAGAAGAATGAGTGTTAAGATGCTAAGATACAACAGTAAGCAACACACAGACTTCAAACAATACTGTGTTCGTAGTGATTCTTGATCAAGAGAAGAACAATTATTATCTGCCTCAGAGTTGAGTGTTTACGTGTGAGAGTGTTCAGTGGGTAGACAGGCAGTACCAGACCCCCAGACCATCGTATTGGTCTTTATTACACTAGGATGTAAGGACCACTTTACCATGAGGCTGGTCAGACTCACCCTAGGGCATAACATTAGAACAGTGATCCTTATTACACAGATATGTAAGGATCATATTACCCTGAGACTGCTGTAATAATATTAAACTTTACGTGACGACAGCATTAGACTGACCGTTGTAGCTCTGGTTTATTTAAACTTGTTTCATTATAGAGATTTATCCTGGCAGGTGAGGTTAACTTCATGCTGCAGTCATTAGCTTCTGCTCTTACTGACGTGGAAGATATTCTTTCTGTGGCGCCATGATGTATAATGAGTTGTTCTAAAGCTTACGTCCGTGACACTTCTGACTGGCTGTGTCCGTGACACTTCTGACTGGCTGTGTCCGTGACACTTCTGACTGGCTGTGTCCGT
>NW_024732440.1:1110442-1131200 GCF_018991925.1 Homarus americanus | reverse complement strand
CTGGAGGCCATTTAAAAAAAAAAAAAAAAAAAAAAAAGTAGTAGTTAGTAGTAGTAGTAGTAGTTCCTTATAACCTAGCTTGTCCGTGTGTGTATGTTGTGTCTCCTCCGTACCGACAGCCACACATCTCTCGGTAAAGGCAACACAAAACTTATGTTAAACTTGTTGACGGTAAGAGCCGCTCCTGCCTAAGTTTATTGAAGTTTCTGATAGCAGTGAGTCAAAGTATTCCTCTCCTTCAGCGTGACCCAAGACCTAATAAAACTCATGGTAACTAACAACTGCTTTGAAAACATAAAAAAAAAAACCACACAAACACATAATTTAAATCTTTTCCCTAACACTCTAATAAACATAACGCGATTAAAACAATTAAATTCGCTACAGAACCTCAGGAAAAAAAAACACATATATTTTGTATTTAAAATTTTTTATGAATAAAGTTTCGCCATTAAAAATATACAGTAAAGCCACAAATGTACTCACATGTGTAAAAATAACTTCATGTTTTTATATTTTGTGTTATATGAAAAAGTACATTACCTCTGGGCTATAATATATAATAGAATTTATCATATTAATTAACCGTACTTGCTCAGGTGTGTGGCTACTAACAAGCATCGTAGTTTACCTGGTCGCTATTGTGTTTATACCACGAGAGAGTGGAGGTAAAGTGTATATAATGAACGACTATTAACTCTACTGAAGAAGACTCACCATATTACCCAAACAATATAGATTTTGTTTCTTATTTATATATATAACTTTAAACACGAAAGAGTTAAATACATCACTAATACACAAAGTAGTTAATTAATATATGTATACATTCCTTTACCGCTGTATGGTATTAAATAATTATATGAAGTAAATCTCTCATAATTATTTGGTTTAGGAAAAGAAGAAAAAAAAAGAAGAGTAATTTTAACCTTTTTTTTTTTTAATGATCATGGAATATTTTTTGCTATGATTTATATTTAAAACACAAATTTAACCTCGATGTTGTGTGATTAAGCTTGAGAGACGAGGCAATAACAGGGTGATTTGGTTATTTGTTTTGGTGATTGAAGTTATCCCTCAGTGTATCGGGGATCATCCAGTACTACAAGCACACAAGAGAAGGAAGCCGCAATTAAACAAGCAAAGGGAAGCCGCAAGCAAACAAGGAGATGAAAACCGCAAGTAAACAACATAAAGGGGGCTACACAGATAAGCATTAAATATATACAAGCAAACAAGCATATGCAAACTATTACCACAAGCAAGACGACAACAAGCACAAGCATAGGGACGACAACCACAAGACGCCAACCACAAGAGGAAACAAGCAGTCATCTTCAAGCACCTACACACACACACACACACACACTTGAAGACCACAGGCACAAGCAGTACAAGCACACGCAAGAAAGATAAACACGCACGTCACTCCATCTCAATTTTATGGTCTCTTTCTCCCTCTCTCTCTCTCTCTCTCTCTCTCTACCTTTCCATCTTCATCATATTTCCTTCTTTCTCCTAAAATTGATGGAATTCCCGTCACTATTATTCAGGACAGTGACTTTGCATGGCCCGGCCTGTAAGTACGGCGGCTCATTCAATTTTACACAGAGAGTTTTATGCAAGATGGTGTGTACCGCCTCTTTCGTTGACGGTCTATACAATCAAACTCCCCCCCTGTGTGTCGGCTGCTTAAACTGAATGGTCATTGGTGGAAGGTTAAGTGAGATGGTTATTATGTAATGGATGGTATTTTAGTCTAATTTTTGATGGGAGTTGATCAGAAGGGTTCATAAGTACAGGAATCTATGTAATGTTGGTGTTTTCAGTTCATGTTTTGGATGTAGTTTTTATTTTCATCTTTGGTTTTGTATAGAAATGTATTTTATAAATGTATACTGACGTTATAGACAGATAAACAGACAGACAGGCGGACATACAGAGACAGTAACACACATATGAGTTAGAAATGTTAAAAAGCAAAAGGTGTGAATTCTGCTCATTAGAAACATCTTAACAGGGGCAGGTGGCAAAACACTCCCTAGACCTCAGCACCAGACCACACACCTACCGCCTGATAATGGTCTTAGGTCTTAGGATGATAGTGTGTGTGTGTGAGATGAGTGGGGAGGGGGAGGACTGAGTGGTGGGGAGATGAGTGGGGGTGGGGAGGTGGGGGAGGGAGGTAAGTGTAGCTGGAGAGGTGGGTGGGAGGGTAGGGGGAATAATAATCAACTGAGTATAAACAACCTGGCCTCACGTAAATACACACACACATAAACAAACAATATAAACAAAACCTCATTAATCTGGTCTCATAGTAAACAAACAAACAAACACACTCGAACGTCACACCAAAACATTCATAATTCCTGAAAAAAAAAATGTCCTCGAGTTAAGAAAATAAATAAAAGATATATTTTGAGGAAGGATTTTTGTTAATTCTTTCCGTTGTTCTCGCCTTCAGCCTATGGTCAGTAAGATACGACACAGGACATAATTCTCCACTTGTGTGTGTGTGTGTGTGTGTGTGTGTGTGTGTGTGTGTGTGTGTGTGTTTTATGGTTCTCTGGTAGGTGTAAATATTGTTGTTTCTCGTTGATCCAGATTATTATTGTTTATATATTTTTGTTCATTATTTATTGTCGTATTATAATTGTTGTTGTTGTTGATGTTGTTGTTGTTGTTGTTGTTGTTGTTGTTGTTGTTGTTGTTGTTGTTGTTGTTGTTGTAGTTGTTGTTGTTGTTGTTGTTGTTGTTGTTGTTGTTGTTGTTGTTGTTGTTGTTGTTGTTGTTGTTGTTGTTGTTGTTGTTGTTGTTGTTGTTGTTGTTGTTGTTGATGTTGTTGTTGTTGTTGTTGTTGTTGTTGTTGTTGTTGTTATTATTATTATTATTATTATTATTATTATTATTATTATTTATTATTATTATTATTCCTAAAATAACTCCTGTACTCAATTCTCTCTCTCTCTCTCTCTCTCTCTCTCTCTCTCTCTCTCTCTCTCTCTCTCTCATACCACATATGCAGTTCCAGCAGCAAGACTAATAACGTAATATCAGAAGGAGTTGTGTAGGCCAGCCAGCGACCAAGGAATGAACGTGACCTGACCTGCTTCCCCACCGCCCCCCACCCCTGCCACCCAACCCCACCGCCCACCCGTACCCCCATCCCCTCACCACTGCCACCCAACCCCACCGCCCACCGCGTACTACCCACCGCCCCCGCCACCCACTGCCACCCGACCCCACCGCCCCACCACCCACTGCCACCCAACCCCGCCCACCCGTACTACCCCACTGCCCCGCCACCCTGCCACCCAACCCCACCGCCCACCCATCTTCACCCCATCTACCTTCAACCCAGACCACCGCCCACAACCACCACCACCACCACCACCACCCACCACCACCACCACACCATGTAGTATATGTATGTATGTATCACTTAACCATAAAATATCATGTACACGTATATTCAATAACATTCGTCAAGTGATTTATTGGCGATGATAACGACCCGGGTGTCACAGAGGCAAATATGTCATGGTAGGTGGGTGTAAATCTTCAACAGTGGTGTTAGTTTCCTCTAGTCTCCTCTCTCGCTGTGATGGTGACTGGTGATGGTGCAAATCTCTCCCTCTCTCGCTGTGATGGTGACTGGTGATGGTGCAAGTCTCTCCCTCTCTCGCTGTGATGGTGACTGGTGATGGTGCAAGTCCCAATAGAACTAGCACCCAACCCTCAGACGAGCTTCCTCTACCTATAACACCAAAACTCGTATCATACTCGTAACAAAACTCGTCCATTATAGGTCAAGCCCTTTAAGAAGTAAATACAGGTGAAGTTATGTTATTTACAGGGTTATAATGTAGTTGTTGTGACGGTAACTGAGTTTAATTATATAAATACTGACTTTTATTACACAAGATAAAGAATTATTTTGTTGATCGTGAAAATAATTAAAGAATATTTTTACCTTTTTTACTGGAATATAAAGTTTTAGTGTAACTGTTATGTAAATAGAAGTATGACTGGGAAATTATATCTGTGTTGGAAAGGAATTGTAAAATAAATATTGAGATAATTTGTGTTAATATTGATGAAAGTTTTTATTTATCTGGCAATACTTACACTAATTGTACGTTTAAGTGTACTCAATACTTACACTTATATTACGCTTAAGTGTACTCAATACTTACACTTATATTATGTTTAAGTGTACTCAATACTTACACTTATATTACGTTTAAATGTACTCAATACTTACACTTATATTACGTTTAAGTGTACTCAATACTTACACTTATATTACGCTTAAGTGTACTCAATACTTACACTTATATTATGCTTAAGTGTACTCAATACTTACACTTATATTACGTTTAAATGTACTCAATACTTACACTTATATTACGTTTAAGTGTACTCAATACTTACACTTATATTACGTTAAAATGTACTCAATACTTACACTTATATTACGTTTAAGTGTACTCAATACTTACACTTATATTACGTTTAAGTGTACTCAATACTTACACTTATATTATGTTTAAGTGTACTCAATACTTACACTTATATTATGTTTAAGTGTACTCAATACTTACACTTATATTACGTTTAAGTGTACTCAATACTTACACTTATATCACGTTTAAGTGTACTCAATACTTACACTTATCTTACGTTTAAGTGTACTCAATACTTACACTTATATTAGGTTTAAGTGTACTCAATACTTACACTTATATTACGTTTAAGTGTACTCAATACTTACACTTATTACCTTACGTTAAAATCACATCACTCATCACTGTTAGTTCATTGATGTATAACCAATAAGAAATGTATAACTCTTACTTTTCAATTGTTGATTTGTTCATGATAAGTGTATAGTGAAAACTCTATATAACGGACTTTTATTTCCATACAATCCGTTATATGGAGGTTTAATAACTGACAGAGCCTTGATATAACGGATTTCTATTTCCATTCAATCCGTTATATGGAAATTTCACATCTAACAGAGCTTTGATATAACGGACTTTTATCTCCATATAATCCTTTAAATAGAGGTGTAACAATTTACTTGCTTTAAAGACCTTAGTTGGTGAAACTCAGTACTATAACAACATCAACCTAACCTAACCTAACCTAACCTAACCTAACCTAACCTAAGCTAACCTAACCTAACTCTCCTCTGAGATTCAACAGGTAATATCTCAGGTAATTTATTCATAGGACTTAATATCATATTTTGAGACTACTGATACGTCACTTAATAACACATCAACATTAATGTAACATCAAGGTAACTGCACTGACGATCACACACACACACTTGTTGTAAATGATAGAGTAAGATATCACTACTTCATATGTGTAGCCTAGGGTAGGGTAGGGTGAGGTAAGAAGATATAGAAGAATGAAAATGAGTAAGTGAATGAGGAAAATGATAGGGTAGGAGCCCGCGGTGGGAGGGTAAGGGTAGGGTAGGAGTAGGGTGCGGGTAGGGTAGGGAGTAGGGTGGGGAGTAGGGTAGGGGTGGGAGTGGGGAGGGTGGGTGGGGTGGGAGTGGGGTGGGGTGTGGTGAGGTGGGGTAGAATTAGGGGTGGGGAGGGTGGGAGTGGGGGAGGGTAGAGGGTGGGGTGGTGGGAGTGGGGAGGGTAGGGGAGGTGGGGTAGGGTGGGAGTGGGGTAGAGATTAGGGTGGGGAGGGTGGGGTAGGAGTGGGGGTGGGGTGGGAATGACAATGGTGGGATGGGGTGGGAGTGGGGAGTGGGGGAGGGGTGGGGTGGGGAGGGTGGGGTGGGGTGGGGTGGGAGTCCAGGGTGTGGGAGTAGGGTGGGGCAGGGTAGGAGGATGGGAGTGGGGAGTGGGGATGGGGTGGGGTGGGGTGGGGTGGGGAGTGAGATGGGGGAGGTGGGTGGGAGGGGTAAGGGTAGGGTACCTAATGGAATATTGTGTGTTGGGATAATCTAGCGTCTCTTCAGCCGCCACCCATCATCCATCACCCCATCATCCGTCACTCTCCTCATCCACCACCCTCTCATCCACCACCACATATTCACCCAGCGTAACTCAACCAATCACAACCTTCCAAATTGTAAGCTTGGCGTAACCAGAATATGCGAGAAATTTACGGTAAAAACAACAACCGCTATAATGTCTGGTTATAGATAGGAGCGTTTACTGGGTGAGCCACGAGGAGGAAGAAATAAATTTATGTCCACCCGAGAAGCTAAAGTTATTGGAACGAAGCTAAATTTATTGCTGTAGAGAACTATAATTGAGTGAGTTCTCGGGGTAAGTTTTTTTTTTGTTAGGTTTTAAGTTCGGTGTAGTTGTTATTCTCATGTTGGTATTAAAGTTATTTTCTAAAAGGTGTTTATCGTATTTGAAGAGTGAACGATGCGTGGTAACTCTCTCTCTCTCTCTCTCTCTCTCTCTCTCTCTCTCTCTCTCTCTCTCTCTCTAAGGTGAAAACATTCAGAAATTACAGTACTAACTATTGACTTTTTCTGACATATTATTGCTATTGGTTATTGACATATTACCAGGTGAATGGCTAGTAACGTAGATCAAAGTGAATAATCATGAAGAATTATTATATGTTTGTGTTTCTGAATTAATATGATGAAAACAATGAATAATAAGGTCAGCTACGATGCATTATCTCCCAGTATAAACAAATATATTCATTGTTTTACTGTACCGTGTGTTTAGTGATAAGTTCTCAGAAGCTTCCGGAATCTTGTGACTCTCAGATAATTCAGTTGTCAGGGTTATAGAAATATTGTTCGTGGTATAAGTATTGTAGATTATTGTTTGTAGGTTGTTAAGTTGATAGTGAATGATAGTTTTAAAGGAGGAATTTATTTTGTATATGTATGATATTTGATAATTTGTTGAGGAATATGGTGTGGTGAAAGACTCGAGTGAGTGAGTGAGTGAGTGAGTGAGTGAGTGAGTGAGAAAGAATATTTTAACCCTCTCAACAGCACACATACACACACACACACACACACACACACACACACCACTCCGAGACTCGTAACATAAAATGATTACTATTTTTTTTTATCAACGTTCTGGGACAGATTACATACAATTTACATAATTAAAACTGGCAGTAAGAATTCTCATAATTAAACATCATCAAATATACTCTGTTCAGTTAACTAATTTAATAAATGCATCGGGTCATTTTCATCCACCTACTCCAGAAAATAAAAACAGTAACAACAGTACGAAGGCAATTTAGCTTGGGAATTAAATTTATCTTTCTATCACAGAGAAAAAAAATATTCCATGGGCATTAAGTAATAGTGTGTCGTATTTACCAATGATTATATAATGTCAGTGGGATTTATAGACGAAGAGAAGTACAATAGAGAGTGAGAATACAATATTGTGTTTTGTTTTACCTCTGGTGTGAGATGCTCTGGTAGTGACCGGCATAATGTGTTGTCAATATGTGTTGATATTTTTATATTAAATACAAAAGGCGTCATGTTGTTAGACGTGAATACTCTACCTGGTTCATAATGAGCCCAGTAGTTTAGTTGTAGATGATGAAATACTCGATTGTATGTATGTATGTATGTATGTATGTATGTATGTATGTATGTATGTATGTATGTATGTATGTATGTATGTATGTATGTATGTATGTATGTATGTATGTATGTATGTATGTATGTATGTATGTATGTATGTATGTATGTATGTATGTATGTATGTATGTATGTATGTATGTATGTATGTATGTATGTATGTATGTATGTATGTATGTATGTATGTATGTATGTATGTATGTATGTATGTATGTATGTATGTTTTCACTTTTTTGTCGATGATTATTACACTAAATTTATATAGATAGGAATATAAATATTATAAACGTATTTCTGAATACACAAACCTTACCTAACCTTAACCTAACCTTAACCTAACCTAACCTAACCTTAACCTAACCTTAACCTAACCTAACCTAACCTAACCTAACCTTAACCTAACCTAACCTAACCTAACCTTAACCTAACCTTAACCTAACCTTAACCTAACCTAACCTAACCTAACCTAACCCTAACGCTCCTCCACCCTTAACAATATTCCTTATACCAGTTATGTGTAAACTTGTATCCACTTTGACAATTAATTGGTGGTTTTCAGTATAGGTAAAAATATTCTTCTCGCTAGTTAAGACCCTTGAGGTGTGGTAATGATGAAAAGTATCTCTAATGACGTCAGTGTAAATGGTTGAATGGCTTAATATCAGGTACAGGTCGTTATTGATGTATCACAGCTGAAGGGAAAAGGTATCATAGATCCATCATACGTCTCGTCGCCTCTACAACTCGTCTTCGTGTTTCATAACTGCAGGTATAAGGAGTCAACACGCACTATAGAAGCTCAATTGTCTGGTGTTTCTGCCTCTCATAAACTCACACAGAACATATCCTCATTATCTGACTCTTAAGGAGGTGAAGGAGGAGGGAATGTGTGTGTGTGTTGGGAAACTGTCAACATCATCTCAGAGGTGAAGGGAGACCTCTAGTGTTCTCTCTGGAAACTTTGAGATAATTGTTTCTTTTCATCTCGCTTTTTGTTATCTCTTCTCTCTCTCTCTCTGTTCGGTCACTTCAATGTCTGATTTCATTGACCTAACTTATTTTCTTGTTTCTATACGAGGATATATATATTTTTTTTCTTAACAGTGTAATTCATTTTATTCAACCTCGACAATAAATCATTCTGGGTTATTCTACAGTAGGTCATTTGGTCATTCTAGGTCATTCCGGGTCATTCTGGGTCATTCTGGGCCATTCTTGGTTATTCTGGGTCATTCTAGGTCATTCTAGGTAATTCTGGGTAATATTTAGTCATACTAGATCATTTAAGGTCATTCTGGGTCATTCTAGGTCATTCGGTTATTCTGGGTCATTGTAGGTCAGACTGTAAGAATGGTAGAGTTACATATAAAATGGCTCCCGGCTTCCCTATTCACCTGTTAAGTGGTAATCAACAATTTCCTGGTCGTGTCTGTCTGTTTTGCTTCGGGTGGTTAAAGCCTTTTCTAGTCAACCCCGGCATCAGGAACACTGCGGATGTATTTTCCACGCGTGCTCTGGCGCTCATATTTCATCACATATGAAATTTACATTTTATATTTTCATTATGCAGAGTCGAGCATTTTTATACCTGTCACATTATGCACCTGTACTGCCCCCTGTAGGTGTGAAGAGAGGTGGGGTGAAACATAGAGTCAGAGAGAAGGAAAGAAAGAAAGAAAGAAAGAAAGAAGGAAGAAAGAAAGAATGAAAAAAAGAAAGAAAGAAAGAAAGAAAGAAGAAAGAATGAAGAAAGAAAGAAAGAAAGAAAGAAAGAAAGAAAGAAGAAAGAATGAAAAAAGAAAGAAAGAAGAAAGAAAGAATGAAAAAAGAAAGAAAGAAAGAAAGAAAGAAAGAAAGAAAGAAAGAAAGAAAGAAAGAAGAAAGAATCAATTTAGATTATATTTTTATAAGTAATATTATTCAGATATAAAATCTTATATTTATTCATGAAAATAAAGATGTATGTATGTATGTATATATGTATGTATGTATGTATGTATGTATGTATGTATGTATGTATAATAAACCTGTAATTACCTGCACGAGTCTCCATCTTAATGACAGAACTGGACATAAAATCTTATACCGTAATTCACTCTCAGAATTAAATAATTAATCATCTTTCTCTTCCCACATAATTGCTTTGTCGATGCACTAATTACCGGTATAGGCAAATTATTACCCAGTAAATCTATGTTTTATGACCACACATAAAGTTAAATTCCTGTTATATTTTACAATAATTTTAATAACTAAATTTATCTATAATTTGTTTTTAACGATGGTTTAAATATTATATGTAAATTATTGGTGTTTTATTATGGTTTAAGTCATGATAATTTTGTTTGAATTTTCTTATTTTGTTTTGTATTTTCTTCTATGGTTATCTTACTTGGGTATTAAAGGAAGACAATGGTGAGTTAATACCGTGGGAAAAGTCATCATCAATGGCCAGGGATTTAATGAACTATGAAGAACAGTTGTACGTACTTGTCAGTGAACTTCATATCAAACCTAACATGAAAAGTGAACAGGGAATAACCTCCCTAAACACCAATATTCTCTACTAAATAATCCTCTTTTTTTCTTCTTCTGTAAAACACCGTGATTCACATGTATTACGATAATATAGTGCTGGGAGAACCTGGAACAGAGACAAAACAGGACTTTGAACTACCAAGAACTAGTTATTAAGAGCCTATGTTGGTGAGGGTCTTACAATACTTCACCTGGAATTCATTTCATTAGTTTTATATCCATGACAGTTTATTACCGAGTCTGCCTCTTGATTATCCGGTCGCATCTCATCGGCTGGTCTTTTAATTTCTCTGTGTGAGCCAATGTTGTTATTATCGTCACTCTGGACATATGTATCTGGCGGGAAAAATAACAGATCAGATTAATTACTCTCGGTTAAATAACTCAATTATCAACCCTTAATTAATGTAGCTTAATTTATCCTTGAGAACATCACACACATATTAAGTTCCACGTGTGATGTTTGTGTTGCTTCGTTTGATCGCCAGAAACTGTTTACTTTCATGTAACTCGTGTTGATGATCCTTTGATAAACTTTCTGCTCTATAACTCAGCTGAAATGTATTGGTGATTCTCGTCATTTCTCGTCATTTCTCGTCATATTACCTGGAATTTGTGTTTTTTGTTTTGGTGGTAGTGAAGTAATTTTACCGTAATTATAAACATCAGTGGTGGGAAATATCAACCATCGATGTCGTCTGATGTGATGTTGTTGTTGTCATAATATCAATAGAGTCTTGGCCAGATGGCGCTAGATGGCGGTGAGTGAATAGTGAAATAGAGAAAGTAAGGAGAGAGGTTATTTATTTGTCATTTATATAATCTTCCATCTGATCCCAAGTTAGTTTAAACTATAAATCAAACAGCTTTATGTAAATTCCACTTAGTATCACCGTCGAAGGTTTGGCCAGAGGGAAAAATTTCCAATATCTTGTGGAGTGAGGATACACTCTCTGGTCTAAGGTATTCATTCATGTGTGGCCGCAGTAAACAGTCCTCTCTGATTTGTTAAGGATAATTTAACCACAGCCTATCATAAACTTGCGATGATTAGCGATAAATTCATTGGCTGGCCGCGTAGCACTCGTATTCAAAGATGAAGCTCGTTAAACTCTGAATATTGTACTCTAGGGGTTAAGTCATAGTACTCAAGCGATTACACCCAGGGGGCATTAACTCATGCGGTCAGGGAAGTAAGTTAGAGTGGCTGCATCGTATCACTCTTCTGTACGTCTTGGTGTTGTAATCTCTGGAAAGCCTCAACGAGTAAGTTAGGAGACAGCCACAATAACATTCTTCCTGGTGCTGGCTCGTGACTGCCTGCCTCTTTGCCTGCCTGCCTGCCTGCTTGCCTGCTTGCCTGCTTGGGTTAAGTGACCCCGGGAGCAGATGACGTCAACTGCTCCCACTACACGTCTTAAGGAGCGCCAGGTTCTTCACTATGGCTGATGACAACAAACCTTCCCCTCCCACCACCACTATGGCTGATGACAACACTGACCTGAAGGCATTAATTACCTCCAGGAATAGTCTATATAATCCTTACAGAGAAAATGTATAATTAATTCTTCATCTTAATTCTATTTAACATAAACTAAACATTCGTGTGTAATGATGACAGTCGTTGAGGTAGAGAGACACGTCATAGAACATTGTACATCCTGTGGGAAAAAGAACCTGGGTGGTGTTTTTTTGTACTTGTGTGTAGTGAAAGTAATGTAAATATAGTGGGTTTTTTTATCCTTTCGTATCGTTTTGTTTTTTTATGTGTTTTTTCTTTTGTATTGAGAGATTTTTATGCATATTAAGTAGAGCTTATTTTTGATAGGATGATGATGATGATGATGATGATGATGATGGTGACGATGACCCTATACTAAAAATATTAGTAGTAGTAGTAGTAGTGGTAGTAGTAGTGGTTATTGTAGTAGTAATAAAAGTAGCTATTGTAGTAGTATAAAAAATATTATTGTTATCATCGTTACTACTACTGTGGACATCATCAATATTGTTATAATCTTCCATCGTCAAGTCGTGCAGTAATTGGCTGGTTCTCCTTTAATCTCTATGTAAAGTGTCCAACAAAGTTACGTAAATTTCATGTTATTTGCTGCGTTGCCTTCCTTAGTGGGGAGGTTAAAGGTGACCGACGACCTGTGACTGTGAGGGGGACGACCTGTGACTGTGAGAGGGGGACGACCTGTGACTGTGAGAGAGGGACGACCTGTGACTGTGAGGGACGACCTGTGACTGTGAGAGAGGATGACCTGTGACTGTGAGAGAGGGACGACCTGTGACTGTGAGGACGACCTGTGACTGTGAGGACGACCTGTGACTGTGAGGACGACCTGTGACTGTGAGGACTGACCTGCTTGACTGTGAGGGACGACCTGTGACTGTGGACTGACCTGTGACTGTGAGAGGACGACCTGTGACTGTGAGGACGGCCTGTGACTGTGAGGGACGACCTGTGACTGTGAGGGGGACGACCTGTGACTGTGAGAGAGGGACGACCTGTGACTGTGAGAGAGGGACGACCTGTGACTGTTGAGAGGGACGACCTGTGACTGTGGTAGTGTGTCAGGAGGAGAGGGAGGAAGGAAAAAAAGAACGATTATTATTCATGGACAATTGCCTTCAAAAGTTAAATTAGGTTAGGTTAGGTTAGGTTAGGTTAGGTTAGGTTAGGTTAGGTTGGGATTGGAATTAGGTTAAGGTTAGGTTAGGTTAGGTTAGGTTAGGTTAGGTTAGGCTAGGTTACTCTTGTTTCATCTTCGTCCTATAAACTCAAACGTCAGATGAGTTAACGAACGATTATTTTCTATTATAAAAAAAAGTTGTCTCTTTATTTTTCTTATTGATACATTTAATTTTTTTATCAGTGTTAGAAAAGCAGGAGAGAGATTATGTTAATCAGTGTTTTAACCCAGTGTGTACGAGGGGTTAAACTATGACCCCTTTAACGATGATGATTTGAGTTTAATGAACGATGAGTTATGCTAGAACCCCCATTAAGTTTGTTGGTTTAAACTTATAACCTCTTGATGGTTTAAGTTTTAATTCTTTATGGTTTAAGCTTATAACTATATATTATTATCTTCTATATTCTTCAAAGTGTTAAGATAAATTGTTAGTCTTATGATTTATGTCACCCAAGACGTGATCGGTCTCGCTTAAATATTGCAAAAGAACCATTAAAACTTTATATTATCAAGCGATGTTTACTTCATATCCCACAAATACTTACACACAAGAGAATAAAATAATCCAGTCAGTAGTTGAAATTATTTAAAGGACATTCCAGTAGGCGCTAATTCAACTCTCTCTAGGAAATTTCTAATTGCATGATTTTAATACTAGTCATGGTATAAACGTTTCTCCCCTTTCTCTAAATTACCCATAAATTCCATCCAGGTGATCTTAACGACCCTGGCTGGATATTAAGGACCATTATGTATGTTCCGGGAATATTGGTGGAATCCAAATAAATATTCCCCCAACGAGGTGAAAGTTGCATTTCATTTGTCGTGGTAAAACATTGATATTATCCCCCCCTCCTTCCCCCTCCCCCTCCTTCCCCCTCCCCCTCCTTCCCCCCTCCTTCCCCCATAAAGACTCTGCGATATAACCATAATTCCAGGGTTTCTTTACCAAGCCTCTGATGTGTTGTGATGTGGGTCAAATAATGTTCTTCAGGGGGGCGATAACAGCGAGGAATAATACTTGGAGGAACTGAATTACAGCCTGAGGTCGTTTATATACCGAAGTGTGTTAGTTACCCCTTGTAAAAGATGGTGAGGAGTGGGGTGCCTGCTAGACGCTCTCTCTCTCTCTCTCTCTCTCTCTCTCTCTCTCTCTCTCTCTCTCTCTCTCTCTCTCTCTCTCTCTTTCTCTCCACACACACACTCTCATCATACGGTCGCAGTAGTGTATAACAAGCCTTCATGTAATAGTTATTTGTACAGTTCCTCAATTATACGTGAATCAAACAGCTCTTTAACTGTCTTGTCATCTTAAAACACTAAAGCCTCTGGTCACTTGGTTTATATATAATACGTTAAACCATAATCCTTTATATAATTTAACGAATATAATAAGATTTTTAATTTTTTTTTACTTAATCTGTGTTTATATACAACTTCACCTGATGAACATAAATACGAAATAAAAATAAATACTGTTTTTTTTTTAATATACGGGAGTTAGTCAATTATCTCCAGACAGACGAGAGAATGGTCATCATCATCATCATCATCATCATCATCATCATCATCATCATCATCATCATCTTGTTGTTATTGTCAGTTAGTGTGGTGGCAAAGAAGACAGATTACAGACAGTTTAATTCCAACACTCACTAAAGGATTGCTGTCCAGGAAATTCCCCCAACTGCTGTTTTAGTTTCGTGGTTGATTTGGCCACAGCTGCGATTCACTGAACTCTGGAAAGTTTTCAACCTTTTCCAGCGTGCATACTGATGTTCTGTGGAGACTGTTTGATTTAAGGACAGTGCATTTCTCCTTATATATTCTGCGTCGTTGAGGGAGTGTGTGTGTTTTGTAATGCTTGCTGGTCGCCTTTTTGTTGTTGTTGTTGCAAGCTGGTGAAGCGTTGAAGCACAATAGAGAACCTGAGCTACTGGGAGAGTGTATTTTTAGTTCCATGATTAAAGTCTTTGAGGGAGTTTGTTGGTGATGTTCCCTTGTGTGTAGTTGTTGGTGTGTGTGTGTGTGTGTGTGTGTGTGTGTGTGTGTGTGTGTGTGTGGCTGAGAATAAGTCTTTACCAGTACAGGGGCAAGTTGTTATTGTTGGTATTGTAACTTTATAATCTCTCTCTCTCTCTCTCTCTCTCTCTCTCTCTCTCTCTCTCTCTCTCTCTCTCTCTCTCTCTCTCACACACACACACACACTTCAATGAATTATATTTTTCTTATATTAAATACTACCATAAAACTCAAGTCAGGTCGTGGAATAAGAAATATCATACAGTAACGTCTTTTATAAGTGAAAATATTATATAGGAATTTATATCATTGTTATTGTTGATATAAATGCTTCATATATCAAGAGGGTTAAGGCACCAGTCGGAAATTTTAGTTTTTACCTGTAAGATATATAGGATGTTAGAAGGTATTGAAAAGTCGGATTACCTTCACCATCTTATTTTTAAGACTCGTACACACACACACACACACACACACACACACACACACACACACACACACACACACACACACACACACACACACACGTACAGGAAGGTATTTATCTAAAAACTCTACGGTTTCTTCCTCAACCTAACCTACCCTAACCTACCCCTACCTAACTAACTACCTAACCTACCTAACCTACCCTAACCTAACCTACCCTAACCTACCCCACCCTACCCTACCCTACCTAACCTACCTAACCCCACAACCTACCCTATTACCACCCTACCCTACCCTACCCACCCTACCCTACTAACCTACCCTACCTAACCTACCCTAACTAACCTACCCTAACCTACCCTACCCTAACCTAACCTACACTAACCTTGCCTCCGTCATCATTTCTCAGTTACCAGGGTAAGATTGTCCCCTAAAAAATTATTTCACT
The DNA here is from genome assembly GCF_018991925.1 of Homarus americanus. Classification (NCBI taxonomy): domain Eukaryota; kingdom Metazoa; phylum Arthropoda; class Malacostraca; order Decapoda; family Nephropidae; genus Homarus; species Homarus americanus. Next base: position 1,115,449 of record NW_024732440.1, on the reverse strand, counting down.
ATTTTCTCATTAAGTCAGTATGATCATGGAAGATTGGGTGGGGGTAGGGAGGGGTGTGGGGGGAGTGGGCTAGGAGGAGGGGAAGGGGAAGGGGGAGGGGGGAGGGGGGAGGGTAGACACGGAAACGAGAGACAGAGCAAAAATCCCATTGTTATGTTCTAATTACTAAACTCTACAGTATATGTCCGGATGAAGTCTCTTGGAGCTATAATTTGGTATAATTGTTATGTGTATTATAACACTAAGACGCTCTCTGGATATTATATAACTAGGATACTATATAATAATTCCATTTCGAGAATTATATATTAGTTATTCCTTTAATGTTATATTCTTAGGTATATTTACTATGATTATTAAAAATTATAAGGAAAATATAATTGATAAAGGCACTAGGACTCATATAATCCATATAATACGAGTTGGTAATTAGATTAATGTTATAGGCTATTATAGATTAAATGACTTACTATAATACATTCTCTAAGGATTATATCAATGACATTATATATCCTTAGAATTATATCAAAACCATAATTCGTTCTTGGAATTATACCACTGTCAGTATTCCAGGGTGTAGTCGTATAACGTATTCTAGGCAGCATATCTAACCTGAGTATAGTGAATCAGTCTAATGCTTACAGACTATACTGAGGTGTATATGTATGTTGTGTATGTATGTATGTATGTATGTATGTATGTATGTATGTATGTATGTATGTATGTATGTATGTATTCTCACCACAGCTTCTCATCAACCAAGGGGGAAAGGAATTACATGCTCTAGCAAACACCATTAATGATTCCCTCTGTGTTGGTTCATCTTGTACCGAGGGAGTCTGTCTACCATCACTTGTTTATTTTATCGTTATTACAGAGACTGGGAGCTTCACACCTTCTAGTTTTCCTAAGAATTGTTGTAATTAATGTTTGTTTACGAGGTATTTCTGTAGCTTGTGGTGATCATTCTTTGGTTAGGTGCTTGGTGATAGTGTGTGTGTGTGTGTGTGTGTGTGTGTGTGTGCGTGTGTGTGTGTGTGTGTGTGGTGATGGGTGATGTTGACCTAACCTAAATTAACCTAAACTAATTTAAACCTAACCTTAACCTCAATCCTTTCAACAGGTAACATCAGGATAATTAATCTTCAGGTAAAATAATAAAATATATAAGCTAGGGTGTCTAATCTTCACATGATCCTCCTAACATAAGCACACCATGTACTTAGTGTGATTGTAAAGAAAAACACGAAAAAAGGTGATATGTAAGTCAAGGTAGGGGAAGGGGTGGGGGTGGGGTGGGGTTGGGGGGAGGACTTTGAGCCAGCCCTGTAAGAACGAGCACCCAACACGCACAGTCTAGTGGATGAGATGGACTGAACTCACCACAACCCGGAGGAGGAGGAGGAGGGAGGGGGGAGGAGGTGGGGACACATTTACATAATGGTTCTATACCTGACTCCAGTTGAGTGTGTGTGATGCTGAAAAGAGTAAAGAAGAAGGGAGGAGGAAGAGAGAGGAAGAAAGAGGGAGAGAGGGAAAAGAAGAGAGAGAGAGAGAGAGAGAGAGAGAGAGAGAGAGAGAGAGAGAGAGAGAGAGAGAGAGAGAGAGAGGAAAAATAAATGAGAGACAGATTGGTTTAGGTTTATTTAAGTGAGGTTTAAGAAAAATTTAGGTTAGTTTAGGTTAGATTAGTTTTGGTTAGGTTTAAGTTAGTGAAAGTTAAGTTAGGTTAGATTTCGCTAGATTAGTTAAACCTACAGTGGCAGGGTTTAATGTTAGTCCCGAAGTAGGCTGACCCCTTCGTATTTCATCACCCAATCTGGTATTTCCTGGTTGACGAGGGACCGACGTGTGGTAATCTGGTCAATGGGTAAAGCAGGTTACATATTCAGCGACCATAGTGGAGATAAGTGAATTACTAATGGTCTTTTATCACCAGGTTGAAAGTGTGTGTGAGGGTTAGTGTGGTGTAACTTTCACCTTTAGACCAATACCTTCTCCCCATTAATGATATTCTTGATCATTTAATTAATTCTCTTCACACAGGTTAATGAAGTGAACACCTATTCATTTGATATTGATTTTTACTTTATTTTATTTATTTATTTACTTTTTTTCATCAATATTCGTACTGTAGTTTTTTTTTACTTTATTTCTTAATTTTTATATATATTTTTTATTTATTTCTTAATTACATGTAGCAACGTAATTAGAGTAGTGTATATAATTTGTTATGGAATATTGTTTTTTCTTCCAATTTATGCCAATTTTACTTCATATGAATAGGTTAATTTAGATTCATTAGTACAGGTACAGGTAAAAGTGTTCGGGCAGGTAAGGTGATTATGGTGATATGGGATAAACGAGGTGTTATGGAGACAGTTCAGGTGTGTGTGTGTGTGTGTGTGTGTGTGTGTGTGTGTGTGTGTGTGTGTGTGTGTTAGTCTCTATTTCAGGGACGTAATTACCTGTGTGTCTCATTCATTGTTGTACACATAGACTGGTATATATAACACAGTCACCGGTCACTCACTGGTAACTGTTAAAATACAGTCGTCCCAGTTCTAATGGCTTTCTATCATACCCATGTTATTCATTATTAATTTGACTGTGTCTTATTGGACCCTAGTCTCATTGGGCCCCAGTTTAATTGTATATCAGTTCTAATGGTCCCGTGTCCCTTTAAATCCTAGTTCTAAGGGTCCCAAGTCCTATTACACCTCAGTGTTAATGGCCCGTCTTAATGGTTTACTTGTATGAGGCTGCAACCTATTACACCTGGCGTTCACCAACCTGAGGCGGTAAGGGCACCACACCATGTGACTCTCAGCAGGTGACTCTCTCAGCAGGTGACTCTCTCAGCAGGTGACTCTCTCAGCAGGTGACTCTCTCAGCAGACCCACACCAGCACTGTCTCAGGAGGTGGGGGTCATATCATCAACGTTGTACGAAACAAGACAAATGTGAGGTATTTACTCTCACATTAATAAAGATTTAGACGTAGTCATTCCCTCACGTGGCCAGGTACAACGCGACACCTGTAGTATAATTATCACATTTCAGAACACCTGTAGTTGTATAGCTGTAACTTTAATACTGAATTAATTCGTATATTTGTGTATATTAATTGTGTAAATTAATTGTTTTGTTTTGTTTTTCCCCAGGTGTTCCTCGCCTCTACTGACCCAACAACCATATAGGCGAAACAGCATCTTGGTCTACCCGGTGTTTGCCCAGTCGTTTCTCAGAGGTCGTGGCATATAGGAGACGTGAGCATTAAGGTAAAATGTTCCTAATGTCCACAGTTGTTTAGTCTCAGTTTGGTGTATCTACGTGTCTTGGGGAGTTTGACCTCTAATTGTTATGAGGTTAATGGTGGTTACGGCTCTTTATTATATATATCCCTTATATATTGAAGGTTTCCAATGAGTTTACACACACACACACACACACACACACACACACACACACACACACACACACACACACACGCACACACACACACACACACACACACGCGCCTCACTAGCTGCTAGTTAACTGTGTTGTGGCAAACTGGAATATATTAATGTGACCAGACTTACCCAGCCGGTGGTCATGTGCCTCGTCACGTTTGATCACTATTGCTTCCACTTTGACGAGCAATTTACCACATCAGTTCCCTGGATTTTAATCTTAAGCCAAGTGATCCAGAGGTAATTACCACTCATTCACTCATCGACATTTTTATCATTTGACTGAATTGTTTCCCTGATTGAATATTTTGGGGATTTTTTGTTATTATTATTATATTGACTGATGGATGCCCAGCTCTCATGGGGGACAACACGGAGGGGGCGGGGGGGAGAAAACACCTGGAGGGGGAGGGGTTGTGAGCCCAAAAAAAATTCACGATAAAATTAAAAATAACTTCTCACACTATTAATAGAAATAAACAAACAAAGATAAATTTTAAGTAATCATTCATACGGTTGACTAAAGACACAACTCTATAAAACACACTAATTGGCACAGGTTGTTGTAACGAAGAAAAAAAAATTCCAGCAACAAAATTTTCATCTTTTCAATGAACACTCTGTATAAAATGTCATATCAGGTCATGTCATAATTGTCAAGATTTTCAGTTTTCTACCTAATAGTTCACTGAGGATTTAAAAAAACAATTGAATTTATATTTTCTGAGTGTTTTTTATATGATTGTTTGATATGATATAAACATTGCACCAACGAGATGCCGTTATTAAACATTTTCTTGGACTTTTATTTACTCTATTGTTATTAAAAATTTACGACAACTACTTAACATGTGGGACTTTATCTCAGAGTCAGACACACAGTAAAGACTGAAGCTGACACAATTTAGGTTTGTTTTCTAGTACTACTACTAACCTAACCTAACCTAACCTAACCTAACCTAACCTAACCTAACCTAACCTAACCTAACCTAACCAAACCTAATCTAACCTAACCTAACCTAACCTAACCTAACCTAACCTAACCTAACCTAACCTAACCTAACCTAACCAAACCTAATCTAACCTAACCTAACCTAACCTAACCTAACCTAACCTAACTCAATCCAAGCACACAGAGAAACACACACAGATGGACACAGGCTACGGGTGGTGCAGGAGAGAGGGGCCACACGATCTGGGCTCCCGGGGGCGTTATGTTGTTATGATGACCTGGACATTGTGTGGGGCGGCTCTGAGTGGCTCACAAGACGGCCCTGAGCCAAGATGATTCTCAGAGGCACCACTGTATCAGAGGTGCCACTGTATCAGAGGTGCCACTGTATCAGAGGTGCCACTGTATCAGAGGTGCCGCTGTATCAGAGGTGCCACTGTATCAGTGGTGCCACTGTATCAGAGGTGCCACTGTATCAGAGGTGCCACTGTATCAGAGGTGCCACTGTATCAGAGGTGCCACTGTATCAGAGGTGCCACTGTATCAGAGGTGCCGTTGTATCAGAGGTGCCACTGTATCAGAGGTGCCACTGTATCAGAG
>NW_024732440.1:1107613-1110342 GCF_018991925.1 Homarus americanus | reverse complement strand
CGAAAAGCTCGATGTCCCTGTGTCCAAAATCCTCGAGCACTGACATCAACACGGGCTGCGTTGGATGTGTTTGAAGTCCTATGTTGGAAATTCTCACCGTCCAATGGAAGGAGGGTCGGTTCTACCCTGACATCACGGCAGACTTCCTTCAACATATTTGCTGTGAGATCCCTTACCTCGTCATGCCTCATGCATATGAAGCCCCCTTTCTTGCACACCATGGCGTGATCGCCATCATAGAAAGAGCCACGCACTCATTGGGAGGGCAAACCTTCTACTGGCCAACCGTACCTTAGAGCAATGGCATCTGTAAATTCTTGTTCATTGAGACTGAAACCATTTGCCCTTATCGGTAACATAGTTAACCAGTTCGAGGCGCCCACCTCCTCCGTGAGAGATCTTACCGCCAAAGACACTTTTCCCACACGCATTTTGTTTGCAAACTTTCTTGCAACGTCATCGGTGTTTTGGTTTCCGTCTCCTATAAATTTTAGTCTCTCCTGCAGTGTTCTTGTTTCACAAAGGACATCATCAAGGGCCCCATTCTGCCACATTGTCAATCTTCTCTTCATTATTACTACTACTACTACAACAACCACTACTACTACTACTACAACAACCACTACTACTACTACTAACAGACTATTATTTTCGACATAATATTGGAGTTCATCGGTAGCCAGGGTCCATTACACAACACCTTTCAAATATACGTGAAAAATATATAAATATATCCATTGTTCTATTTATACCAAGTCCCTTCCCGAATAATTCCAACACTTTAACATTTATTTACCAAGTTAGTACTATCATAAACGCCAAAAGATAACGATAAACTGTTTCCACTATCATGTGTAATGGGCCCAGACTAAACTGCACCCAAAAAAAATGTATTGATAAACGGCATTTGTATACCGTCAAGAGTATTAACACCGTAGATATTTCCGCTGTGGGAGGAAAAATTCTGTTTTTTCTTTTGACCGCTTTATACTCTTCTGTTATTGACCGCATGCGGGTATTACCGCTATATAACTCTAACTATACCAGAATACTAAAGCATGGTAACATATAATAATAAAATAGTTAAATAAATAAGGAAAAAAAGGGGAAAGGAGATAGAATTAAATAAGAAAATACTTGTTCAGGAGTAAATTTAGTTATGTATAGACAAGAGATACTGCTGCATAGTGACCAGGGAGAATACATCACCAGGGAGAATACATCACCAGGGAGAATACATCACCAGGGAGAATACATCACCAGGGAGAATACATCACCAGGGAGAATACATCACCAGGGAGAATACATCACCAGGGAGAATACATCACCAGGGAGAATACATCACCAGGGAGAATACATCACCAGGGAGAATACATCACCAGGGAGAATACATCACCAGGGAGAATACATCACCAGGGAGTGTTGTGCCTTGGCTTCAGAGAGAAATATGACACCCATGTAGGTTTTTATTTTTTTTTTTTTTCATTTCATTTCCTGGATAGTTCACTTCACTATTGATGATATATGTGGCACTTTAATTTCCGGTACTCACCCAGGCCAAGAAACATAACCTTTTATTTCATTAAGAGTGTATGTGTGTATGAACCTCGGTCTGGTGGTGAAACAAACATACAGACGGTAGCCTTCATCATGTGTGTGTGTGTTGGTGGATCAGTGTTTTATTGTGTGGTAAATGTTGAGCTGAGCAAGACCTGAGGGTAAGTTTCTCTTCAATATATCAGGATAAATGAAACAGTTTACTGACACACGCTGTCTCCACCCAACTCTAATAACCTTCTGTAGGAGGAAAATTATGTATACACAACAAACTTTCATACTGACAGGAAAATTAATGATTATATTTTACGAGCGAGAGAACAATTTAACCAACCCCCCCCCCCCCCCACCCCAACTCCCTTGAGGCCAAATGGTCAATCGGAGGTAATAATTATATGCTGTTGTTACCTCTTGTATCATATGTCCTTAACAGAAAATGTAGATGGTTGTTATTGTATTCTTGTAGTAGGGATGTATTTTGGTAGGTTGAGTGATGAATGGCAAGGAAGCAGGATAGGGAGGCAGGCTAGGGAGGCAGGATAGGGAGGCAGGCTAGGGAAGCAGGATAGGTAGGCAGGCTAGGGAGGCAGGATAGGGAGGCCGGATAGGGAGGCAGGCTAGGGAGGCAGGATAGAGAGGCAGGCTAGGGAAGCAGGATAGGTAGGCGGGATAGGGAGGCAGGATAGGGAAGCAGGATAGGTAGGCAGGAGAGGGAGGCAGGCTAAAGAGGGGGACAAGATAGAGAGGCAGGTTGGGAAGGCAGAAAGGCAGGATAGAGAAGGATATAATTGTAACCTGTTAAACACTTCCCCTATCCATCGTCAACCCCCCTTGATGATTAAAAACACTCCGTCGATGAAGCTATTGGTGTGTGTGTGTGTGTGTGTGTGTGTGTGTGTGTGTGTGTGTGTGTGTGTGTGTGTGTGTGTGTGTGTGTCGTCTCTGAGAGGTGGGAACAAGGAGTGGTCGTCTCTTTTATCTCCTCTACTGCCTCTTCAAAGTTATTCCATACGTAGTTAACATTATTATAAACCTTTTTTACTATTTACCTTTACTTCACCAGGTGTAAATTAGCTCCTAGGTGATTCAATTATATTTATGTGTATTGTAATAAGGTAGTTTTGGTGTATGTGATAATTATTATGTGAATGATTATTTAAACTGGATGAAAT
>NW_024732440.1:847613-1102613 GCF_018991925.1 Homarus americanus | reverse complement strand
CTCCCAAGGCGGCAGCACAGGGAGGCAAGAGGTCATGAGAGGTCACAATACGACCTCTCAGTTAACGACTTACCTGAGACTGGCCACTTAATATTTATCTCCTGTGTTTAGAGCCCAGGTTAATGTCTTGAAGCCATACGTGTGTTAATAATGTTTTACCTTGTTTAGTGTCGCACAAGACGAGAGTAGTTCCATCGTTTCTAAATACTCTACGAGGAACATAAATGGTTAATAATGACGGTCAGGGGGACATAAGGTTATATAAACGGTAATTAAAAGGTTGATTATTTTACGCTTGTCTTCCTTTCAGTATTTCACACCAGGTAATATTGCCCTTAAATCTCTCTCACCTCAAGGGAATTAAAACCATATCAAATGAAAGATTTTTTAATATGAACTTTATATAGTTAAAAAAAAGACAACATAAAGCGGAATTATAAACGAGTGACAGTATAACGCCTCTATGTAAATTGTCGAAGCTCTTATAATTTGTGTCAGGAGGAGAGAGGAGTGATGACGTGTACAAACTCCAGTGAATTATGGGGCAAAATATAGGAAGAAAAATAGCAAGAAATTTTATACAGTGAGGAATAAACTAGTGTGTGTGTGTGGCGGCGTTACCTGAGGCTTAGGTTAGATACGGAGTGTATTATGGGGGTTACCTGCCACACCTACACTGATATAAAGAGACAATATTCAACCTTTTTTTATATAATAGGTATTTTACACGTATTAATTTATTCTTCTTCTATATGTTTGTTTCTTTTCGATTAAAACAACATCATCATTATCAACAACTCCAACAATAACAACAACAACAACAACAACATTTACTTTAACAACAACAACAACAACAACAACAACAACATTTACTTAACAACAACAACAACAACAACAACATTTACTTTAACAACAACAACAACAACAACAGTCAAAATAATAACCTTTACCATAACATAAAGGTATATAAACAAACACATATTTACAATTAATAGCTCACCTGTTGTGTTAATGAGTGAATCACCTGTGTAGTACCGCCCACCTTCCCTCCCACCTCAACACCTGTCCTAGGGTACCAACTATAACAATCTCAATATAAATAAAAATACCATAATGAGTGACCTGTTACCTGGCCGGGCATATTGTTTACCTGGCCGGGCATATTGTTTACGTGAATCTGTCAATATATTTCAGGTAAGATAATATGGAGGAGGGAGACTGAGGGGGCGTTAACTAGAGTCATATTTTAACGTGTTATTATCAGGTAAACATATGACTACCTGTGTTTGACCTTGAAGTGGGATACACACACACACACACACACACACACGCCACTAATTACTCACTAATTCATATCCAGCATCTCAAAAAAATATACAACTTTATGTGAACTTTAAACAGAAAAAATAATCATCACTACTACTCTATAAACTCCTTATTTATAATCATTGTACAGTAGTTATAAATATTACTTAACTAGAATAACAAAAATAACTTTGTCTCTAAATTGTTCCAGATGCTTACGGCTACACTGGTCATAAACGAGCCTATGCCGAATATTCGATCTACCTGTGTTACTTAAGGCTGCAGGTATGAAGACGATAATGTCCCCAGGTGGTATATTAAAGGTTTCAAAAGAGCAGCAGAGATTCTTGATGTGTCCCCCCCTCCCCCACACAACCTTACGGATTACATTCAAGGCTATAATTATGTGTCATTTGCCTAAAGGTTAACGAGTCTGATGCTTCATTAGCTGGAGATTTTCAGGGGGCTTATACAACCAGTAATTAGTGGGTATTAAGTATAATACAGTTTGTGAGGTAACATGGCCTTTGCTTGTGGGGGGCAGGGGTGAGAGTGGAGGAGAGGGTGGAGAGGTGGAGGGGGGGAAGGTGTCATGGACCAGCTGGCTAAGGACTCGTTGGCTGGTTCAAGCAGCAATTACTGACGTCAATCAACGTCACTGTGCGTCATAATGGGACTGGCCAATGAGACGGGGACGACGAGGTGGTGCTGTGGTGCTGTAGGAACGTGAGCCGTGTGCTGTGGGGCTGCCGTGTGCTGTGGGAGCCCTGCCGTGTACCGTGTACGCGTGCTGGGGAGTCCTGCTGTGGTGCTGTAGGATACTGCCGTGTGCTGTGGGAGCCCTGCCGTGTACCGTGTACGCGTGCTGTGGGAGTCCTGCTGTGGTGCTGTAGGAGTCCTGCCGTGTGCTGTGGGAGCCCTGCGTGTACCGTGTACGCGTGCTGTGGGAGTCCTGCTGTGGTGCTGTAGGAGTACTGCCGTGAGCTGTGGGAGCCCTGCCGTGTGCCGTGGGAGTCCTGCCGTGTGCTGTGGGCCTGCCGTGTACCGTGTACGCGTGCTGGGGATCCTGCTGTGGTGCTGTAGGAGTACTGCCGTGAGCTGTGGGAGCCCTGCTGTGTGCCGTGGGAGTCCTGCCGTGTGCCGTGGGAGTCCTGCCGTGTGCTGTGTACGTGTGCTGTGGGAGTCCTGCTGTGGTGCTGTATAGTACTGTCGTGTGCGGGTCCTGCCGTGTGCTGTGGGAGTCCTGCCGTGTACCGTGTACGTGTGCTGTGGGAGTCCTGCTGTGGTGCTGTAGGAGTACTGCCGTGAGCTGTGAGAGTCCTGCCATGTGCTGTGGGAGTCCTGCCGTGTGCTGTGGGAGTCCTGCCTTGTGCTGTAGGAGTCCTGCTTGTGCTGTGGGAGTCCTACTTGTTGTGGGAGTCCTGCCGTGTGCTGTAGGAGTACTGCCGTGAGCTGTGAGTCCTGCTGCTGTGGGTCCTGCCTTGTGCTGTAGGGTCCTGCTTGTGCTGTGGGAGTCCTGCCGTGTGCTGTAGGAGTACTGCCGTGAGCTGTGAGAGTACTGCCGTGTGCTGTGGGAGTACTGCCGTGCGTCGTGGGAATGTTGCCGTGAACTGTGAGAGTCCTGCCTTGTGCTGTGGGAGTACTGCCGTGTGCTGTGGGAGTACTGCGTGCGTCGTGGAGTGCTGCCGTGCGTCATACCAGTGTTGTATGTTTTAATTATTAAATAGTTAAGTCCTCCTTACACGTTGTCAATACCAACCTTATTATTGTATTGGAAACATCACAACAGAAGGAGAGGTATGGGTGGTGAGGAAAGGGTGTGTGGGAAGGAAGGGAGTGAGGGAGTGGAAGGGTATAAGGGAAGGAGGGAGAGGAGATGGGGTGGGTGATAGTGGAGGGGGTGGGAAGGAAGGAAGGGGGAGAGGAGATGGGGTGGGTGATAGTGGAGGGGTTGGGAAGGAAGGAAGGGGAGAGGAGATGGGATGGGTGATGGAGGGGGGTGGGAAGGAAGGGGTGGAGGGAAGGGAGAGGGTGGTGAAAGAAAGAGGAGAGGGAGGTGAAGGGGGTGATAAAAAGGAGGGAGAGGGAGGAGGAGGGAGAAGGAGGGATTGTGATGTGAGAGAGAGAGAGGGGGATTAGGGAGTGGGGTGATGATGGTGCGAGGAGGAGGAAAAGAATGAGATGGAAGTTGGGGAGAGTGAGAGAGTGGAAAAGTGGAAAAGTGGAAAATCGGAAGAGGAAAAGGTAGACACGAAAAATCTGAGAGGAAAGGGGAGGAAAGAGGAGGTGAGAAGAGAAATGGGAGGCGGAGAGAGAGAGAGAGAGAGAGAGATGTGAGTGGCTGCCTTGACAGTCTACAAGTGACTGGGAAAACTGACAGCTGATAGACTGGAGGTAAATAACTATAGTATGTTAGACTGTGTGTGTGTGAGTGTGTGTGTGTGTGTGTGTGTGTGTGTGTGTGTGTGTGTGGAGACATAGCTGATTTTACTTAAATAATTGAATAAAAAAAAAATAATAAAAATATATTGATTTAAACATTTCACTTATTTTCCTAACTATAAACACGAGTCCTATTTTGGTTATGAGTGGTGTAGACAGACAGACAGACCGACAGACAGACAGACAGACAGACAGACAGACAGACAGACACACATAAAATATTACCAGAGACGCTGACATCCCTAAACTAAGCCAATACGTCTATACTCCAACTCTTATTTATTTTTTACTTCCTTCCTACGCTACTCTTTTATTTTTTTTATTATTATTATTTTCATTTCAATTTATTTCATATTTTTTTTTCCTTCTCTGGTCCCTCGTGAAAATGACTCAAACGGCACGAATCCCAAATCCCTGTCCACTTCAGTACTGGTGGAGGGAGGAGGAGAGGAAGAGGAAGAGGGAAGGATATTTTTTTTTTTTTTTTTGAATTATTTTTTTGGGGGCAGAGTCAGTCGTTACATTGGATACAAGTCTGAGGAAATAGTATTGACAAAAATTATTTATTTATTTATTTATTTATTTATTTATTTTTATTTATTTATTTATTTTGTATTCTTATCTCTTATCTGTAGTGTTTATGTATTTCTTATCTTCTGTATTCATGATATTTTTTGTCCGTAAAATGCGGGTCTCACATCTTGAGAACACTCGATATAACTGAATTTCTTCTTCGTAAAATCCGACAGATGGAGGTTTCGCATCTAATAAAACCCTCTATATATGGACTTTATACTCCGTTTAGTCCGGTGATCATAACAGGTAGATAGTATTAATAACAGGTAAATTGATAATAACACCCATAAACAGTAATAATAACACAAGTATCTACTGTAGTGAGATATACACGAATAAGAGGCAACACAGGTATTCACTCAGTGGTTATACTGGATTTTTTTTATGTAGTGAAGATGTCGTGCACACACACACACACACACACACACACACACACACACACACACACAGAGGCAGAGAGCCGAGTATAAATGCAACAGAGAACCCTTTTCACACACACATCTCTGCTTGTAAACGAATATATACAGTATATATATAAGGCGAGTCTCTTCAAGTGTTGGATATACAGAAATTTCCGAATATCCTTGGATTAATATTTTCTCTGGCCAGGTGTTGGCGGGTGTCAGTGAGTTGCTGGCGTAGTGTGCACCTTACTGTGCTCACACCTTATGATATCAACCTGTACACTAGGCTCACTCACAGACGCACAAAAGTGTTTACGTAAATATTTGACTTTGAACTTGTGATATATTTTCTCCCACCTTCAACTCCTGCAACCTGAGTCTTTGCCTGGACCAATAAGAGTTCTGTTTGACCCAGGACTCACAGTGGGTGGGGGAGTCAGAGCTGTCCTGCATTCTTTAAGTGACAGTGGGTCCCATAGGCATGACTGCCCGTTAGGGAGTGTGGATACAACGCATTGTATACTAAGCCTTCGGTACACAAGAAGGCAGCATGGCCGGTACTGCTCTCCCACTGCCTTCACTTCCCCATGTTGTAAACTGTGTAACAACTGCTGGGGATGTCACTTGAACGTCAGCTGTTGTTATACTGTTGGATCATATTAGTTGTTCATCAGCTGGAAGTGGTTACCATAACAAGGTTTAGAATTGACACGAACGTTTACAAACTCTGTCAACATTAAAGTAGTGATAATCCCCCAACAGAGACTGTATGTGTACAAGAATGAGTCTTCAGTAATTATCTCAAGCGTGTACCGTGTTGTCCAGGTGGTCCAGGCTGAAGGTGCTGCACTCCTTCAGGCCTCCAGCAGGACACGGGGAACACAACACATAAAGCGTCCTCCTCCAAGACTACTTTCTCCTCTAATGCGACGTCTGTTGGCAGTACGAAGCTCTTCCCGGAAGTTATGTTCGCCTTATTTGCATATCAGAAATGTAGAACAGTGAATGTAAATTGGTTTAGCATTTAGGACAATAGTTCGTTTTATGTAATGTCTTTCCGATAATCGCTGGAAGTTTATGTCATGTTTCTAGGTATATCAAAGCTCACTTCTCCTCTCCTGATGTACTACTCCGGCCGCAGACAATCTTAAGTAAAGGAAAATATTGTCTTATATCAGTGAAACATATCATTAACTTCACTAAATAATAAGATAGAATATTGCTTAGAAAAATTCAAAATATGTCTAATGATGTAAAAATACTTAAAAACCTCATTTGGGTATTTGATTTGTCGCCCAGGATGAACGTATTATGGTTAGTGGCCATTAACAAACGTACTATACTGTAAAAAAAATAGATAACCAGCTTCTGTATGATGGTAAGGATGTTAAAGGACCAATTAGAACGTCACTGTTGAGCAAGTTATGTTTAGGAACCAGCGTGTGTGTGTGTGTGCGTCTCTCCACACTCCCACAAGCCAACTGAGCCCTTCAAGATTATTACACCGCCTTAAGTAAGCCTCGGGATCAAGGGATACACGAATGTAATTTCTTGAGTGGCAAACTTTGTTCCTACGCAGTTATTTTCCTCTCAAGTGAACCAAGTTGGTAGGTACTAAGCTGTCTCCCGGAGTTACGAGCTGAACATTAGCATATCTGTAAGTTGGTCCCACAAATAGGGCTAATATTGTTGTTGTTGTTTTGTTTACACTTTGTCTCTTTTTATCTTTATTGAATGTGTAATTATCTCTCTCTCTCTCTCACACACACACACACACACAGCGGCCACAAATCACCACCAGTCTTACGTGGTTTACCAGGAGTGAGATGAACTGTTACTAGAGCACATTAATCACTTGTGTTTCTTGTTGTTATTCTCGATCATTGCCAAGTTATCACCACAACTCATGTTTACTTCTTCAACACCTTAATGGTAATAAATATAATTCTTAAGGACCCGACAAGACAATGTGTGTGTGTAAATTATTGTAGTGCTCTCTCTCTCTCTCTCTCTCTCTCTCTCGCTGTCTCTCTCTCTCTCTCTCTCTCTCTCTGTCTCTCTCTCTCTCTCTCTCTCTCTCTCTCTCTCTCTCTCTCTCTCTCTCTCTCTCTCTCTCTCTCTCTCTCTGTCTCTCTCTCTCTCTCTCTCTCTCTCTCTCTCTCTCTCTCTCTCTCTCTCTCTCTCTCTCTCTCTCTCTCTCTCTCTCTCTCTCTCTCTCTCTCTCTCTCTCTCTCTCTCTCTCTCTCTCTCTCTCTCTCTCTCTCTCTCTCTCTCTCTCTCTCTCTCTCTCTCTCTCTCTCTCTCTCAGATGCGTCACTCTCGAACGATTCTTACTCCACCACATACAAAATTCTTGAAACCTGGCCACAAAACTCGCTTCACTATAATTATTCCTATCATCCCTGGACTCTCTTAGTACCAATAGTATTATTTACCTCATGGATATAGAGAAATAACACTTAGGTAATATCATGCCAGGTTTTGGGGATTACAGAATCATTTGAAAGGTGAGAATATCGAGTTTAGAATATTGCAAGACCAACCTAATGCCTTTGATTAGTCATTCGATTTACAATGTTTCTTATCGGGGCTAGAGAAGGTCAACACCCACCCACACGACACGACACGACACGACGTAGTGGACGGCAGGATGGAAGAGATTACAACATTAATTCATGGCCTGGTCGCTCTTAACTATTATCAACTCTAGTCTTACTCAGCACAAGGACTATTACTGCTCGTCTCTCCGTAATGAGCAACAGAGACTCATTCTGTAGCCAACTGTGGTTCATCCCGACTGATATTGGCTCTTATGAATGTATTATGAGGCAAAGAATTACCCTCACAGTGTTTCATGTGGCGGTAAAGCGTGACCTTGTTATAGACATATTATTAGAGGGTAAGGCGAGCGTGTCTATGTCTGAGTGTTGAGGTGAGGCATAGCTGAGGTGGGTGTTGTTGAGAACCAGGGGGAGGGGGTGAGGAACAACTGAGGTGGGTGTTGGAGAGAACCAGGGGGAGGGGGTGTGGAACAACTGACGCAAGGTGAAACACAACTAAGGCAAGGGGGTGCTAAAGGGCACTAGGTGGAGGGTGAAGCACAACTGACGCAAGGAGGTATTGTAGGGCTCCAAGTGGGGGGGAGGAGGGGGGCTGTAAGAGGAATATACAAGATAGAGTAAGAGAAACAATCATAAACTTATCCAAGTACCTGTGTCAGCCATTCCTGCCAGCAGTGGTAGTAGTGAATAACCCACCCCTGCCCCTCACCAAAAACCCACTCCGGCCCACCACCACTATAGCACTCAACAGGAAGAACCCACCTCGGCTCCCACCAAGAACCCACTCCGGCCCACCACCACTATAGTACTCAACAGGAAGAACCCACCTCGGCTCCCACCAAGAACCCACTCCGGCCCACCACCACTATAGTACTCAACAGGAAGAACCCACCTCGGCTCCCACCAAGAACCCACTCCTGCCCACCACCACTAGTAGTACTCAACAGGAACAGTCTACCCCGTAGCTACACAAGAAAAAGATAAAATTCCTCTTAACAAGGAAAAAGTTACACTGGAGAGTCATTACGTAGTCTGAGAGAGGGGAGGTGGGGCGTCCTGAGGCCTACATTATGTATAATATATTTTCACATTAATTTTATGGCTGAGGAAATTCACTTTGGGGAGTCTCGGTAGTTCTGTTGCTGTTACTGGCATGGCAAGACAGAAGGTCAACAACACAACTCTGGCCTAGTGGTGAGGTTAATTGACCAGGTATTTCACATCTTTTGAGAAGGTTAAGTGAATTACTCAGGTGTGTACAGACGCGCTGGTAGTCGTGGTAGTCGTGCTGGAAGAAGTTGTCTCAAGAGAAGAACGACCTCAGAGTGTCTGGGAAGGTTGTCGTTCAATCTCCTCCTCCTCCAGGGTCAAGTACGAGTATGATCCACCTTCATAGTTTGTGAGGAATTCCGTCTATGTTCAGATGGCGTTCTTGTCAACAACATACTCCGTGTCTTCCTCTGTTAGTGTGATGATCTTAACTGATAGAGTCATGTCTGTCTGGTTAAGTCCTCGTCATTATTTTGGTCACGAGGCGCCCAGGCCAGAGAGTGTGAGACGGGAGGATAATTGTGGCTCTTGTATCTAACGTGAAGACTAGCGGGAGGAGAGTGACGTGTACTGATAGCCTTAAGCCATCATCAAGGTATAATTAAAGCATTACTATAATACACATGAGGGTATTATTAGCCTGTAAAAGAAAAATAATAATACTTCAAATGCTTTAAGAAATGTTGAGTACACTAATATTTTCTTCCCAACGAGTAAGTAGGTGTAAATCACTTTGAGGGGTGTAATAACAAGCTTATAATTTAGTACACAAGTTATATTCCCTTTGATGACTAGTAGAAACACGACTTGAGAATAATAAACGCAGAGTTAATCATTGTTAACTTGGTATAATGATGGAGAATAATGCGGGAATAAGAGTTAATGAGATTACAGCAAGAGCCAGGTGTAAACATTCCGTCATTTGGCAGGTAAACAGAGGCGGGAAAGCAACAAGAGTTCTGCGCTTCGATACTTGATCAAAAGCACCAATTTATACCTTAGGAATTTATTGTTTATCTTAAAATAGTAAACAGTGAGTCAGACAAAGGTACTCTACAGATTATGTTCGTTATGACGCTTGATCCAGAGAATAACATTGTGAGTGTTTGCGAGTGAAGGTGTTGAGTGGACGGCCAGGTAGTACTGTACCAGACTCCCGAACCACCGTGTTACACAATTGGTCTTTATTACACTGGAATGTAAGGACCACTTTAACCCTGAGGCTACAACCTGACTCTACCCTTAGTCAGTGATACGCGTGCTGTGGGTAGGCTTACAACACAGGTCTTGGTCATATATTGATATAAAACTGAATTATTGTGAGGCTTCCTGTACGCTACCTGACGCAGTGGGCTGGGACGAGGAACCGCTGAACACCAAGTTATGAGCTGGAGTCTTATTTAATGTCTCGTAACTCTTTTTTTATATCTACATTAAAGAAGTTATTAATATTTTAAATTGTGTTCCGTGTTGTAATAGTATATCAGATAATGTTATAGTGTATTTAGTGAGAGATAAGATGTGATGGTTTGGTTATTGTTGTATAATGGAAGAAAGATTCGTCCTTCTTCCCTGCCTCCCTCACCCTCCCTTCTCACCCCCTCCTCGTCCCAGCTCCTCACCCCCCTCACCCTGCCCTCACCCTGCCTCCCTCACCCCCCTCCTCCTCACCCTGCCTCCCTCACCCTCCTTCTCACCCCCCCCCCTCGTCCCAGCTCCTCACCCCCCTCCTCCTCACCCCCTCACCCTGCCTCCCTCACCCCCCTCCTCCCTCACCCCTGCCTCCCTCACCCTCCCTTCTCACCCCCTCCCCCTCGTCCCAGCTCCTCACCCCCTCACCCCTGCCTCCCTCACCCCCCTCCTCCCTCACCCTCAACGGTTACATAGTCCAGCATATATTATTTAGAACTCCTGAAATACACAAGCAATTTCCACTGACTCATATTTCGTGACGGGGCTGTATACTTTATCTCAAAATTTTATGCTTTCAACCCCAAGGAAATATATTTATTAATATAAGCCAGCAATTACCTGTAAGTTATTTTGCTTCGCCGTGAGAGAGCGTGCCTGTGTGTGTGTGGGTGTGTGTGTGTGTGTGTGGAGGAGTTTCAACCACTGATAATTACCGTCCGTTGTATGAAAGGTCACGGTAGTTAAGAAAGACCCCCACCACCCCTTTCTCCCCAACAGCCTGACCGGGAACAGCTCTGTGGCTAGTTCAATGTCTCTCTTAGGCATTAACAATCTACCAGAGAGATAATTATGTAGTTCTCACCTGTCACTCTACTGTCTCTCTCTACCTGTCTAAGTATGTCACTATGTCTGTCTATTACGGTTATATATCATCTATGGTTCAGGATAGAAGACAATAGCCCGGCAGGATAGAAGACAATAACCCGGCAGGATAGACGACAATAACTCGGCAGGATAGAAGACAATAACCCGGCAGGATAGAAGACAATAACTCGGCAGGATAGAAGACAATAACCCGGCAGGATAGAAGACAATAACTCGGCAGGATAGAAGACAATAACCCGGCAGGATAGAAGACAATAACCCGGCAGGATAGAAGACAATAACCCGGCAGGATAGAAGACAATAACCCGGCAGGCACACACAGCGAAGGAACATACAAGTTCTTGAAGATTTGAATACAAAGACCATGTGATGTAAATTGAGGAAGAAGTCTCTGGTGACGAATTCTGTCTTGAAACACTTTAGATCAGTTTGAGACAGGCAGGTTAGGTTAGGTTAGGTTAGGTTAGGTTAGGTTAGGTTAGGTTAGGTTAGGTTAGGTTAGGTCGCTGGTAACTTTACAACAGAGACATGGGCAGATAATTAACACAGGTGGGCAATACTGACAGACCATCACCGCCAGGTCTCATTCACTCACCTCCTGTTAACATAGAGAGCCCAAGTTTGTCACCAGAACTTCTGTTTATCATGTGCACTAGTTCCCCCCCCCCCTCTCCCTCCCCTTCTGTGTGTGTGTGTACGTGCCTTCTGTGTATGTATGTGTGTACGTGTGTGTGTATGTGTTGGTCCTCACCCAGAGCTGACCGGGAGCCGTCATATAGCCAGAAGGCCAACAGTAAAACGCTCGTAAAACTTCGTAAATGAACACTACCCGAGGTCCGTCATCTTTATAGCCGACCATTTTATCCATTTACATCACTTTGTTATTACTAGAGCTATAATACCCGCCGCGTAATGAGCAAATATATCATCAAGCCGAATAACACTGCTGCGTAATGTTATGATCGGTTCAGGTCAGCCTCACATAACGCTACAGGGACGTGGTTAGTCATGTTTATGCGTTTGGGATTTGAGATTTTTATTTTGTATTCTTATTATAGCATTGAATTTACTAGGTAGTCTGTGGGTAATATTCTATAAACTGAGGAATTTTTTTAGACCATAATTGTCAGGAAATAAAACCATTTTTTTTTTTTTTTTAGTTTCTGGGGATCCTCTTATGCCTACCTACGACAGGTCTTTCCCAAGGCTTCATAAGGCCTGTCTATATAAACCGGGCTTCAAAACACAGTGGAGGAAAGTTTCGAACAATTATGACTCTCACTCCTAAAACTAAAAGCAATTTCAGGCCAAACTGTTTCAAAGTGTGGAGAATGTTCGGATAGAATTTAGTAAAAGTCTCAGAGGAATTCTTCCACCATTTTTGTGGATATACTGAGGCTGTGGCTTCAATGAGTCTAAGGTGTGTACGTTTTCACACATTCCACGAACGAAAAAAAAAATAAGGAAAATAATATTCGTGATTTTTTCTTATTTGATTCTGTTATTATTAGAAGTAAAATTTTTGGCAATCGTTAGTCAAGAATCCGTATTTAATGTCTAATGGTAACTTGAAATATATATTATAGACAAGTTGTATTTTCCATGCGTGGATAAAATATAAAACTAATGTAAAAGCTAAGTGGGAGATTTCTTTCCTGCACTAACCTTCTCCTGGGGGAAACCACCGCTGCAGTATAATGCCCCCCCCAGAGTTACAGGAGCACTGAGTATAAACTTTAAAAAGGTAACTCTGCCTCGGGCGCCCTGTACCAACCACCAACACACGGCCAGAAACACATAAATATGATTACACACACACACACACACACACACACACACACACACACACACACACACACAGGGCAGAGACTGGGGAAGAATATGCAGAAGGTTGAAGATTTGCCTCAGACAGTCAAGCCCCAGTTTTCAGGATTTCATTGTGTAAAGTTTTAGAACAAAGGGGCTACATTATTCAGCGTCTGGAGGAGCCTAAAAGGTTTTTCTCCCAGAACCTTCCCCTCCCAAATATTATTATCATAACTATCATTCACCTACACTATTTGTCAGTCGTTCTTCTGGTGACGTGAGTGTGTGTGTGTCTGTCTGTCATTCCGTAAGATAATGAAATGTGTAAGTTTGTTTGTTTTTTTATCTTCGTGGTACAAAAGTTGAGGATGATGATGATGATGATGATGATGATGATGATGATGATGATGATTTAGAAGAAGAAGAAGAAGAAGAAGAAGAATGGGATAAAGAATGATAAGAAGGCAGATGAGGAAAAAAAAAGAAGAAAAAGGGCTAATGTTAAGAAAAGGAAGAAGAGAAAGAAGAAAAGGAAGATAAAGAAGAAGAATAAAGAAAAGACGTTAAAGAGAAACAGCTGCACATAACAGCGTCTAGAATTGCACCATCGCCAGATAACAGCACACACTTAACAGCTCAAAATATCACAGCATTGTAGAATCTTTACTTCCATGAGAGAGAGAGAGAGAGAGAGAGAGAGAGAGAGAGTTTGAAAGGGAAAGTTAAAGAGGGAGAGTTGAATAGAGAGTTAAAGAGAGAAAGTGAGAGAAGAATCAAGAAAGAGAAAGAGAGAGAGAGAGAGATTAAGAAAGAGAGAAAGAGAGAGAACGGGAAGAAAGCGAAAATAGAAAATGCTTAAACCCGCTTCTCATGGCAATAACAGGAAGGCAGCGAGGAAATCAAGAGAAAGGGGGAAGAAGGAAGGAAAAAAGAATAATAATCTAAGGTTACGATCACATAAAAGAACTTAATAAAAACGTCGGTACGAAAGAAAGCAAAAAAAAAAAAAATAAAGAATTGTTGATAAAAGATGTAATATTATTTTTTCCCTTCCTAACACAAATTCGTTTTTATTTTACTATCATCAATAATAAGACGACAGGATTAAATGGCGTAGCTTTTGTCCTGAGACTCTACACTAACTAGAAATACGAATTGAAGTAATACTATCAATAGATATTATCAGATATTCGTAAATGTAATATTCCTACACCTAACTGGCTTGGTAACTATGCCTCTAACTACCTCCTGTAAACCACTTCACACCGTTAACGACTATTAATCAATCACGTGGTTATTGAACTGTAACAGAGTAACTGTGGCTGCATTCTGTCATTCCCAGCACAAAGGAAACTATAATTATGAAAATTAAAAAAGTATTCGCTTTTTATAATCCAGAATCGAAGTCAATGATTTAGTGAGGAAGTCAATGACGTAGGGAGGAAGTCAATGATTTAGTGAGGAAGTCAATGACTTAAGGGGGAAGTCAATGATGTAAGGAGGAAGTCAATGACGTAGGGAGGATGGAGGCAGCTGTCAATTGCCTCTGGACACCAACAGCGAACTGACCATGTAATATCCTGGTGACGTTGGCCGGTGTGTGTGTGTGTGTGTGTGTGTGTGTGTGTGTGTGTGTGTGTGTATCCAGGAGGTGGGGGCTCTGGTCTGTGTCTCTTGGAACTGATTTATATTGGGAATAAGAGAGAGAGAGAGAGAGAGGAGGGAAACAGCGACCATCATTGAGGATAAAATAAAGGAAAAGATACTCCCTCCTTCCCTCCCTTCCCTCCTTCCCTCCTTCCCTCCTTCCCTCCCTCAACATTTCCTGTCTCAAGTGTCGACGGAAAGTTAAGTAACATCTCTCAACACCTGGAGATATGCTGATCACAGTTTAAAATTGGAATATCATGGTGAAATATACACTCGGGCAGAATCTCCATAGAACCTTGGAGAATATTTCCGTTCGATTCTCACTTTTTTTTCTGGAGTTGGAGGAAGACAACATAAATTTGACTTTTTTTTTGAGGCGGGTTTTATTTTTTGAGGGGCGGGTTTTTTTTTTTTTTGAGGGGTGGGGTTTTGAGGGGTTTTTGAGGGTGCAGGTTTTTTTAGGTTTTTGGAGGGCAGGGGTTTGAGGTGCGGGGGTTTTTTTTTTGAGGTGCGGGGTTTTTTTGAGGTGCAGGGGTTTTTTTTTTTTTTGGGGTGCGGGTTTTTTCTTATCTGTTTAAGGAAGTTTTATTCTTTAAGGTTAAAATAAACTTATCTGTTATTGATGAACTTGTAAGGTAATAGAAGAAATTATATGGTATTAAGGAAGTTGTTATTATTGTTATTCATTAAATAGAAAGTTTAGTAATGAAGGTAGTGGTGAAACGAAGGACAAAATAACAGTCACGAGACCTTAAATATGACCAAACATAGCCACAACCTGTCACACACACACACACACACCACACACACACACACACACACACACACACACACACACACACACACACACACCCACACACACACCCACACACACCCACACACACACACACACACACACACACACACACACACACACACACACACACACACACAACACACACACACACACACACACACACACACACACAGACACTGGTAATGGACACGACCTCCCCACACGCTAACTTTTGGCCTCAATATATTTTCCCAGACCATCAACTGTATTCTCTAAGGTCAACCCACGGTGGAAGGTCAACCCACGGTGGAAGGTCAACCCACAGTGGAAGGTCAACCCACGGTGGAAGAGAGAAAGTTCACGACGTGTAGACCCCATAGTTACAGCCAACACAGAGCCCATAACACCCACACTACAGTAATAACCCACACAGTAGTTACAGAGCATCATGTATGGGTTAAAGTAATATTTAGTTAAGATAAACTCAACCCCCTCCTATAACCTATAAAGTTAATATGATGTTTAAGAGTTAAGGTGATGATGCAGTGTCTAGGCAGGGTGAAAGGTTCCCACTACAGCTTCTGATTACACAGCCTGACAGGAGGGAGTGACCGATCATATTAGCGTTGGAGACAGGAAAAAATATCAATAACCAGACGAGGAGTTTCTGAGGTATAGGTGAACAAGTTAGAACACAAACAGAGACTCTCAATCACCAATACCCCTGCTTATCGAAGTCGGTATTTGAAGACGTGGGTCGACCTTGCGCTGCACCGACCGACGAAGGGAGGGAGGGAAGGGGGGAAAGGGGAGGAGGAAGTGTAGGGGGGAGGGGGGGACGACAGAGGCAATATCAGAGATCAATAATGTGAACTACTCTATGATGTCACCTGGAGAATTATGGTCTCTCGATAAAAGGGTATTTTAGCCTTGAGTGTTGTTGTTGTTGTTGTTGTTTGGTATTGTTGTTGTCGTGATGGTGGTGCTGGTGTTTGTTGTTGTTGTTGTTGTTGTTGTTGTTGTTCTTGTTGTTCTTGTTGTGGTGCTGGTGTTTGTTATCGTTGTTGTTGTTGTTGTTGTTGTTGTTGTTGTTGTTCTTGTTGTTCTTGTTGTGGTGCTGGTGTTTGTTATCGTTGTTGTTGTTGTTGTTGTTGTTGTTGTTGTTGTTGTTGTTCTTGTTGTCGTGGTGGTGGTACTGGTGTTTGATGTCGTTGTTGTTCTTGCTGTAGTCACTAATGTTAAAAGCTTGAAAGACAAATTACTCTCCACATGAAGCTTCATAAGGGAAAGATATAAACACTCACCAAAATGACACAGTTAAGCCACAGAAAGAAGACTACTGTAGTCACGTGTCTGTAAATTGCATCACCTGAGTGGCACTTCACACCTGAGTGGCACTTCACACCTGCGTCTTACCTTACCTGCCCTCATTTATTGATCGCTGGACAAACTTACACCCACAAGAGGTGAAATAATACCTGAGTACGATGATTTAAGGTAAATTTTAAAACACCTCTTTAAACAGGTCATTACCATCTCACCTGTACCATGGGTCTGACTAATTAAAGCTAAATTGAAAGACTTGCCAACAATACTTACCATGGCATTAGATAATTCTTCTGTTTAATTACTTATTCATGGTACTCCTACAGCATCATGGTATCCCCTACAGCAGCATGGTATCCCCTACAGCATCATGGTACCCCTTACAGCATCATGGTACCCCCTACAGCATCATGGTTTTCCCTACAGCAGCATGGTACCCCTTACAGCATCATGGTACCCCCTACAGCAGCATGGTACCCCTTACAGCATCATGGTACCTACAGCATCATGGTATCCCCTACAGCAGCATGGTATCCCCTACAGCATCATGGTACCCCTTACAGCATCATGGTACCCCCTACAGCATCATGGTTTTCCCTACAGCAGCATGGTACCCCTTACAGCATCATGGTACCCCCTACAGCAGCATGGTACCCCTTACAGCATCATGGTACCCCCTACAGCAGCATGGTACCCCCTACAGCATCATGGTACCCCTTACAACATCATGGTACCCCCTACAGCAGCATGGTACCCTACAGCATCATGGTACCCCTACAGCATCATAGTACCCCCTACAGCATCATGGTACCCCCCTACCCCAGCATCATGGTACCCCTACAGCATCATGGTACCCCCCTACAGCATCATGGTACCCCCCTACAGCAGCATGGTACCCCCACAGCATCATGGTACCCCCACATATAGATCAGGAGATGGTAAGATATGGTAGGAGATGGCAGGAGATGGCAGGATAAAGCAGGAGATGGCAGGGGATGGCAGGATAAAGCAGGAGATGGCAGGAGATGGTAAGATATGGTAGGAGATGGCAGGAGATGGCAGGATAAAGCAGGAGATGGCAGGGGATGGCAGGATAAAGCAGGAGATGGCAGGAGATGGCAGGATAAAGCAGGATATAGCAGGAGATAGCAGGGGATGATGGAAGTACAATGGTCGTCACGTTAAGAACATTTCCCCGGAGACCACTGCATCATTTCCTCGCTTTTCAGCTATAAAGATTTTTTTTCACCCAATTTTTTTTTGCGGAATTATGTGTCCCTGTGGCCGCGGGGAGGCGCACGCAAATGACATATTTTAGCGATAAATGTTAGATAATGTGACACGCCCCGGGGTTCACCTGGGAGACACACAGACATACACACACACATACATACATACATACATACATACATACATACATACATACATACATACATACATACACACACACGCACACACACACACACACCTATACCTGGACGCTACCTTATAATATAATGACTAAATCACTAAATATATACAGGTATTTACAATATAAGAGTAGACTTATATACCTACAGTTCTTCTACAAATACACCTACAACAACTACAGCCACATACAATCATAGAGCAACGAGTGATCATACAAACTAACACTCTAACTAACCTTGTAAATACAGGAGATCAAAGTAACATGTTAATATTTCCATGACATCAATTATACACAATTATCCGTCATTACTCCACGTATATCCAGCAACTGACGGATGACTTAAAGGATAAATACGGGGTGTAATGATGAGAGTGGGTTATAACCATGCAGGGTCACCGTATCCAGGGTGAGATGAAGTGAAGGTAACCTGTAGTACGAAGGCGGTGAGGGTGACTAATGCGGCTTATAACAGGTAAGAGCACAGGTTAATGAGGGGGCGAAGGGTGTGTATGGCACTCCTTACATCACCGCCCCAGGAGTCAGCTGATCCGACTCATCTGGGTGACTCAGGTGATGGGACTCAATCACCTTACCGTAATTATGATTCTATCCCTTTGTTGACTTTACGACAACAACAACAACAACAACAACAACAACAACAACAACAACAACAATAACAACAACAATAACAATAATAATAATAATAATAATAATAATAATAATAATAATAATAATAATAATAATAATAATAATAATAATAATAATAATAATAATAATAATAATAATAATAATAATAATAACAATAATAATAATAATAATAATAATAATAACAATAATAATAATAATAATAATAATAATAATACACTGTAGAACCATTACTGTTTTAATGCCCTTAAAGACAGTGTAACAAGTGGAGAGTTCAAAGGGAAGTTCACCGTTTATTATTTCGCGTAATTTCGAAACTAATCTGTTTTTTCGCTAATATTCATATACAGTTTCTTGATATGTCCTGTCATGTCATGTCCTGTCATGTCATGTATATTGTTTAATTCAAAGTAGGTTAATTAATAACTCACCTCCGTCACGGCTCAGGTGTGAAGTTCTCGTTTAAATCCCTCATTACGCTCCAGTGATTTAATCCTTTTAAATCATCACTTGTGGTGTTTATTCATCAGTTGTTCATCACTAAACACTTCAGTCACTCATGTTCATAATGCTTAAAACTGTTCACTTTTAGTTATTTTCTTTACTAACGCAGATTAAAACACACACACCCAACACTAGACTTGGCCCGGGAGTAATAGGCCGAGCACTGAGGCGGCTGTTGACCCACCGCCTACCCTCATTGGTTATTGCTACCCTCCCTGGCTTCTAATTGGTCATTACAGACCTATCTGACTTCTGATTGGCCAATACCCCTTTCCTCAGTTTAAAATATTAGTCTATATATTTTCTTCTTTATCAAAAACGTTACTCTATTCCTTTACTTAATTTACGTAAAATAATTATCAAAATACCACATAAAAACATTAATATGCTCCAGAGATCATAAGTCATGCAACTATAGACCCGTAAACACTTTAATTGGGTATTTTAACTCTAACTCTTTATTATAAATGACGTTTGAAAACCAATAGTCGTTAAATTAACCCAAAATAAACTACCTTCCAACCAACCAACCTTCCCTCATGTCATGTCATATGTTATGACCTGACATGACATGACATGATATATCAGACCATGACATTTCAGGCCATGACATGACCTGACATGTCATGTCATGGCTTGACATGTCATGTCATGTCAGGTTATGGCTTGACATGTCATGTCATGTCAGGTCATATCATTTCATGCCATGTCATGGCTTGATATGTCATGTCATGTCATATCATGTCATAGCCTGATATGTCATGGTCTGATATATCATGTCATGTCATGTCATAGCTTGATATGTCATTTCATGTCATATGTCAGGTCATGTCATGACTTGATATGTCATTTCATGTCATATGTCAGGTCATGTCATGGCTTGATATGTCATGTCAGGTCATATCATTTCATATCATGTCATGGCCTGTTTTGTTTCAAACGTCATTTATAATAAGGAGTTAGAGTTAAAATACCCAATTAAAGTGTTTACGGGTCTATAGTTGCATGACTTATGATCTCTGGAGCATATTAATGTTTTTATGAGGTATTTTGATAATTATTTTACGTAAATTAAGTAAAGGAATAGAGTAACGTTTTTGATAAAGAAGAAAATATATAGACTAATATTTTAAACTGAGGAAAGGGGTATTGGCCAATCAGGAGTCAGATAGGTCTGTAATAACCAATTAGAAGCCAGGGAGGGTAGCAATAACCAATGAGGGGAGGCGGTGGGTCAACAGCCGCCTCAGTGCTCGGCCTATTACTCCCGGGCCAAGTCTAGTGTTGGGTGTGTGTGTTTTAATCTGCGTTAGTAAAGAAAATAACTAAAAGTGAACAGTTTTAAGCATTATGAACATGAGTGACTGAAGTGTTTAGTGATGAACAACTGATGAATAAACACCACAAGTGATGATTTAAAAGGATTAAATCACTGGAGCGTAATGAGGGATTTAAACGAGAACTTCACACCTGAGCCGTGACGGAGGTGAGTTATTAATTAACCTACTTTGAATTAAACAATATACCTAATATTATTTTACAGATGATTTAAATAGTTTAATAATGAGTTTGATCTTTTTATTGATTATAAACTATAGTTGTTTATTTGAGCTGACGGTACAAGCTACACCCCCCTGAATGACTCATACATAACATTCGATTAACCATTGATATATCGTAAGTAATTCCATATATACATAACTGTTAACTATTATAACTCAATTTAATGCTGAATATAATGTGTGTAAATATATAACATTAAAAATATTTACTTTACGATATTATTGAAAAAATATTAAATATTTATCGTCAACGTCACAAAGAATTAACACTTTCAGATAACAGTTTCACCACAACCTCTCTTGTCACTAATTATCTATATCAATACAAACAACATCAAACACAATAAAACAATTCATAATGACCATTTTATAAAGAGTATATAATGTAAACACGACCTACAGCAAAGACCCGGATGTAGCAGTGTATACAGAGCGTCATACTACATGTAAATCGATCTTTTGATGTTTTAAGGGAATGTTTTATGATTACTGTGACCTTTGACCTTGATTTTAATAGCTACATTTGGCTGGCATTTGGCAGAGTCGATGGTTTTATTATATATGGGTTATAATATATATACTTAACCTACCCTACCCTACCCTACCCTACCCTACCCTACCCTACCCTACCCTACCCCACCCTACCCTACCCTACCTTAGTCCCATAGACACTGCGAGATCAGGGCAGGAAGCTACTAAGGTAAAGTAATTTGCTTCGACAACAAACTTCTCCCCCCAGAAAGTATTCATGGTGACTGATATTTACGACAACTGTTGTACGAGAACGTTAACCGAAAACAGGTGAATGTGTCTCTGTTGGCCACACACACACACACACCCACACACACACACACACACCCACACACCCACACACCTACATAGGCAGATTTAGAAATGAGTTAGACAAGTCCTCTACATAAAACGAATATATATACAGTACTCCTAAAAAAATAAATATGTTTCTCTGCATAAAATATTACTCATGAATCGTGCAAGACGAGATTAACGGTTGAAACGTCACTGATTTTGTGAATTTTGAACGCGAGCAGGACGAGAATTCAACAACAGAGGCGAAATTTCAAGCTGCGTTGGCTGGTGCGACTCAAGGCTTGGCGGCCGCACAAACATTTCTAAAAAATATACAAATTCCTTACGTATTTTTATTTCACTTACCTTTTAACAACACTGAGACCATGAAATAAAAAAAATAATAATATATCAATATAATTAACAAAACATATACTTGAATTATAAAGAAAAACGTATTAACATTTTTTTAACATCAAAAATAACAACACAGAAAACGAGAACCAGTTAAGGGTAGACTGAGTGAACTTCCATCACTGTTGTTGACTAACCTCGCCGTGTTTACAGTACCTCTTCCCTTACACCGACATGCCTGATTGGGAAACGGAAAATAGGAAGTAAAATGAGGAAACGAAGAAAACAATTACTAGGGGGGTACTGACATATTGTTTCATGTATTGGGATATATAAAAAATTATATCTGTTGTTGATGTGTGGTTGACGTGTTCTGTTATAGTGTTTGGAGGAATTGTTTTCTTATCAAAATTCTTCGTGTGAGAGCTTCCCTGTGCCTTACATGTCTGTTCTGCTGTCGTATGTATGTATGCATGTATATATGTGGGTCAAAATTGCATTAGTTCCAAGAATAGAGATTAATTATACACGAATAACACAAACAGTTCAATCTTGATTCTACCTGATCAACATTCTCAGTCTTGATTAGTTTAGGGAAGGGAAATGAATACATCACTTCATGTACTATATACTGTTATGGTTTATTTACCTGTGATATAATATACAGGGAGAGTTAACCTTCCCGTCTGTCAACTAACCTAACCTAACCCACCTCTTCCTCTCTTGTCACTTGGTCACGAGGATCTCCCAAGTGCGTCATGCCGGAAACTTTGTTGACGTTCTTGAATTTATGGCGGGTTTGGGTCATGTTATCAGATGCTGGGAGAGCTGAGTTGGCTAAACTTGTGGAGGATGACTGCTCTGGGGGCGACAAACGACATCTGTAAGTGCTGTTTCCTCCTGGATGTCCGTGTGACAGCATTTTTGTGGCTTGAGATGATAATGAAATCTCTACTGACGAGGGTGAGGCTGCATGACTGAGGAACACATTGGAGACCAGAAGAGTGGATCAGAGTTGGTATTTTCGTCTTTCTTATCACTGTAGAAAAACAAAGGAATTTATTCGTATAATTATTCTATTAAACTACAGACTCTTGATATATATAGTCTAGCTTTGAATATTCTCGATGTATCTAATAAGTCAGGTTTAAAAATTGGTTTATTCTTTTAATACTAAGGTCATGTCCATAATCACAAAAGTATTAGTTTTCTGTTAATTTATATCACTATCAAATAAAAATAAATGGGGGAATTCCATATACGTGGTCATCAGAAAAGTAAGATATTAAAGTAAATCAATCTGAAGTAAAGTCAAATAAAAAAGAAAAACAATAAAAAATAAAGTCAAATAAACTAAAAATAAAGTAAAAATAAAGTAAAATATATTAAAAAAAATAAAAATAAAATGAAAATTACAAATAAACTTTTAAAAGATGGTCTTACCCTGAAACAGTGTGTGGGGAGGAGGCGAGTCACAACACAAACATGGGGCAGTGGTGGTCATCCTATGAATATTAAGGCGGGGTTGAATCTGGACAACAATCTTTACCCCCCTCTCACCCCCCCCTCGCCCCCCACCCACCCCTCACCCACCCACCAAGTCTGTAGTGGGTTGTTGTCTGTCATTTTGTCTGTCTGTCTGTCTCTGTCTGTCTGTCTGTCTGTCTGTCTGTTTTCCCCCGCTCTATCTTCTCATACTCATTGTGTGTGTGTGTGTGTGTGTGTTACTTTCACTTCCTCCATAAAATCAGAAGAGATTAAACCATCCTCCTAAAAGGTTAAACCATCCTCCTAGAAAGGTTAAACCATCCTCCTAAAAAGGTTAAACCATCCTCCTAAAAAGATTAAACCATCCTCCTAAAAAGGTTAAACCATCCTCCTAAAAAGGTTAAACCATCCTCCTAAAAAGGTTAAACCATCCTCCTAAAAAGGTTAAACCATCCTCCTAAAAGGTTTTTAAACCCATCTCCTAAAAGATTAAACCATTCTAAAAAAGGTTAAACCATCCTCCCAAAAGGTTAAACCATCCTCCCAAAAAGATTAAACCATCCTCCCAAAAAAAGGTTTAAATCATTCCAAAAGATTAAACCATCCTCCTAAAAAGGTTAAAACCATCATCCCAAAAAAGGTTAAACCATCCTCCCAAAAAGAAGTAAACCATCCTCAAAAAGGTTAAACCATCCTCCCAAAAAAGAAACCTACCATCCCAAAAAGGATTGAATCATCCTTCCTAAAAAGTGCTAAACCATCCTCCCAAAAAAGATTAAACCATCCCTCCCAAAAAAAGGTTAAACCATCCCCAAAAAAGGTTAAAACCATCATCCTAAAAAAGATTAAACCATCCTCCTGAAAAAGTTCATCCTCCCAAAAGACAAACCATCCTCCCAAAGTGTTAAACCATCCTCCTAAAAAGGTTAAACCATCCTCCTAAAAAGGTTAAACCATCCTCCTAAAAAGGTTAAACCATCCTCCTAAAAAGGTTAAACCATCCTCCTAAAAAGGTTAAACCATCCTCCTAAAAAGCATTAACAGTATCCTCCTGCTAATCCTTTACCCTCCAGAAGTTTATTAAAAACACTTTATTAATCAGCAGTAATCCAGTAAGTTACATTTGTCTAATTAAAATGTGACGGGAAACAGCGATGGTGTGTGTGTGTGTGTGTGTGTGTGTGTGTGTGTGTGTGTGTGTGTGTGTGTGTGTGTAGTGGGGTGGTGGTGATAAGTGGGTGGTGGATATGGTAGTGTGATGATGGTGATGATGGTGGTGTGTGTGGTGGTGTGTGTGGTGGTGGTGATGGTGGTGGTGTGTGTGGTGGTGGTGGTGGTGGTGGTGGTGGTGTTGTGTTGTGAGGTAGCCAAATAGTTCGACCTTTTGGTGTCTAGGAACTAAGAAAAATAAACACAACATAAACAGACTGAAAAAACAACAACACTCTCCCACGTGTTTTGATTCATGTAGTGATGATGTTGAAATGTTCGTGTTGATGTTCTCTGTCCAATTCTCGTTTTTTATAGTTAAAAATTAATTTCCATCGTAAATTTTGCTAACTGCTTTTTATTTACAGTTTAAAAAAATTAACTTTGTATTCTGAAAACACTACAGGGAAACTAATAATTGTTTAATATATTTCATTGTAAGGTATATATATTTCCCAGTTAAGTGAGAAATATCAGAAATATTAAAAAAGAATCATATTTTTGGGTCTATGTGAAATATCAAACAAAATAATATCGTTGTTTTTGCTCATAGACGATTAAGAAAAAATTATCTAAAGTTTTGAAAATATTACTTTTAAAATTTTCATGTTATTCCCGCAGTTAATTAGTTCTTGGCGGTGTCCTGGGGAGGTTAATTGCCATATATAAATATTGGTAACTAACCTTTGACCTTACAAGCGAAAAATCAAATCAAAAGTGTTCTCATGTGTGTGTGTGTGTGTGTGTGTGTGTCTCCCAGCTCACAATATTCCCGTGGCTTCACATCCAAGAAAGAACACCTCCTCCTCCTCCTCCTCCTCCTCCTCCTCATCCTCCCAGCTCCACTGTATGTCTCAGCTCACAGCCACAAAACTCCCGCGAGAAATAAGACACAAGGAAAGACGTCAACACCAAAAGCGTGAGACAATACAATCTTGGGAAATGTCAAAACGACCCAGTTGTACATCTGAGGGAGAATGGCTGCCAGACGAGGTACAGAGGGAAGGAGCCGCGCCACCACAACACTGTCTCCCTCACCCGCGCCGGAAATATCTACTTACATCTATCACAATTATATGTTTTTTCTGCGTCACTGGAAAAATGTTTCTTCATAGTTATCTTGTTTTTTTTTTCCTTGTCGCAGCGAAAATCCTGTGCTTATTTGTATATATCAAGGTTCTGTCGTAATGCCCCAAATCCCGTGCTTGTAGATACCGTGGTGTTGTTTACAGTCGCTGGGAACATCAGCTTATCGTTATCAGTGTTGTTTTGCCACACCGAATATCTCTTATGTGTTTGTTGTTCTTTTTATTTAAATATCAAATAAAAATTATTCTATTGATCAAGTTCTATCATATAAATATATTTGACTGTCGAGTTTTCTTTACAACTTTCACTTTGGGTAAAATTTCTTATAAACCAAAACTTTTAAACCAGATAAGGTAGTCCAACCAAACCTAAACCAACAGTGAATATATTTTAGTTAGGTTAGGTTAGGTTAAGTTAGGTTAGGTTAGGTTAGGTTAGGTTAGGTTAGGTTAGGTTTGTTGGTTCGTTCTGCTTGTTTTAAATAATTTCATACTCCCGCTGCCGCCATAAAAGAATTAAACCTGTGTTTATAACTATCATGATTTTCCTTGACAACTAAATAATACTCTTACATCCACCACACACCTCTACCACACCCAAAGTCTTAGCGTATAGCCGCCAGCCACATCTTCCAGTGTGTGTTGTTATGTTCCATGTCGTCAGCTGGTGTGGCGGACATCAAAGGCTGAACCTGTGAGACACTTGGATATGGTACTGGCAGAGTGTACTGTATGTGATGTACTGGGGGTGAGAGGTGAGGGAGTGGGGGTGAGGGAGGTGAGTGCAGGGGGTGGAGGTGGGGGAGGGTGGGGGTGAGGGAGGTGAGGGGTGAGGTGGGTGGGGGTGAAGGGAGGGAGGGTGGGTGGGGGGTGAGGGGGTGAGGTGGGGTGAAAGGGTGAGGGAGGGGTGAAAGGGTGAGGGGGGGTCAGAGAAAAGGAGATCGTCTCTCTGTCCTGCCATCACCACCACCACACACCACACACCACACCCACACACACCCACACACCACCACACATCACCTCCCCAAAGCCTTGTATCTTAACAGCTAAGACTTACAAATAAAAGACTAAAGGCGTATACACTATAATAACCAGATCGTAAACACATTATTACAATATATTTTTGTTTTAATACACTAAGAACTATATTATCAACATTTCACATGTAAACAACTAAAGCAGTATTATGCTCTGGTAACACACAGCTATCATCATCACTACAGAAGATACACAATTACAGCTTTAAACGTCAACTAAACATTATATATATACATGAAAGTAACATGTACCACAACACACCATTAGTATAATTAACACAGGTGGAAGATTCTCCTCTCACCTTAATATTACTGTTCCATTTATGTAATTTTTATCCTTTATATTAATTAGTTTATTTCTCCTGTATATAAAACTATTTCCACTTGGTATAATTATCTAAAAACAAATATATATATACTAAGACTTATGAAAACTAATAAAAGTAAAATATTATCCCTAAATATATATTGTAAGTAAGGAAAATTATTTAGAGTTTAGCATACGAGACCAGACAGATTTTCAGCCCCAGGTTTGTATCGTAAACAACAGAGAGAAAGAGATTTATATACTTTCTGTGTTTCGTTGTGTTGTAAAAGGAATATTTGTCCAAGGAAAAATACACTCGACTGACTTGCAGAAATTATTTTGTGTTAAGCAGATTGCAACAAAGACAACGAACTATTTCCCTGGTCGTTTGGGGATATTTTTCGTGTTGTGAAGTTTGTCTTAATGGATATACTATACAATGAGAGAGATGGAATGTTACAGTATCTGATATGTTTAATTTAGCGAACAGAAAATGAGGCAAGACGAAGGTTAGAGAAAGAGAGTGAGAGACGGAGGGAGGAGAGAATGTGTGAGAGGAATGGGGAAGGAAAGAAGAAAAGAGAGAGAGAGAGAGAGAGGGGGGGGGGATTAAGAGATAGAGAAGGGGGTGGATTTGAAAGAGAGGTGGAAGAGGTGGGAAAAGAGTAAAGTTTCAGATAGACAGACAGAGCGAGAGAACTGGATTAAAGCAAGAGAGAGAGAGAGAGAGAGAGAGAGAATACACAGCTGCTCGGGTCAGTTATTTATTCATGGAGAGAGTTAAGGCAGAGTCTTGTTGCTGTGGCCTTAACTAATGTCTCTCTCTCTCTCTCTCTCTCTCTCTCTCTCTCTCTCTCTCTCGTTCAATTAAGCTGTAATGGAAAATTTAAGTGTCATGTTTATGTGAACGGCTCGAGCCTCCATAAACCTAGGATTTTGGTGGTATGCAAATGAAGCTATAAAAGTGGTATTTAAACAGTCAGAAAGTATTTTTTTTTTTTATGTATATATTGAGTGTAAACAAAAAATTATAATCACAGAAATATAAAGGAAAGAATGATTTTAGTGTCTCGTTAGGGAGGATGGTGTGTGTGTGTGTGTGTGGTGTGGAGATGGAGGTTATTGTTATTTTATCGTATATCTTCTTAATTATTCACCTATGTCTGAATTTTTCACAAGTGATGTTTTATCGTTAATTTGATTCTACTTACCTGGCGACGGTGATAGATATTATTGTTATTTTATCGTATATCTTCTTAATTATTCACCTATGTCTGAATTTGGTCTCACCGCTTGGAGTTTAGATGATGACCACCTTTTGCATCGTTAATTACACCTGATTCTACTTACCTGGCGACGGTGATAGATATAGGTTTTCTGATCTTAAACCATAATACCAGTTGACGTCATTTCCTGTTATGGCCGCCTCACCCACCGCCACAAGATGAAAGGAAGGTTTTATTTTTTATTTCACATACACACACACACACACACACATACACACACACACACACACACACACACACACACACACACACACACACACACACACACATCAATCTAAGACATCCATCTCAGGTGTGACTTCAGAGAGACAGGTGTAAATGGTCTGTAGCTCACCTGGGTTAATAAGCTTCTACTCTGAGTTCGGTTCACCTGTCAGGAGCGAAAGACGAAGGAGGTGAACCTAATTAGCATTGTTTTCTGTTTTCGTTTGATTCACCTGATTTTTCCTCCTTCTTCTCTTCCTATTCCATTCTATTTTTCTTATCTCTTCCTTTCCATCGTTCTAGTCTTATGGTTTCTTCCTTTTACTCACCCCTTCCTCTCCATTCCCTTTTTTTTCCTTTTTCCTATTAATTCACTCTCTCTTCTTACCTCTATCCATCCTTTTCTGGTCTCTTAATTAATCTGTCTCTTTTTCTTCCTTTTATCTCTTTCTCCTCCCCTTATCATTATATTCTCT
Source organism: Homarus americanus (assembly GCF_018991925.1). Classification (NCBI taxonomy): domain Eukaryota; kingdom Metazoa; phylum Arthropoda; class Malacostraca; order Decapoda; family Nephropidae; genus Homarus; species Homarus americanus. The sequence goes on along the minus strand of NW_024732440.1, from coordinate 1,074,042 downwards.
CCTTGTTTACCTAGTTCCTCTCTCTCTGTATTGGTTCTCAAGTGAACGACGAACGAATCTCATTTTGGGAGATATTTTTATGTGTGTATGTGTATGTGTGTGTGTGTGTGTGTGTGTGTGTGTGTGTGTGTGTGTGTGTGTGTGTGTGTGTGTGTGTGTGTGTGTGTGTGTGTGGTGTGTGTGTGTGTGTGTGTGTGTGATTAAGTAACTCTCACTTTCCAGGCAGGGAGAGAAATATAGCTGACATGTAAACTCATTCCTACCTTCACACACTAACTACTATGAGGCAAGTGAGATTCAATTAGCGACCCAACTACTGTACATCAACACACACTACCACTACTACCACCACTACCCTCTAATACCCCCACCATCACTACCACTACTACCATCTCTACCACCAGTACCACCATCAACCCCCACCATCACTACCACTACTACCATCTCACCACTCACTCCACCAATACCCCCACCATCACCACCATCACTACTACCACTCACCACCACCACCACCACTACCACCTCACCACCACACTCACTACTACCACCTCTACACCACCATTACCACCACCACCCCTACCACCACCACCACTACTACCACTACTACCACCTCCACCACCACTACCACCACTACCCCACCACCACCAACCACTACTACCACCCCCACCACCACTACACCACCACCACCACCCCACCACCACTACCACTACTACCACCTCTACCACCACTACCACTACTACCACTACTACCACCTCTACCACCACTACCACCACCTATGCAATCACCATCACCTCACCGTCAGTCTCCCTTCAAATTTGTATTTAACCTCACCCTTCCTTCCTTCCTTCCTTCCTTCTCTCCTTCCTTCCCTTGTGCAAAATTAAATTATGTATTCATTCCATTGTTTCTCTCTTATCTCCGCTTTCCATTAGGTTCCCCCAAAATTACTATGTATGTTATTTCCTTTCCATAAAGACTATGCAAAATAATCGGTTCTCCTTTCTTCCTCGTTCTCCTGCTCTCACGCCCACACGCCCAACACAGCCTCAAATGCCTTCCCGTGACACCCTCGTATTTTCTTGTCTTTATCGCTAAAATACACCATCTGCCTCACACGACCCAGGCGCCTCGGGGACTGATAATTCGGCGAAAATCATGGAATTTTTACGGCTGGCAAATTTCCATCACCAGAGGAAATTATCCAGATATCCCCAGGGAAATGTTCTTAACGTGTCGACCATTCTGCCAGTGCTGCTCCTGGCACCCCTTTCGTCTCTGTCATGATTAACGTGATAGTGTCGACGTACCGTGTTTCCTGTCGTGTTCCTGTGAGGGTATCATGTTGCTGTGAGGGTATCATGCTGCTGTGAAGGTATCATGTTGCTGTGTAGTTACCAAGCTGCTGTGGGATCCAGTAATTCCTTGTTGTATTACCGAGAGAATCCACAGCTCTTCATGGGGTACTCAAACGCCCTCCTCATAACACACACACTTACTGTACCTTGAATCACTCTCCTCCCCAGCCGCGCGCGTGACCATACACACGGGGCTCGACTCTGATGCTATTGACACTTGAAGCATTAATTGCTTTTCCTGCGTCTAATCGCTTTTGTGATGGAGTTCAGGAAGGATAACGAGGCTGTTTCAAATATCTCTCTTGTAGCCTCCCAGGACCTGCCCTCCCCACTGGTAAGAATATAAAGATAATAAAAAGTCAAACGGTAAGAAGAACCTGTGGGTGAGTTTGGTGTACAGTGTACAGAGGAGTTAGAAATTTATCCATCCTCATCTTCCACATCCATCTTCATCCTCCACACCACACCCTCATCCTCCACACCACACCCTCATCCTCCACACCACACCCTCATCCTCCACACCACACCTCATCTCCTACCACCCATCCTCCACACCACACCCTCATCCTCCCACCACACCCCTATCCTCCCACCCACACCCCTCATCCTCCTCATACACCCTCATCCTCCGCACCACACCTTCATCCTCTCCACACCACCTCATCCTCCACACCCACCCTCATCCTTCCCACCACACCCTCATCCTCCCACACCACACCCTCATCCTCCACACCACACCCTCATCCTCCACACCACACCCTCATCCTCCACACTCCACACCCTCATCCTCCACACCACACCTCATCCTCCACACACCACACCCTCATCCCACACCACACCCCTCATCCTCCACACCACACCCCTCATCCTCCACACCACACCCTCATCCTCCACACCACACCCCTCATCCTCCACACCACCCCTCATCCTCCACACCACACCCTCATCCTCCACACCACACCCTCATCCTCCACACCACACCCTCATTCCTCCATCACTACACCTCATCCTCCACACCACCCCTCATCCCTCCGCACCACACCCCTCATCCTCCCACACACCCCTCATCCTCCACACCACCCCTCATCCTCCACACCTCCACCCCTCATCCTCCGCACCACACCCTCATCCTCCACACCACACCCTCATCCTCCACACCACACCCCTCATCCCCTCCTCCACACACCACACCCTCATCCTCCGCACCACACCCTCATCCTCTACACCACACCCCTCATCCTCCACACCACACCCTCATCCCTCCACACCACACCTCATCCTCCCCTCACCTCACACCCTCATCCTCCACACCACACCCTCATCCTCCACACCACACCCTCATCCTCCACACCACACCCCTCATCCTCCACACCACACCCTCATCCCTCACCACACCTCATCCTCCCCACACCCTCATCCTCCACACCACACCCTCATCCTCCACACCACACCCTCATCCTCCACACCACACCCTCATCCTCCACACCACCCTCATCCTCCACACCACACCCCTCATCCTCCCACCACACCCTCATCCTCCCCACACCACCCCTCATCCTCCACACCACACCCCCATCCTCCACACCACACCTCTCATCCTCCACACCACACCCCCTCATCCTCCACACCACACCCTCATCCTCCACACACACCCTCATCCTCCACACCACACCCTCATCCTCTACACCACACCCCTCATCCTCCACACCACACCCCTCATCCTCCACACCACACCCTCATCCTCCTCCCACCACACCCTCATCCTCCACACCACACCCTCATCCTCCACCACACCCTCATCCTCCACACCACACCCTCATCCTCCACACCACACCCCTCATCCTCCACACCACACCCTCATCCTCCCTCACCACACCCTCATCCTCCACACCACACCCCTCATCCTCCACACCCACACCCCTCATCCTCCACACCACACCCCTCATCCCTCCACACCACACCTCATCCTCCACACCACACCCTCATCCTCCACACCACACCTCATCCTCCGCACCACCCTCATCCTCCACACCACACCCTCATCCTCCACACCACACCCTCATCCTCCACACCACACCTCATCCTCCCACCACACCCCTCATCCTCCACACCACACCCTCATCCTCCACACCACACCTCATCCTCCACACCACACCCCCTCATCCTCCACACCACACCTCATCCTCCACACCACACCCCTCATCCTCCACACCACACCTCATCCCTCCACACCACACCCTCATCCTCCACACCACACCCTCATCCTCCACACCACACCTCATCCTCCACACCACACCCTCATCCTCCACACCACACCTCATCCTCCACACCACACCCTCATCCTCCACACCACACCCTCATCCTCCACACCACACCCTCATCCTCTCGCACCACACCTCATCCTCCACACCACACCTCATCCTCCACACCACACCTCATCTCCACACCATTCCCCTCATCCTCCACACCACACCTCATCCTCCACACCACACCTCATCCTCCACACCACTCATCCTCCGCACTACACCTCATCCTCCACACCCACTCTCATCCTCCACACCACCCTCATCCTCCACCACCCTTCTCCGACCTCATCTCCCTCTTTTTTTTTTACCTCTACTCACACCTATCCTTCACACCCATCCTCACCCTTCATTATATAGTAAAGATCAATTAGGTACTTATGTCAATATATTTATTACCTTAAGAGGAAAAGTTTATCGTAGGAACATTCAAGGATCCATCAATGTTTTTAATTACATCAGCCATATAAATGCATCCACACCTTTAACCATTTAGCAGGAGGAAGGAAAGAACGTGGTAGGAGGTAGAATGTTAGGACGAGAGTATGGTGGCGTGTGAGGAGGTAGAATGTTAGGACGAGAGTATGGTGGCGTGTGAGGAGGTAGAATGTTAGGACGAGAGTATGGGTGGCGTGTGAGGAGAGGTAGAATGTTAGGACGAGAGTATGGTGCGTGGTAGGAGGTAGAATGTTAGGACGAGAGTATGGTGGCGTGTGAGGAGGTAGAATGTTAGACGAGAGTATGGTGGCGTGGTAGGAGGTAGAATGTTAGGACGAGAGTATGGTGGCGTGTGAGGAGGTAGATTGTTAGGACGAGAGTATGGTGGCGTGTGAGGAGGTAGAATGTTAGGACGAGAGTATGGTGGCGTGTGAGGAGGTAGATTGTTAGGACGAGAGTATGGGTGGCGTGTGAGGAGGTAGAATGTTGGGACGAGAGTATGGTGGCGTGTGAGGGGTAGAATGTTAGGACGAGAGTATGGCGTGTGAGGAGGTAGAATGTTACGAGAGGTGCGTGTGAGGAGGTAGAATGTTAGGACGAGAGTATGGTGGCGTGTGAGGAGGTAGAATGTTAGGACGAGAGTATGGTGGCGTGTGAGGAGGTAGAATGTTAGGACGAGAGTATGGTGGCGTGTGAGGAGGTAGAATGTTAGGACGAGAGTATGGTGGCGTGTGAGGAGGTAGAATGTTAGGACGAGAGTATGGTGGCGTGTGAGGAGGTAGAATGTTAGGACGAGAGTATGGTGGCGTGTGGGCTAGTAGTGTCTCAAGGGCTCAGAAGAAGGCCGATAAGCTTCACTGTGGTCTTTCTCTTAAAACCTCGTGGGTATCAGGGTTGGGTCGAGTTGCCACTGTCAGCCTTTAAATCATCGTTCTTGAGATAGATTCACTTAATGCTTCATGTGTGTGTGTGTGTGTGTGTGTGTGTGTGTGTGTGTGTGTGTGTGTTTCAGGAACTACCTTTGTTGTTACAAGGCTCAAAACTTTCTCAACAAAGAAAACAAAGCAAAAATAATTGAAAGGAGAACAAGGCGGTGAGTGGTTCGTGGGGTAGTCACAAGAGAGAGAGAGAGAGAGAGAGAGAGAGAGAGAGAGAGAGAGAGAGAGAGAGAGAGAGAGAGAGAGAGAGAGAGAGAGAGAGAGAGAGAGAGAGAGAGAGAGAGAGAGAGAGCAGATGACAGTGTTTGTATTTACACTTGAAAGATGATGAAAAATATGTGGAAAAATCTTATATATATTCCCTAATTATTAACATATATATATAAACATATAAAGAAAACAAGGTAAAATAATAAAGACAAATATTAAGTGTGAGTAAAATGAAAACAAAAGGAATATGTGAGAAATATTAGGTTAGGTTAGGTTAGGTTAGGTTAGGTTAGGTTAAAAAAGGAAAGAGTTATAAATATTAGGTGTATATCTGTGAGGTATGGCAGTAGGGTCGAGGTTAGCCCCATCAGCACATCAAGCATTACTGCGGCGGTATGTAAATGTTGGTAGGCGGAGGAGATGATTGCATTACAGGGCGATGTGGATGCAAATGATCCGTTAATGTCCGAGTCATCAGCGACGATGGCTGAGAAGGGTGTTGGTGGGCTGGTGTGTGGCTGTGATGGCTCTAGGTGAGGTGGTAGGTCTGTTCTGATGTCTGATTCTGGTGGGATGTTATTTTGTGTGTGTGTGTGTGTGTGTCTGTATGTGTGTGTGTGTGTGTGTGTGTGTGTGTGTGTGTGTGTGTGTGTGTGTGTGTGTGTGTGTGTGTGTGTAGTATGTGTGTGTGTGTGTGTAATAATAATAATAATAATAATAATAATAATAATAATAATAATAATAATAATAATAATAATAATAATAAACGGTTTATTAATAGAGTTGTAGCTGGTGGCTGAAAATATGCAGACTTACATTTGATTTAGACATAATGATATAATATGCATTGAATACATTTACAGGGCTGTACAGTACATAAATCAGGAGTTGTTTATTATTTTAACAATAGATGGGATGGTGCTGTTCTTATATCTATCGGTGCGGGCTCTTATGGGCTGAATTTTGTTGTAGTGGCGGACTGCGCGAGTTGGGTGGGGGGCTGCAGGTGGCAGGAGGTGGCGATGACGAGGGTGGTGCATTAGTTGTGTGTGTGTGTGTGTGTCTGTGTGTGTGTGTGTAAATAATAAATAATAATAATAATAATAATAACGGTTTATTGAAAGAGCTTGGCAGCCAGACGGCTGAAAATATACAGTTACATATTTGGGGAATGGGTTTCGAATTACAAATAATATACAAGTAACATAAGTGATACAAATAAGATATATAATAACTAGATGGGGAAAGCTCAAACTACAGTGCATTTCAAAATAGTGACAGTGCAAGAAGTAGTATTTACTGGGAGGAATACACTGGTTTATTACAAGTTATTGATAATTTTTACAATGGTTGGGACTGGGCTGTTCTTATAGCGACAGTCTGTGCACGTATGGGCTGGATGCGGTTGTGGTGTCGAACAGCAACTCGGGCTAGGGATCTCAGGTGGTAGTAGGCGGTGTCGAGGATGGTGTAGAAGCTTTACCAAATTTGCAGATGAGGTCGTGGTGATGGCTCAGTGAGAGTCGAAAGGGCAGTGTGTTGGAGCGCTTCTTGATATGTGGAGTAGGAAGGGGAGAGAATAATCTTGCATGCCCTCTTTGCACTTTTTCTAGGTGTTTACGTTGTGTGGCATTTCGGGAGGAAGACCAGGTGGGGGAGGCATAGGTGAGCTTGGGAAGTATGAATGTTGTGTAAACACTGAGGAGCTCGGGTGCAGGAACTCCGAGGGACTTGAGTAGGCGGAGGAGGTGGAGACGGAAACTGGAGGATTTGACAACTTCACTGACGTGTGGTTTCCAATTTAGTTTGTTGTCTATGGTGACGCCGAGGAGCTTCGTGGAATCTACAACCTGGAGTGTGTTGGGACCTAAAGTAATGGAAGGAGGTGTGTGTGTGTGCATAAACATGAAGAATAACACACCACCATCATCTCCAGCACTAAGCCTCACACGTCACAACTTCACTTGAACTGAAGGTAAACACTCACCTGAGACAGACTCATTAACCTTTAGCCTCGGTTATATATGTAAAAAACTAAAAAGTTAGCATTAGTAATTAAGTTCCCTGGCGTTGAAGAAATAACCCTGGTATTTACGGAATATCTGAATTTAGTAAACTATTATAAACTTGGAATAATTGAGAAAGATTTATTAAACCTATGAAGGAAGAGAGTTAAAACGAGACAAAAATTACACACTGTTTTTATTTTACCGGTTTAGGAATAGAAAATGTTGGTTTGTAACATTGGCTAAAAAGGGAATACTAACGTTTGTCCTCACCTAACCTAACCTACACGTGCAACACCTGACTTTACCATAACACCTGAACCACCAGAAAGGTAATAGTTAACTCTCAGGTAATATATAAACATTATAAAGGACTCTAGAGATATATTAACCCGCACCCTGGTATAACTAAATGGCTGTTCTAGTTGTTATTATAGCCGTATACAGCTCTAATAGGGGTAATATATGTTAAATACATTGAGTAGTGGTGATGGATATTGATGGTCTCAAGTGGTGATCGTTTATGTAATTTAACGAGAATTTTACAGGTCCTAGGGTCGCAAAATGATGGTGTGTGTGTGTGTGTGTGTGTGTGTGTGTGTGTGTGTGTGTGTGCAGTGTGTGTGTGTGTGTGTGTGGGTGTGTGTGTGTGTGGGGTGTGTGTGGGGTGTGTGTGTGTGTGGGGTGTGTGTGTGTGTGTGGGGGGGTGTGTGTGTGTGTATGTTGCACTCAGAAGTTTGTGAGTGTTAGATGGTAGTGTTGTGGTTGTGTTGTTGTTGTTGTTGTTGTTGTTGTTGTAGTTGTTGTTGTTGTTGTAGCTGTTGCGTTTTCTCTTGTTATTGTTATTTTTGTTGTCATTGTTATGCTTCTTTCTATCATGTTGTTTTCCTCCCTATAACAACCACCCTCTATAACAACCACCCTCTATAACAACCACCCTCTATAACAACCACCCCCTATAACAACCACCCCCTATAACAACCAGCCCCTATAACAACCACCCTCTATAACAACCCTATAATCAGGTATCTTTAGTCTTTACCAATATCAATATCTAGTTGTTCTCTCCACCATTATAGACTTGACGTGAGAGTGTGTGTGCCAAGACCTTTACTGGTGCGTTAAGTAATGAAAGGAGGATGTTGTTTTTACGTTGATTTGTGGTTGGGTTTCATCATATGCATCTCGTTAATTAATTACCCCACAAAAAGGGCAGGATTTTAATGTGTAATGAATGATCTGAATGAGTAATGAAAGATCAGAATGTATACTGAATGATCTGAATGTATTATGAACACCAGGTTGCTAAACAAATAATAAATAATTAAGTATTCTTTACTTTGAATAGACATAAATTATACTGAAGAAACACAGTGTAAAGCTAAGACAACAAGATAATAAAAGGCTAAAATAACAATGATAATTATTACATGAAGAAGGAATTAACTGTGTGTGTGTGTGTGTGTGTGTGTGTGTGTGTGTCTGTGTGTGTGTGTGTCTGTGTGTGTGTGTGTGCCTTCTTCAGTCAACACACGTATCAGGAACATTTTTAGATTCGTGGTGATTATTTTTCGTGGCAAGAACACACACACACACACACACACACACACACACACACACACACACACACACACACACACACACACACACACCACTTACCACAGAAGGTTGGCAGCTGTAACATCAGTGGCCCTCAGGGTAAAGGTCTGGCCTGCCACCTAATGTAACCCTCCACCAACCGCTTGTTCTCAGCCCCTCAGATCAGCCCAGTAGCCCCCTGTTCTCAGCCCCTCAGATCAGCCCAGTAGCCCCCTGTTTTAACCCCTCAGCTCAGTCCATTAGCCTTCTGTTATTAGCCCCCTCACATTAGTTCAGTAGCCCTCTGTTTATTAGCCCCTCAGATCACCCCAGTAGCCCTCTGTTATTAGCCCCCTCAGATCACCCCAGTAGCCCTCTTAACAGCCTCAGATCACCCTTTCAGTAGCCCTCTGTTTTATCTCAGATCACCCCAGTAGCCCTGTTTTAGCCTCAGATCACCCTGTTTCTGTTTTAGCCCCCTCAGATCACCCCAGTAGCTCCTGTTTGCCTCCTCGATCACCCCAGGTTTCACTTAGCCTCAGATCACCCCAGGTTCTCTGTTATTAGTCTCCCCAGATCACCCCAGTAGCCTCACCTCAGCCCTCCTCAGATCACCCCAGCCCTCTGTTCTCAGCCCCAGATCACCCCAGTAGCCCCTTGTTTAGCCCCCTCTGGGGGATCACCACAGTAGCCCCTCTTGGGGTTATTAAAGGCCCTTTCAGATCACCCCGGTAGTAGCCCTGTTCTCAGCCTCAGATCACCCCAGTAGCCCTTGTTCTCAGCCTCAGATCACCCCAGTTAGCCTCCTCTGTTATTAGCCCCTCACTCTTGTAGTGCCTCTGTTATTAGCCCTTCAGATCACCCCAGCAGTTTCTATTATTAGCCTCAGATCACCCCAGTAGCCCTCTGTTTTAGCCTCAGATCACCCCTTCAGTAGCCTCTTATTATTAGCCCCCAGATCACCCTTTAGCCCTCTGTTTTAGCCTTGTGATCACCCTAGTGTTCTCTGTTCTCAGCCCTCAGACTGCCCTAGCCCTCTGTTCTCAGCCCCCTTCACCTCTTCTCAACAACTTCCTGTTTTAGTTTTCCTCTCTTCCAACCTCATTATAGCCATCAACAAACGTGTGTGTGTGTGTGTGTGTGTGTGTGTGTGTGTGTGTGTGTGTGTGTGTGTGTGTGTGTGTGTATGTGTGTGTGTGTGTGTATGTGTGTGTGTGTGTGTATGTGTGTGTGTGTGTGTGTGTTAAACGTGACTTGTGAAGAGGTCTGTCTGTCGGTCTGTCTGTCTATCTGTCTATCTATCTCTCTTTCTGTCTATCTGTCATTCTGTCTCTCTGTCTGTCTGTCTCTCTGTCTGTCTGTCTGAAGTAAGTGGTGGAAACTTATGTGTTCAAGCAACCAGAACTTGCAGGTAATTCTGAACTAGGAAACATCTATCACCGTGTCACCAGGGAGGTAGTATTCAATAAGACGCATATCCCTCCTCTCTTCTTCTCTCCCTCCTGCCCTCCTCCCCTCTCTCTCTCCCTCTCTCCTTCCCTCTCTCTCTCCCTCCCTCTCTCCCTCTCTCTCTCTCTCTCTCCTTCCCTCTCTCTCTCCCTCCCTCCAACACACGCACACTATACCATCAAGGCAGCACAGAGCGAGGCCCTCATGTTCAGATGCTGACAGTGACGCGAGTGAGACTGACAAAAGAAGTTGATTGCTCAGTGCACAGTGTGGGACCGTACTGAGCAGAGGACGCGGCTCTGTACAGGTAAGAGTTTGTGAGAGAGAGAAAATTGCACGGTGTAATAATGCATGGCTGGGTGTTCGTGTGTTCATGCATTAATGTATTCTGATTGCCTCGGGTAGCTAAGAATCTATAGAGGTCAGATGCAGGATTTAGGTGTTAACTGATTGGTGTTAAGGCCCCGAGGCCAGTAGATCTTATATATCCGTGTTCCTCGTCTCAGCTCGTTCAGACAATATTAACAATAAGACAATAATAATAATAACAACGATTAAGACCATAAATGATAAAAGAAATCATAATATTGATAATAAAAACTAAAAAATTACGAAATTAATTACGTTTACCATTAACAAAGACTAACGGACAGACAGATAAAGAAAAATAGAGATTAAACAATATCAATATTCCTGAAAGAGACTGACTATTGTGCATACCAGAATTAGAAAGAGAGTAGAGGGTCACAGGGCAGATGTTTTGACGGGTCACAGGGGTCAAAGGTCAAGTATGGTGATTGGTGTCCCATTTCCATTTCTGGTACAGTTCATACAACACAATCATTGTTGCTGGTCCAAAATCTGAAACTGGAATGCCCGGCCGATACCACACTTAAGTTGTTGCACCTTTTACACCTTTAAGTCACATCACTACGTTAATTATCTACTCATGAAATTTATTAACCTCTTTTAACGAAACTCTTACAGGATATTTCTCGTATAGGCTGGCTAGTGCATCCGTAATTTGTGCATAGTTAAAAAAAATTACATATATTCTTGGATTTAGGCAGGAAAACTTGTCGTCTCAAGAGCTATGATCATTTCGGTAAAGTTTTGGTTCGATTTGTCGGCCAAAGATTCATATATGAATTTTATATCAACATTCTCACGGCCTGGTGTAGAGCTGGCCCAACATAACTCCTTATATATACTGAGAGCTCTTATATATATACTGAGAGCTCTTATATATACTGAGAGCTCTTATATATACTGAGAGCTCTTATATATACTGAGAGCTCTTATATATACTGAGAGCTCTTATATATACTGAGAGCTCTTATATATACTGAGAGCTCTTATATATACTGAGAGCTCTTATATATACTGAGAGCTCTTATATATACTGAGAGCTCTTATATATACTGAGAGCTCTTATATATACTGAGAGCTCTTATATATACTGAGAGCTCTTATATATACTGAGAGCTCTTATATATACTGATAGCTCTTATATATACTGAGAGCTCTTATATATACTGAGAGCTCTTATATATACTGAGAGCTCTTATATATACTGAGAGCTCTTACATATACTGAGAGCTCTTATATATACTGAGAGCTCTTATATATATGAGCTCTTATATATACTGAGGCTCTTATATATGCTGAGGCTCTTATATATACTGGAGCTCTTATATATACAGAGAGGAGCTTTCCTTTATATGCTGAGGCTCTTATATACTGAGAGCTCTTATATATATATGCTGAGGCTCTTATGTATACAGAGCTCTTATATATGCTGGGGCTCTTACATGTCTGAGGAGCTCTTATATACTTACTGGGGCTCTTATATACTGAGCTCTTATATATGCTGAGGCTGTATATATGCTCTGAGAGCTCTTATATATACTGAGGCTCTTTACATATACTGAGAGCTCTTATATGCTGGGGAGCTCTTATATATGAGAGGCTCTTACATATGCTGGGGAGCTCACATATGCTGAGAGCTCTTATATATATACTGGGGAGCTCTTATATATACTAAGGCTCTGTATATATACAGAGGCTCTTATATATACTGAGAGCTCTTACATATACTGAGAGCTCTTATATATACTGAGAGCTCTTATATATACTGAGAGCTCTTATATATACTGAGAGCTCTTATATATACTGAGAGCTCTTATATATATACAGAGAGCTCTTATATATACTGAAAGCTCTTATATATACTGAGAGCTCTTATATATACTGAGAGCTCTTATATATACTGAGAGCTCTTATATATACTGAGAGCTCTTATATATACTGAGAGCTCTTATATATACTGAGAGCTCTTATATATACTGAGAGCTCTTATATATACTGAGAGCTCTTACATATACTGAGAGCTCTTATATATACTGAGAGCTCTTATATATACTGAGAGCTCTTATATGTCTGAGAAATACTTATATATACTGAGAGCTCTTATATATACTGAACTCTTATATATATACTGAGGCTCTTATATATCACAGAGGAGGCTCTTATATGTACTGAGGCTCTTACATGTACTGGAGCTCTTATATATACATAGAGCTCATATATACCTGAGAGCTCTTACATATACTGAGGAGCTCTTATATATGCTGAGCTCTTATATATACAGAGGAGGCTCTGCATATCACTGAGGCTCTTATATGCTGGGGAGCTCTTATATATATACTGAGGCTCTTATATATGCTACAGGGCTCTTATATATGAGCTCTTATATATACTGAAGGAGCTCTCGCACATATACTAAGAGCTCTTATATATGCTGAGGCTCTTATATATATACTGAGAGCTCTTATATATATACTGAGGAAGCTCTTATATATACTGAGGCTCTTATATATACTGAGAGCTCTTATATATACTGAGAGCTCTTATATATACTGAGAGCTCTTATATATACTGAGAGCTCTTACATATACTGAGAGCTCTTATATATACTGAGAGCTCTTATATATACTGAGAGCTCTTATATATACTGAGAGCTCTTATATATACTGAGAGCTCTTATATATATACAGAGAGCTCTTATATATACTGAGAGCTCTTATATATACTGAGAGCTCTTATATATACTGAGAGCTCTTATATATACTGAGAGCTCTTATATATACTGAGAGCTCTTATATATACTGAGGGCTCTTATATATACTGAGAGCTCTTATATATACTGAGAGCTCTTATATATACTGAGAGCTCTTATATATACTGAGAGCTCTTATATATACAGAGAGCTCTTATATATACTGAGAGCTCATATATACTGTCTACTTGCAGGTCCAATGTGGGTCATCATTCATGTGTCTAGATATGGCGTATTGATCTCAGCTCTCCATAATATTATTGAATCTCGGGATGAAAGGAGCTTGGGATTGTGCCTGTCTGACTATTACACACACACACACACACACACACACACACACACACACACACACACACACATACATACACATCTAAAGGGGGTAAAAATATCACAGTTTTATGAATCTATACAAAATTTACAAGATATTTTTAACTTTTTTCCTCTGCCATATAATCCCTTCTCCTATATAATATTACCTGGTCTCCTACACACTATGATTCTCCTACCTAATATATCACCTCCTCCTACGTATTATGTCGTTCTCCTACCCAATATAATCCATTCTTCTCCTATCGTAGCTTCATTCTCATCCATTTACGAATCAACGTTTATTTTTTCTTCAACTGGGTCGACTAATGAACACCTTCGGCAGGAGGTAGAGATGAGAGTCCTTCAACACTGACTGTGGTGGTCGCGTTAAGTGGCACTCCTGCGGCTCTTGTCCTGTGAGTGCCTCGTGGATGGTCTTATATATACACTACGGCTTGATATTGAAGGATGCTGGAGGATTCTGAAGGATCTGCTGGATTTTAGGGGGAGTTTGGGAGGATTCTGACGGATGTTGGAGGATTCTGGAGGATGTTGGTGGATGTTGGAGGATTCTGGTGGGCACTAGGGATTTGGGGGGGGGGGTTCTGAAGGATACTTAAGAATGCTGAAGGATGCTGGGGGATGCTTGAGGAACGCTCGCGGATGTTCGTAGTTGATGGATGGTTCTGAATAATAGCGAAGGATTCTCAGGGATGCTGAAGGATAATGAAGGATTCTGAAGTATAATGAAGGATTCTCAGGGATTCTGACAAGTACTGAAGGATATTGGTACCGAAAGACATATAAAGATACACAGGGATGTTGAAGGATACATTTACCACCAAGCGCCTCTCAACGTGACCACTAGCCACCCCATGACACCTCTGAGTATTGCCTTGACAACACAGGAAAGGCTACACGTCTTCACTCGCTTCACCCACAACACCTTTGACGGAGTTTCCTTGGTCAGGTACAGGGTGTGTGGTGTATATTCAACTACTAAAGTCAGTTCGGCTCTGCTCCTGAACCACAAACACCGAGATTCTGACTCATGAATCCGAAACATTTACGGGTTCACGAGTCTGAATCTCAGGGTTCGGGGTTCATGGAAGAGGCGAACGGGCACTAGTAGTCAAGTGATAGGTCTTGTAAGTCTGTTTAAGTCGTTCCTTTTAAGCCTTAAGTATGGTCTAGATGATGTTGTTTTGTTTGTTTGTATATTTTTATGTTTAAATGCTTTTTCGGGTGATATCTCATGAAGTTTTTGAGTCACGAAGCTGAAATTTAAACAGTAATGATCAAATGTTTTAGATTTTTATATTAGTAACAAGCGTGGTGGAGGGGGGGGGTCGCCATACGCTTAATATATCACTATGTATACTTGTAGTTCCATTATAGCAGGACTTGTAAATATAAGGTGACCACAAGTAACAATAAAACTCAAGGATGACTGGGTGTGATTTTCTAGCAATTTGGAGACCCCAGAAAGGGTGAGTGTAGCAGTGAATAATTGATAGTGAAAGAGTGTAAGGATGTGGTGTTGTAGGGACGATGGTGTGGTCATTGATAGTGAAGTGGAGATTGGCTCTGAGGAAAATGGCTAGGAAGAGATGTTATGGTGGGCGAGTGGCAGCTGGAACAAAACTGGAATTATGGCCTAGACTGAGGGAAGGAGAGAGAGAGAGAGAGTCAGTAACACATTGTAAAAGTTGGTAGACCAGGAAGGGTAGTTAAGAGTGGAGACCCCAGAACTATTAAGGAAATATCCACGATGGAAAGTGATAGTTGTAGTGGCAGGAAGTGAGACTGGGGGAAACACAGTGAGGTTGGTCATGAGTCAAGGGATCACAGGGGGAATGTAGTTGTGAATTTCAGATATAGTTCATGAATGACACTTTTTATTCTTCACCCTTGAGGGCTTCCTGTCGAACTAAGTTGTTCTATATTATACCAAACTCTGTCCAGTATAATAGTTATTCTCAGCTCAGAGGAAGAGACTTGGTGATTGGTCTGTTACACTGACTACCTGACCTGACCTGACCTGACCCTCAACAGTGTAGCGGTGAAGCTGTAGCCTAGAGACACTGTAGAGTATTGTGTGTGTGTGTGTGTGTGTGTGTGTGTGTGTGTGTGTGTGTGTGTGTGTGTGTGAACTTATGTCCAGTGATTGGTTAGTATTAAACAAAGGACAGTTTGAACTCGACCAATCAGGAAATGGTGGTTCAAAGGGAGCTGGATGGCGGGAGTAGAGAAGACCCAATTAGTTACAGTAACATACATCTTCCCAGAGTGGGGCAGGGGAAGGGGGAATGAGAAATTAAGGAATAACTGCAACAATCTTGGTCTGGGATGCTTCTTACTGGTCCCGGAGCATCATACAAGGTTGTGGTGGAGACAGGGGAGAGGAACTGATGCTTGTGTGTGTGTATGAGAACATCAAGAGCATCTGTTATCTTCCTTCACATCCACCACAGAGAAAGTCATTATATTAACACGTACTCGAAGGCTGTTTACCTGGGAAAACCTTAAAGACTTGATTTTAATCTTAGGGACAAATAAATATTCTAACAAAAAAAGAATCAAGGAAATGTACCCTGATTTAGTTAACGTCTCGTAAACACATTACTTCAGCACCTCCCCCATTCGCCTTCTTCACCTCCTCCCTCAGGAAACTAGGGCATCAACAACATCCAGTGGGAGCAGCTTCCGCCAGTGACGCCACTCCCGACACTGAGGGAACATAGCGCTAAGTATTACTCCCGGAATAAACACATAAGACTCCTGAGATGAAATATTTTACCTCAAGAAATGTGACTCGGATGTAAATTGCTGCTGTATCTCACGTGGTGTTCATAAATATATCTGAGGTGACATAACTTGTGACTGGCCTGTCTCTGCGAGGCTTATATCATATATATAAACAATTTATGTGGCTGGAAACAATATGGCCTTTGTGTCGGGTGATGATAAGAGGTGTTTTCCCTTATATACAGTTACGAAGAGGTGATTTAGTTTTATAAATAACCTCGTCACGCGTCTCCTGTTACCTTAGGTTAGGTTAGGTTAGGTTAGGTTGGGTTAGGTTGGGTTGGGTTAGGTTAGGTTAGGTTAGGGTATCTCCCCTCTTCTCCTCACACACAATAACGTAACACCAGAGGATGGAGTGTTTCAGCGTATCTAAAATAATCTTCACTACCTCTTGGCTACAACAACGTCTGTGTGTATGTCATCTGTTTTTCATAAACGGTAAAGCATCGCGTGACTTAAACTGTTGTAACGTCAGATGTGTGTGTTTTTTGAGGGTTTTTTCCTGAATAATTGGAACACTAATGAGTTTTTCACTACGTTAAGTCCAGGTGGGCGTCTTGTTATTCATGTTTACCTGAGCGATGGCACACCTGAGGTCCTCGTTAATGAGTCTTTTTTTTATCATTTGCTTCTCTCTGGGTATCCCCCCCCCCCCTCCCCTTCATCTATTACTGAGAAATATATCATGTTTGTTTATCTAATCTGTGAGAAATATTTAGAGGAATATTAAAAAATGTGAGAGGTTTTTTTTCACTGATAATAAAGGGTGATTCAGGTTAAGTTAGGTTAGGTTAGGTTAGGTTAGGTTAGGTTAACTGGCCTTCGAGTGCATCATAACTACGACCCTTAAATACGTTCCTGGGGCGACTCTGGCCAGCTTCAGGGTAATGTGGCTTTAATACTCCATTGAAATAAAGACCAGTATCATCTAACACCTTATACTTAACAGCGAACTGAACATCTCCTACACACGTAAACATTCAGTTCTCTCAGGCAGAAAATTGTACACTGGAACAAGAGTCTCAACCAACACCAAACTCTTTATCTTATTTACGTCTCTCTCTCTCTCTCTCTCTCTCTCTCTCTCTCTCTCTCTCTCCTCCTCTCTCTCAAAACAATAACAACAGCCATCTTCTGTGAGTCATGGTTCATAACTCTTTACCGGGAAGACAAAGTTCCCTCCCCCCCTCCCCGTACGAACACGGCAGAGAGCGATTCTTAACTCCTCGACCACCGCAGTACCCGAGCCTAAGCGACGTACCGTAAAATTGGGGCATATTGTACCATAATGCTAGTGGTTTATGCTAGTATATTGGTTTATGCTAGTATACTGCAACATGACTAGTATACTGCAGGATGGTAATAGGCTGGTTTACTGCAACATGACTCAAATTTACTGCAACATGACTCAAATTTACTACAGCATAACTCAAATTTACTGCACCATGACTCAAATTTACTGCAACATGACTCAAATTTACTGCAACATAACTCAAATTTACTGCAACATAACTCAAATTTACTGCAACATGACTCAAATTTACTGCAACATGACTCAAATTTACTGCAACATGACTCAAATTTACTGCAACATAACTCAAATTTACTGCAACATGACTCACGTTCCCAGCATCCTATTGATAATAATTAAGAATGAATTTTGTTTTATTATTTCACCTGTTCATACCTGGTTACTGTATGCACTGTTGAGTCTAATTAAACTTACCTTGAGTACCTGAGTTGGCTCTCTCTCTTGCTTATATACTGTCAAGGTGAGATAGAGAAACTGTATGTCATATAGCTCTCTCTCTCTCTCTCTCTCTCTCTCTCTCTCGGATCAGGTGAGAGAGATGAAAGACACACCTATCGTTTCGTCTCTAGTTAACGGAATAATTACATAATTCAGCAATTATTTGATTACACTATGAAATGATGATGTAATTATATATAATGGGGCAATGGGTTTCGCTCAATTAAGTCTTCATGTTGCTGGTTAATACGTGGTTAATGTCGCTCCGCCCCGTGTCAGGTCAGCGTGGATTAAGGGAGTAGGAGATTTTGTTTAGCCATTTGTTTGTATCGGTAGGTAGAGTTGGTGAGGGAGAGGAGGAGAGGGAGAGTTAGTAGGGAGTGAAGAGGGAGAGCTGGTGAGGGAGAGAGAGAGAGAGAATTGGTGAGGGAGAGGGAGAGCTGGTGAGGGGAGAGGGAGGGAGGGAGAGAGAGTTGGTGAGAGAGGAAGGCTGGTGAGGGGAGAGAGAGGGAGGGTTGGTGAGAGGAGGGGAGGAGAGTTGGTGAGGGAGGAGGAGGAGAGGAGAGAGAGGAAAGTTGGTGAGGAGAGAGGGAGGGGTTGGTGAGGGAGAGGAGGAGGAGAGTTGGTGAGGGAGGAGGAGAGAGTTGGTGAGGGGAGGAGGGAGAGTTGGTGAGGAGGGAGGGAGAGGAAGGAGGTAGATTTGGTGAGGGAGGAACAGGAGGGAGGGAAAATTGATGAAGGAAAGAGAGAGGTAGAGCTGCCGAGAGAGAGAAAGAGAGAGAGAGAGAGAGAAAGAGTTGATGGGAAAAAAGGAAGGAAAGGTAGAATTGGATTGGGGGAGGAGGAGGAGAGGGTGGAGAGGAAGAAATCATTACCATTTAGTCATATTATCCTACCCTCCCCCCCCCCTTACCCCCCTCCACTCATATAACTCATCAAGTCAGGTTAGGTCAGGTCAAGTCAGGTCACGTCCCCCGTTTCACAGACAGTTTAATAACCTGGAGCTGGAAGACAAGTTAAGTCACCTCTGGTATCTGGCGGTGCTGATGTGGTCTGGTAATTAACTCGGGGCTAATTAGAGTGGAGTGTCGCCCTGATGAATCTCAATTAATTGCCGACTGCATAATATAAGCCTCCCTACCTACCTACCTACCTACCTACCTCCCTACCTACCTACCTACCTACCTACCTCCCTCTACCTACCTACCTACCTACCTACCTACCTACCTACCTACCTACCTGCCTGCCTGCCTGCCTGCCTGCCTCTCTCCTGTAACTATGCTGAAACCTCTGCTGCAGTGCTTTTTTGTAGCCTCTGCTGGAGCCTTAATGAAACCCATGATGGAGCCTATGTAGGAGACTTATTTGAGCCTTTGCTGGTGTGTGTAGTGGAACCTTGACTGGTGTGTGTGTGTGTGTGTGTGTGTGTGTCTGTCTGTCTGCATGTCTGTTTGTCTGTCTGTGTGTGTGATTCAGAACGTCAGCTTTGTTCCTTTGGTGTTAATTTCCCCCGTAGTAAACTGCTGAGAACGCCAACTATCCTAAGTGCCGGGTGAGTGGCTCGTATAGCGAATTAACACACAGAGACGCGATGTGTATTGTCGTATTATACAAGGTTGTGTGTCAGAGTGAGTGTTGCAGCTCCCAGGGCGTCAGACAGTTCCAGATCTTGAGTATGAGGAAGGAAAAAGATCTTGAGTATGAGGAAGTAAAAAGATCTTGAGTATGAGGAAGTAAACAGATCTTGAGTATGAGGAAGTAAACAAATCTTGAGTATGAGGAAGTAAAAAATATTTGTTTATTTTTGATTCGACGCCGCCAAGCTGTTTCACTTCTGCATTACGTGAGATAATAATCCACGTGTTGTGTCGTGTTAGCAGGTCGTGATGTGTTGTAGTGAGGGTCGACGAGTATATCAGAATCTTTTAGTAATTATTGAGTTGAACATGATGTAGTGTGAGAGTCTGTATGTCTGTTTTATGTCTGAATGTTGGCAGGTCACGAGTCAGACATGTCAGGGAGTTTACAAGTTAAATTATTCACTTCCTGGGCGTTGACGAGTCAGAGTGTTGAAATTGTTTTGTTTGGGGGATTTTTTTTTATCTTTGTTTTGATTACGACAGAGACAGACTAGCAATGAGGGAGAGTTAAGAAGGGTGAAAGTTTGAAACCCTTGACATAACAGGTGTGTGTGTGTGTGTGAGACTGAGTGACTCATGCAGGTACAAGTTAGTTAAGATGTGTCTATACCAGGACACTCACCATGTATAAACTTTGTAATAAACTTGTAAAGGAATTTCTTGACTATGTTGTCCCGCAGTGTACAGTCCTCCAGGCTTACTCATTCGTCAACTCTTTTACACATCATTGACTAAAGTTCTACACCTTCAACATAGTCTGATTTTTTATCCTAAATTCGCCTCTAATCGTCGACTTGCCCATTAGTTATGTGCTAGATGGTATTAGAGAGTATGATCAATTATGTGAGTCGTATGTAGTCATTATCTCCCGTGTGTAAACCTCTGTCCAGCGTGTTGGTAAACAATGAAAACATCCTCAGTGCCAAGACCTCACTCAACAGCTGAGATAAATCAAAATTACACTCCAAAGTTGTCAATGAAGTTGCTAGACAAACTAAATCTGTCAACACTCTGGCTACCACTGTGACGGGTGGTGACGGTAAGTGACGGGTGGTGACCGGGAGTGACGGGGGGTTACGGACTAGACGGGCATCGGAGGAACACCTTATGAGATCTGACGAGACTGAGTTGAGAATATCGGAATTACGAAAAATTTCTTGCTTTTTTAACTTTCTTTTATATCCTCCTTTACTTCTTCTATACATAAATGGTGTGGTTAGGTTAGGTTAATTAATCTTTAGGTGAAATAAAGTGGAGTGGAAATTCTTCAGGTGATTCTAATTTTATTGTACTGGAATTCTGAACCACAAAACATTTAATAAAAATCTCTCTCTCTCTCTCTCTCTCTCTCTCTCTCTGGGATGGAAAAGTGAGTGGCATCGTGAGGTTTTGTGGGACGTGAGGTGTCATCCCGTCACTACACCGAGCACCTGGCGGAGGAGGTGTCGGCTCTCTCTCTCTCTCTCTCTCTCTCTCTCTCTCTCTACATACATACATACATACATACATACATACATACATACACCACACCTGTAGTAAGTAACAATACACCTGAACACCTCAATAGCATCAAATAAAGCCAAGAATCTTATTTACGACACGAGATTATCAAGTAAGTTCCTAAAACCAGAAACGATATGTCACCCCCCACCACCCACAACCTCCCCCTCCCACTACCCCCACCACCCACAACCTTCCCCCTCCACTACCCCCCACCACCCCCCTCCCCACTAACTTAACTAATTAAAAACAAAAACAAAAAAAAATCAAAGTCGTGGTAACAGAAAATAAATTAAAATCTATATCGGCAAAGTAAACTCATTCCCGATGGCTTACATGTCAAATTAGCGACAAACTTTCAGAAAAAGCTCATTGAAGTGTATTTTTTTTGTGGGGGGGGGATGGTGCTGTCACTTTCATAATGGTAGAGTTTTAACCTTCCTTCCTTCCTCCCTTCCTTCCTTCCTTCCTTCCTTCCTTCATTCCTTCCTACCTTCCTTCCTTCCTTCCTTCCTTCCTTCCTTCCTTCCTGGTGCACGACCCTGTAAGTGCCAGTGTTCCCAAAGTCATTAGTAAGTCACAACATCCAGGAACTAATAACAGTAGTGAGGTTTCATTAATTATCTTGAGTGTGAAGGTCCATTCTGATAATGTGGGGGAGTAGAGAGGGCTGAGTAAAAGGTGAGAATGATAAAAGAAAGTGAGAGGGAGAGAAGAACTGAGAAGGGGAGAGATGTAAAGTGAGAGGTACAAAGGGAGACAAGAGAAAGAAAGAAAGAAGGAAAGAAAGAAAGAAAGAAAGAAAGAAAAAAAGAAAGAAAGAAAGAAAGATGGGTATTTTCACCAGTGTTATTACAGTGGACATCGCTGGCGTCTTTGACAGAGCCTAAACACCAAAGTCTAATGACAAAACTTGTAGCGCCTTGAACCACCGACCAAGTTTTCACAAACGTTTGGCCTCCCTAAACGATGGACAGCCCGACAGTCTCCTGCCTGAGGTGAGAATCCGTCAGGAAAATGGGTCAGCGTCCCCCTATTATAGTGAGTGTCCATAAACCATCTAAACATCTAACTTTTTTCCCATAATAAAATAGATATTAAAATAGATAATCTCCTCATTGTAGACGAGTAATCAACGTCTTGTGATGGCTATTCTTAACCTGGTTTAAGTTACAGAATTTTAACACAAGAAGCTCAACAAACGATTGTATCCTTGAAGAACACTATATTATTTACTCTACTTGAAACCTTACTCAAAACAACAGCTGAAGGACTTGTCACGTCGAGAACTGTAAACAAACCCTCAAATAAAGATAACTGAGACAAGATAACAGCTATTCATTACAAGAGAAGGTTTACTATAATGCCAAGTACCACAAGGAGAGTTTCATTTATGCCCAGCGTCAGTAAAATCAGTGTGGTAGTTTGGGGAGTAAGGGAAGGAGGGAAGGAGGGAAGGAGGGAGAAAAGGGGGAGGAAGTGAGAGAACGAGGGAAGGAGGAAGAGAGGAAGAGAGGTTGAGAAGTAGGGAGGACACATTACTACTGTCAGACCAGGAACTAGTGTATTAGACTGATACACCTGACCGTTCACCTTATTAAGGACAAACTGTACCTGCCGTGTGTGTGTCTCTCCAATATTACCCTTCCTTACTTGACATCTAATTACCATCTAATCAATACAATTTACGACAATAATGCATTCATAATTACCACCCGAGGAATGTAATTATCAATAAATAAATAAATAATCTGCGAACTTTCTGGTGTTTTAATCAGTAAAGGTATTCACTTCTTGGTGCCGTTAATTAGACAGGTAACTACAACAAGCAAAAGGTATCACCCAACTGAAAACCTGATTTAATACCTGGCTTAAGACATTTCATCACCTGGTTAATGTGACGCTCCTGACAGGTAAAACAACATTAACAAAATATTATCACGGGCTCATGCTTTTAATCATAAGGAAACTGCAGTTGTAAATCCCAGTAATCGTGCGTGGAAATCCCCATATCGATTACAATAAGCCCTCACTGCATAACAGATTACATTACTCGGTGGGAGGCTGGCATGAATTCCTGATGGAGCTGGCTGGCAGTAATCACTCGTAGGATTAGTCTGGAGGATTAGGAGGCAGTAATATTGAGTTCTAGTCCGTCCATGGTGAGGACTCCCGCCCGCCCCTGCTGTTGTGGTGATTAGTGGAGGACAACACACACACACACACACACACACACACACACACACACACACACTCTACCCCTCCTCCACACCATCCCTCCTTCCCTTCCCCACCTTCTCATGTCATTCTTCTACCCCTCCCTGCCTCCCTCTTCAACCCCTCCTCCCTCCCTCCCTATTCCCCCCTCCATCCCCCACCCCCTCCTTCCCTACCTCTCTCTCCCTCCCTCCTCCCTTCCCTCCCCCACCTTCCCTTCCTCCCCACCCCTCCCTCCCCCACCCTTCCCTTCCTCCCCACCTCCCTCCCCCACCCTTCCTCCCCCACCCCACCTCCCCCTACCCTGTAAGTGGATATTAATTTGATCGTCGTCAACGGTGAAGGAGGAAGAAGGAGGTAATTAGTGCCGTCTCTCTTCTTCCTCATTCTCCTCTACCGGGACTTGAGTTTGTATTCGATGTGAGAGTTTATGTGAACCAACCATAGACTGACAGACATACACAGAAACCTACACGTGCACACACACATACACACACACACACACACACACACACACACACACACCGTATACATAATATTATCAGATGCGGACTTAAGAGCTTCCATCGCCATCATCCTCTCCAGCTTTGTGGGTTACGCCCATAATGGACCCGCCCCCCCACCCCCCAGTCGTAATAGGCTCCAACATAACCCACTTTAACCCATTCGTACGTAGTGGGACCCATTAGCATAAGGACACCATTAGGATTGGAACCTATAAGGACTTGTACGTATATGCTCAGAACCTATAGATAAGGGATCACAGGAGGGAGATACAAGGTCAGTGTGTGAGGTCTACGGGAATCGCTATATTACTGATATATTTTAAACAATTCATAAAACTCAAGAATTAGTCAGATGTGAGAAGCGTAGACCAAGAAGAGAGGCGAGCTTGTAGGAATGTTTACACGGCCTGATCTTCTTCACCACCAGCGTAACATCCCCTCTCAGTACCTCTGTTGTTAAACCGTGATGGTCTTGGTCTAGTGTTTTATTACGTCATTTACAACGAGTTACGAGACGAAAACGCCAAGAATTTTAATTATTTTGTCGTAGGTTTACAGGAAGAGATTACAATGGGTGCGTCAGCTTCGTGGGGAGGTAAGTACCCACGAGGGGGCCATGGTTAGGTTTTATTACTGCGACGTCTTTGTAACAATTAATAATCTAGTTCAACCTTTACAACTTATTTTTGTTATTGTTGTTATTCCTACCAGAAGTAATGTTTATTAAATGTAAATAGTTGTATTGAGAAACATAATCTTTGACTCAATATTCTTGCTGCCCGATGTCTTTTGTCAAGATTAAGAATTCGTGGCGTGTTTCCACCGAGACATTTCCTCGACAAACATAGTCTGCCAATTTTCAAAATGTCATGCACAAATACCGAGCAGTTCACCGACACAACTTCCTCAACATAGTATTTGTTTTACTTTTTTATATTTCATTTTCAGGAATTTAGAGTTACTTTTGTTTTTACTCAACTCGCACTACAGTAAAGTTGTGTTGAACTTGTTGTTGTAGAGCCGTTGAGTGCTCTTAATTATCTCACTAAATCAGGCTCAGTTTCCAGGGATCACCCTGAAGAAGAGAAAAAGATTTTACCAATAATATTATCAACCAAACGAAATTCATTAACGTAAAACATTATACCCCGAGAAAGCAAATTCCCTCACAATAATCTCGTGTCCAACCAAACCACAAAAAAAAACACCAATAAAACTGTAAAACACGAATTAATACACAGGATCAACTTACAGGATAACTTACGGAGAACTGGTATATCGAGTGAATGTCCTTGAGGGCTCCAGTGATGTACCCCTGACGATGGTTAATGTACACCGGAAGATCGGGGATTTGTGTTAACCTTCAGAGTCTCATTTCAGGTAATGTCTCATCAATTTCCTCTATTGGGAGAGAGTGAATACCACCACAATATCCCCAAACATTTTAGAAGCAATATCCAATACATCAGTGTCTCTACAGATTGACAGGACCAGTATCAAGGAAATCACACATCGTTATGATCACTGTCGTAGTCTTTCCATTATATAGCAACACATAGGGAATCTAATCAGTATTATCTTGAGTTATGAATCGTTTTTGAGAGAGACAGATCATGTGAAGCTTCCAGGAGTGAGTGTATGTTATTCTAGAGAGGAAACGACACCGTACTTTTGTCTTATGTCTCTGGAGGTTCACACACACACACACACACACACACACACACCTAACCTAACCTCTCTACCTCCTCCACAACCCTCACAGGACGAGAGGAACGGTCTTGTTTACTGGCTGGGAGTGTGAGAGCCTGGGACTTGCATTATGATATTACATTAATCTTATGAGTATAGCTGCGAGAGTGTGAACTTTGGTATATTTTGTAATGTGTCTTAATTAATATAACAGCTTTAGTCATCTGGTGTAGAATTATGTAATAGCCTGTCTATCTGTCTGTCTCTCTATCTGTCTGTCTCTCTATCTGTCTGTCTCTCTGTATGTATGTATGTATGTATGTATGTATGTATGTCCTCCGTTATCCAGTACCTTTCATTACACAGAAGCCACGATACATTTATTTTATACACAAACATGGGACGAATTTAGATGATAATATTTTTTTTAATTGGATAAAAATGGGTTGAGTGACAGGACAAAACAAGAGTTATATTATTGATCAGTCTAATGTGACGTATGCTTACAACATGACATTTAACAGTTTTATATTATCCTATTGTTTATCATCTCTACCATTGTTTGCACCTGAACCCACACACACACACACACACACACACACACACACACATCTTTGTTAACGTAAATTGGTTTTGTATTCTAATGTTTGTAAAATATTGTTCGGTCGTGTGTGTGTGTGTGGAGGGCAGCTGAACTTTGTAATGATTCAGGTATAAACAATTATTAAATATGCTGTTTACGTGTTGACAGTATTACCCCTCTGCAGGTTTTCCCTCCTATCATCAACAACATCAACAAGTACTTAGCGTTCATTACTGGCCTCCAATTTCTACATTAATAAATCTGCTGTCCGTGTATGTGTGTGTGTGTGTGATGGATTATTAGCGGTCATTATTCCCTCTGTTTACCTTCACATCAATCACTCACCTGGATCAGTAATGGTTCATGTGGTGATCAGTTCGTCTATACACCTCTTACACCTGACTACAAACTTGTGATTGGGGGGATCTAAATGATTCACATTCCGGGTTAATGATTATACTCTGTGAGGTTAGGATTATCACCCGATCTTCCTGGGTTATCTTTCTTAACATCGGGCTACACAGCTGGTTAACGTTGTGTTGTGTTGTTGCTTATACTCTACTTCTAAGATAGATTCCCGCTGAGGTGTACAAATGTCCCAAACAACTTATGCCCATGACACAACACACTAACCTTTACTTAACACAACACTATACAACATGATCACTAGTTTATAACAAAGCCAAAAGTGCATTTCATAAACATACTGTGACTCTCGCATATGTGGACGCGTACCTCGAGCATATATGCAAATTAATCTTTTGTATGTAAATTCGGTACATTTGTCATTAATATCGGTGTACTGGCTGGTTATTGCATCACGGATAAAAATAAATATATATATAGTCTACGGGTATTACATGACCAGGTGTTACACTATCTAACGAAAAAAAAATAGATATTAAATAAATAGGTTATATTTCGTATTCGCATTATTCTATATCAGGTATATTTATATTAGCTTCAGTTAACGCTCAGTTTCGTTTGCAATGTGTATGTTAATTACGCTTTAGGTGCGAAAATGTGACTCATATTTTTGTATCAAGTTTTTTGGGGGGTATTTTGTCCAACAGAATGTCATGCTCAATAGATTTTGGCTTGTAGATAGATAGATAGATAGATAGATAGATAAATTTGGGTTAAGTAAAGATCATGTAAACGTTACCTAATTAAGTTAATAGTTAATGCAGATATTTTATGGTAAATATCATCAATGTGGTGTATTATTATTATTGTCGTATATAGTTACCATTATCATTGCCACAATTATTTTCCTGAAACTGCTATTATCATCAGCATTAATGCATCAAAACATTTTTTTTAATAAGCCAACAGTATGACTCCTCATATTCTGAACACTAACCGGTGATACAAAAACCCGTTTATTATTAACTCCAGACTGTTGTTCTTAAATATAAATATAAACAAGATGATTCACCTGCCCTCTTATCAAAATAAAATCAACATACGAGTAAGTACAGTACAGTACAGTATATCGTTTTAGCAGTAACAATCCACAAGACCAACTTTTTTTTCCCCACACAAATATTTGGCTGTTAAACCTGGGCTCAAAGTTTTCTCTTTCATACACACAAGATGACGAGAAGACCAGACAATAGTTTAATATTTTTCACTATACTGTATATACAAGACTCTCCTGTCGTTAACTCACTGGTACAGTACACTTATTAAATGTAAACTTTCGCAACGATGTTAGTTTGTCAAGGTAGTGATTTTCTCTCTCTTGGTTTAATTTAAATTGTGGTCACTTGGGTCTTCTTATCAACTATAGGAACGTTATCTATATGCCAGGTCTCAGGTGTGGTAGTCCAGTAGCCTATCCTCCAACCCTAAACACACTTAACGTGATCTTATCTTACAGGTGAATGATGTGTGTAAAATTAGTCATTACAAATAGGCTAACATTCTACTCTAACCTAACCCAACCAAACCTAATCTAACCTATCCTAACCTAACCAAGCCTAATCTAACCTAACCTGACATATATCCTAATTTTCCTGAAATACATTTATTCTCATAATTTTTCGCTAATAATCGGTAATGTAAAATTGATTTTGCAGAAATTGACTAAAGTTCCATTATGTGAACTTTATGTTATTAAAATTTATATAGCTATGGTTAATTTCTTTAATATAACTGTCTTGAATCAACTACATACTTTACTTTTACTTGTTTAAGATAATTATTCTCTTCATAGTTAATATTATTTTTATTATTATTATTATTTTTATTATTATTATTATTATTATTATTATTATTATTATTATTATTACCAACAGAATCTCTATATTTTTCTTTGCAATCAATTCAGAAATTTCTAAAATACGTTTCTTCCGTTACGTTTCCCTCGCAAATGACCTATATTATTATTATTATTATTGTTAGCCATTTAATTTAAGTTGTACTACGGTAGCGCCTTTAAACTCATTCAAAGTCATTTAATCTCATTCGGTCATTTAATTAGCTTGTAACTGTTTATTTACCTCCATTTTCTTTGTTGCAATGAAAGAAAATGGAATTTTTATTGGGGGGACTTCTTTACATTTTTATTGTGGTTGTAACGTATAGCAATTATTTTACTTTAGTGTACTTTATTATATTTTATCTTCTATGCTACTGATCGACTGCTAACCGCTTGGGATGTCAGTCAAGTCTCTGTTACGTACTGTTGGCAACCTTATGACCCTTCTGACCATTGAGAGTTGGTCAAAATCCGCCTCCCTCCCCCTCCCCTCCTGAATCTACACCCGAACATCTAAGATCTCAATCAATCGTTTTATTTTACTGTTGTGTTCAAAAAATATCAGAAATATGAAGACTTCTGCCTTTACAGTGATAGTGCTGACATTCTAAGTCAACCTTACCGATGGTGAATTTGCACAGGTAAACAACGCACACTCAGTTGCCAGTTGGACATTCACATCCCCCCCCCTCACTACTGCCGGGCTCTCCTGTCAGCTAAAAGTTTTGAGTCTTACCCCGATTCTTAATATTTTTCCACATCCGGCCAATATTTTTTTTGGTTGCATCAGTTTAGATAGTTTAGAGGCCCACCAACACATTACGGTACATAATCCAGACCTCACTAGAATGTCCTGTATCCAGACAAGAGTGAGTGCCACCTTATTTTTACTTAGTGCTTGCATGGCCGGGTACCCCTAATAATAATTTACATTTAAGGAGAAAAAATAAATTCCCATAATTTACTTAAATACGGAATTTTAATATATACTGTATTAAGTTAGGTTAAGTTTGATAAGCATTAATTACAATCTCAATAAAGTACAACATGCCAATACTGTATAGTCATCACCCATCATTATTGACCCCTAATAATCTATACTGTACAAGCATAGTCACCCCTCTTACCATCTCCCCACCACAACTCCGAGCATCACCTACCTTCTGTCTCTGGATTATCTATGACTTATTCAAAGCCCCTTGTGATGCATATACTTTGAATTGCTAAATAAGTTTTTCATATGAGGGTCTACAGAGGAGTGCTTAAGGCAAAGGTATAAAACACCCCTCAATCATGTAATGTATGTATGTACGTATATTCTGATCTCATACGAATAAACATGAGCCTCAAAAAAAAACGTTGAATAGACCTTTGATGGCCTCACATTCCTATTTCTGGTTTTAGATTACCTGGGGATCCGAGAAGTGCCCTATAAAGATCTCATCTGTAGTAGCTTAGTAAAGAGGCCTTATAAACATACATGCCAGTGTATAGTATTAACTAATAATTCACAGAGTACTGTAAAGTGTTTAACAAACACTAGTAAAGCTAATTTTTTCAACATAGTTTTAACTTACTGTATGGTCAAATTGACATGATACAGTACAGTACAGTACAGTGTTTATACCTGGCCCCCTTCCCTCAGCATGGCCACCTCTAGTTTTTTCAGTTACAAGCACACACAATTCTACATATGGAAAGTGCAGAACGGAAAAAGACATAAATTAAATTTATCATAGAGTATAAAATTTTAAGTATCTGAGTTTACACCATGAAGCAATGTGGCAAGCATGTGGAGGTTGCAGGGTCTGCAGCACAGAGCATTGTTGCCAGGGATGCTGCTGCATTGCTAAAGCAAGCGTCAGTGATAACTGCCACACAGTTTGTACATTAACTTTTACTACAAGTATATCAATTTCGTTCTTTTTATGTTTTCATTATTGCCATTTATATGGCAACAATTTTAAGTTTTAATGTTACAGTGTACACTGTACAGTTAAAACTACTTTTAGGAGTTAATCTAATGATATGAACAGAGGCTTCACAGCCAGCTACAAAGGTTTTACTGTATATTTAGTACAATTTAGGCTTGCTGCTCCAAATTCCGAGAAAAAAAAACCTTATCCAGTAATCCCCAGCTCCCAAGCATGTGGGATAATGGTCTCATGCCTTTACTTCTAAGTTTATGAATAATGAGACTGTATCAAAATCAAGTTAAAATCAAAATATTGTAAGGATTAAACCATTACATTAGACGTAGGACCATGTATAATGTAATAAAAATTCATAGACACTCCCCAGGTTACAGAGGAATCGAGTTATGAATTTCCAACTTACAGATACAGTACAGTACTCTCCCATAAGTTCCATGCTTAATTTTCTAAATTATTTTGATCTAGTGTACTGTACTTATCTTTCTTTCCTATGCTTCTATACATAGGCAGTATACTGTAGTTTTTTAATTAATAAAAGACTATTGAATCTTGATGGTATAGCAATTATATATACGCAGTTCAGTAAAGTACATTATGTGTACTATGTGTGTTCATGATTACCTATGGAAGGGTCACTTCCAGCTTATGGAAAATTCGGCTTCTGGATAGCCTCCAGGAACGGAAACCATCCGTAACCCAGGGAGTGTCTGTATTCTATATTAAATATAGCTACCATTTATTATATTTCTTATTTAATTCATAATGTTTACAATAAGTATCAAAAACTCTTCTATGTTTGATAATGGCATTAATAACATTCTTCAATGTCCACTGGTCTTCATGCAATGACTGGTGAAGACTGAAAGGACCCTGTCTAGTTCGTTGTAGCTCACACACATGCGCACAGCTTCCAACAGCTGGAAAGAAACAAGTGAATAAATATTATTTGAAAGCTAGAGGCAACATTTTCACTTAGGTATTTTCATAAACAATGCAATACACAAAACTCCTCAGCAAGTCTTCCCTGTACTGTAGTGTGGTCTCTAACACTATACAGCTTGACCAATCTTGTTCTCACTGTAATTTTCTTTTTTTACACCAAGAATGGCTGAATGGCCAAGATCCCTATTACAGCCCATGCTAAATTCAAAATACATGCCCAGCCAAGAATTGTGGGATACCTGATGTATAATGCCCTCCCACATCATCAGCCCCAATACCCATGTCCATTTTATTGTCTTAATGATCACTCACATGCTGTTTTATGTATGTTGTATTCCCTGGACTTGCAAAATAGCACTACCTAAATATTCTGCCATTGACCTCACCGAGATGTCCAAAGCAAGAAACCCATGAGTAGAATCCTCTGTTGGCCAATGCTAGCAATAAAGATCCTGGGGTGGCTTCTTCCACTGGTGCTTCAAAGTTGCAGCATGATTATATACCCTGGCAGGGGAACCAGCAAAGTGGCACACTGAATGCACTACCATATTCTAACTGATGGCCACAGGGAGCCCACAAATCAGGCATATTGTTATTCTTCTCCAAAAGTTCCAGCTTATGTGGTGTCACTTGGTCTGAGTTCCAATCTAAAGCCATCTACGTCCTCTTCCACTTCATTGCACCACCCAAAAAGAACTTCTTTAGGTCACAAAACTCCACACTGGACAGACTCTAATCTCAATGTCTTTATAAGTGTACATGCTGGTGAGTCTTCCAATATGCTTTACACTTTACCTACAAAGCTATCTTGATACGTTAACACAGTTGGACCACGCAATTGTTTTTAATTTATACCTAACACTTTTGGTCCTTATATATTCACATACCTAGGCCAAGGTCATTAACTAAACTCCGAACGTAGAATCCCGGGCCAGACACAATAGACAGGGTAAAATAAGGCGGTTCAAAATCTTGCAGTTTTAGCTTGTAGCAGTGCACCGTCCGAGGCTCAATACTGAAGTTAACTCCTTCCCTAGAAAAGAAAAAATTAAGAATATGATTTTTCTTTAATAAATTCAAATATGAATTCCTACCATAAAATACACGTTGAAAGGATATACTGTAAAGCCCTTGATATGTAAAATTAAGTTCTCATAACAAGAAGAAGAAAGCTTCATACACTGTACTAATCCTGTAGGCTTTGGCACATACTATGCACAAGTTGCTCTGAACTGCCATTAGGTTATAAAAGAAGAGGTTGAAAGTCCTAGAGAAAGAAAGCAGGTTCCAGTACTGCCTTCTTTCGATTTATTGATCTAATCTTGAAATCTGCTCCCCCCCAAAAAACGAGAAAATTTCCATGGCAATTTAATCTATTTCTGAATTGAGGCGGCTATCTTAAGTTAGTACTGTATACGTGGAGTTGGAACACCATCTTGGTCTACATTATGTCTTATTTTGATTCACTCAATACCTTTCCAGAGTGTGTCATTTTCAGAAAGAAAGGATCTAAATACATTAACTCCCCATAATCCATTTTGGTTAACTAACAAAATTTTACACTTCATCATTAGGAGGTAATTATTATTATTATCATTAAGTCACTGAAATCCATGCTTTGATGTTTCTCAAAAATTGACAAAGAAACAACTGTAAAAATATAGAAATTATTGCTTGAATTTAATGCTATTTGTTCGAATGTAAAATAATTTACTAAAGAGCTTTTTATTTAAGTCGGCATAATATGGACAAGAAGTTGGTGTTGACAGTTTGTACAAGAGAGTTCGATTATTGAGAAAGTAAACATAATCGATGAATGAGGTACATGTATTCTAGAAGATGGAGCCCCAGGAATGTTTGTGGCCAAGGAGTAAAACAAAACATTGCACAAAAGTATTAAAACCCAAGATGAATGTAAGTAAAACACAATCAGGTGATAGATGAAAATACTCACTGTGCTAAGTCTGAATATCTCCTCCCATTCTTCTTTAAGGCTGAATACAAAGGTGGAACTTGCTTTATTTTTCCTTCAAACTGGTGTAATCTCTCCTGTAACACATCTTCTGTAATGTGATCTGTGCAACATAAATTATTGTCAATGATAAGAATAATATCATTAGTGCAAGTATATAGTATTAACCTTGAACATCTTAAATTACTTTATCTTTATTTAATTCTATTCTGTCACTATCTAAGTTTGTCTTGTGCATTTCTCCCTTATTATTTCCCCATTTCCTTCCTTGATCAATCAAACTCATTTGAAGAGGAACTAAAAATTTACAACCATTATCATAAAAAGAGAGCAGTACTAACCAAACTGCTTCTCCAAGACCACTTTGCCTCTTTTATTGTATGTGTCTGTTGCAACTCCAAGTTGACATCGTGCAAGATAACTCTTCTCACCATGCAGAAGACACTTGAGTTGTCTGCATCCATCCCCAACACCAACAGCTGTATAAAAGAGTATCCACTTAATGATAGTTGGAAAATTGAGTATCCTCCAGTCTGAAACACTCAAAACAATTAGTGATATATTCTCTTTCATTTACAGTAAAGTCTTCCTCAACTGGACATCTCTCTAAAGGAGCAGTCCAGTTCTATTCTAAGATACTGTTATTTCCTTGTTTCCAGTTACTCATGAAAAAAGAATCCCACCTGTTATGTCAATCTCTATGTATGTTGGTAAACTTGGTACACAGTGGACAGTATTCTTATGCTGACACACATAAATCCTCTGTGGGTGACTGGCTACCCACACAACTCCTATGGACCCAAGGTATATAATTAATATATGGTCACTCATTTTCTCCTCTTGTTGTGCTCAGATCCCCTCTCATATACTCCCCACCTAACCACCAGTCCCTTTGTGTCTGCTACTTTGAGTACAACTTTAAATGTCAAGATGGAATTTACCTTCATTTTTTTTTCATATTCTGTGAGTTAAGTAACTACTGAAGTGTAAGCTAAGATTTCAAAGAGGGAAAAAAAATATGAACTGATGACAGTGAAAACAGAGCTTGAAATAATGCAATACTGTATCTTGACAAAAAAGTGCACATGAAAGCTCTAATGAGAGAATATTGTGGGATGAGTGACCAGAATAATGAAAGAGAAGGTAAAGAGCTGCTGTCATTGATGGTTATTCCAGGACAATCAGTAAATGAAATCTTATGTAAACTCACTGAATCAGACTGGTGCTGTAACTCTGTGAAAATTAATGTTGCAGTCCACAGCTGCAACAAACAACAGAGAGCCACTATAATTCAGTTCTTTTTTCTCTTTTAGCACATTTTTTTTTCAAATTTTTCTGTTTTGGATTTATATTTTGAGTCATGTGATCAAAATCCAGAAAATTACAGAAATAACTGGAAAATCTTTACTTTGTTGTAATTATAATACTGGTCAAAGAAATATTTATGAGTAAGTAGAATTTGTCCTTAACCAGACTGGTCACATACCAATTAAGGGAAACTTTACTCTACATGGGATTTGTTAAATTTGCCATCAAGAAGGTATAAATGCCACATCATGTTTTTTTTTTTGGGGGGGCGGACACATCTTGCTACAAATGTTGTCTGTGGTCTCTAAAGAACATCCTTTATTTCTATATTAATAACTGCAGAAATAATACCGTGATGAGATGCTTTCAACTTACTAAGAACTCCTGTTGCTGAAGAGTCTAAGGTCCCTCCATGACCAAGCTTTATATCATGAGTTGCTAGGATGCCTGTCACTTCTGAAACACAAGTGCTTATTGATTTTTTTTGTTTTATAAATCTTTACTATGAAATACAAGAAAAGTCCAACAACCAATTTTTCTAAGGAACTTCTTTCTTTACATGATGAATTTTACTAAAATGTAGTATACAGTACCATAACTCGTGACTAAAATAACGACTGGTATGAATTAATGTTCTTATCTACAGTATTACTATTCAGAAAAATCAGGACAGATACAGTAATTACTACACCATCATCAAGCACTGTCCAGTATTCAATCATTTTCCATGCTTGCTTGTGTTAGCCATGAGTAACTGATGGCATGGTGTCACAGTTACCATCAGACAAATTTGAAGCAAGTTTGACAGCTGGATGTCCTTCCTAATGCTAACCTACTTTTACAGAGTGGGAACGGGGGATTTTACAGTATGTAAGACTTCCAAGAACACTTCATTTTTTTTTTATTCCACACACACAATTCTAAAATCTCTGCACCTGTGTTGCTACATTCCCCACAGTGCTACCAATACCTACTATGTTCGGCCCTCCCTTTAGAATTCCCACAATCTCTTCCATATTTTTTCTTAATCCTTCTCCCATGATATTTTTTTCTTCCTAAATGGATCTTCTGGTTATATAATTATCATAATGTTGTAATGTTTTAGTTAATTTCATCAACCTATTTGTGTACAGTATTAAAAGGTTCCTGATATTACCTCAGTCCCCATTTTAATGTTTGCATTGCAACAATAAAAATTTTTATCACCACCAATGTATAAAGAACCTCCAAACCTTAATATTCAATACATCTACATTTCCTTAAATTATGAAGCCTAGAAGAGCAAAACTAATAACAGGACATAAGGTATATGAAGCAATGATCTAAACTCGATGATCGAGAGCTGCAATAGATGTATGAAATTCAATTTTAAAAGTGAATGTACAAAATTTGTTTCTCGTGACAGTGACATAAATCTCTTAGTATCACTGTACAAGGCTTATCAAATTTACACAAATAAGCTACTGTACCTGCTGCAAGTTTCTCTTTGAGTTGGTTTAATAATTGAGCAGAGGTTACCCCATGAGGTTTCAGTACAGGGAAGACTCCATTTAAAGCTCTTCTCAATCTTCCTTGATTCATATTTCCTGTAACAAATAATACATTAAATATGTGACTATTGAATATTGTGCT
Source organism: Homarus americanus (assembly GCF_018991925.1). Taxonomy (NCBI): domain Eukaryota; kingdom Metazoa; phylum Arthropoda; class Malacostraca; order Decapoda; family Nephropidae; genus Homarus; species Homarus americanus. The sequence goes on along the minus strand of NW_024732440.1, from coordinate 1,037,594 downwards.
TGTTACTGAATGTGTAAAATGATATGTTTCAATAAGATGATTACAAATAGGGTAATAAGGTAATCTTTGTCCTGTGTTCTAACTAACTCCTCTATATTTCTTGACTGTGAACAGTGTACTATGTGTATTGATGTTAGTAGTGAGTGTACTGTGTTTGTCTTCAGTGAGTTGGAAGACTAAACTGTATAATGATTGTAGGAGAATGATGACCTATTGAAAGCTTATTTTTAGACTTACAGTAATACCAGTGAGTGTTAGACAATAATGAAATAATTTAGTGGAATAAGTAAGCATGCTGGCGGACACTCGCCCTACAAGGGGTCACAGCTCAAGGTTGAAGAAGCCGAAAGCCCAGAAAACTGAAGGGTAACTTTTTCGGAGAAGAGAGTTAAGAACTCTTGGAACAATCTGCCAGAGAGTTTTGTGACGGCACTGAGTGTGAGTTCTTTCAAGACCAGACTTGACCAACACTGGAGCGGGTTCAGATACAATCAGGAGCCGGTGCATGCCCAGTACTTGCCAACAGTGCATAACAGAGACATGACCGGTCGCCCAAGCGGATAAAAGTAAGCAAAAGTGAAGGTTTAATCATCATTTTAGTCTATTGCAGTTAGCAATAAAAGATATAGTTCAATCTTTCATGTTACCTTTAGTTAAACCACTTGTCAACAATAAATCCAAACAGTCATATTCATTGATAAATATTTATTAAGTAAAATCCTCATTCTATATTCACATTGTACACATTCATCTAGACAGATTTGGTATACAATAAAAAAAACTTGTATACTGTACCTACATCATCTATACACATACTGAACCAACTGCTATGATTTCTCAAACCTTGTACAGGTATTCGTATTCCAATGGCAACATATCACCACATAAAATACACTATTGTTATGCCAACAGTTACACAGCAACACACACACACTTCATACTCAGAAATTCGAAATAGTAATAACGTTTATTGCTTGACGAAACTGAACATACTTTAAATTTACATAAATTTGACCATTTATGTTAATTAATCTTTATAATTACGTTTTTTAATAAATAATCAAAATTACACTAATTTAAGAGGGTTTTTCGTTGAATATCTACCTCAGCTGTTTGACATAAATAGCTGTGACATTTAAACAAAATTAATTTACCAATCAGCAGTGTTGTGTAAAGGGTAATTTACAGTCTCTTCACCACTGGTCTGCCTGTAACCCTTGGGTGGTCGGTTACTTCTCTGTGCTTCTCACTGTGGGCGTGTCGCTGTTAAACATTTTCCATTACCGGTATTTAAGATACCCTAGGACACTTGAAAGGTGTTAATTCTCTACAGGTTTATATAAATTTGAATTGAATAATGCTGAATACATGTCAGGTATAAGAAGTATTAAGAAATTTAGGGGCTCTAAAGTCTAATTACACGAAGAAATTGTTATTACCTCAATTGCATGTTTATTACTGATTGCTGTAATGTAAATGGATCACAATCTGTACACACATTTAAGAGCGATTAAAATAAACAGGTAAGTCATAAAGGAACAGATTGAATAACTAACTGTTGTTCTTTCAAGAAATGCTTCCCTCCCCCATATTTAAAATTGTTACTCTTCTTTCATTTATGTTTCATGATGATAATTCCTCTTGATTCATTTATAAAACTTAAACATAACGTCATTTCTAATACCTTCAGAAAAAAAAAGTTAACTTCTCGTAATTTACTCTTCAACCATCACCAGTTTAAAATATTGATATAGTTCCGGATGCATTAATGTAAATTTTGGAAATATTTTAAGAAAATTATTACTTTAAGACAAACATATAAATTAAATTAAATGTACTTTATCTTTTCAAATGCTTTTCGTAAAATAGATAAAAGAGGTTTTAAAAGAGTCTTTGTATCGCATAGTAAACCGCCTCTTGAATCACCTCCCTCGGCAGTCAGTGTTTGAAGGGCGAGAAAAAGTTAACTTGATTCAACTACCTACAGGATACACAAATTCTATAATGATAAAAGATAAGGACCTTGTGGGAATGCGTTCCTTAGAAAAGAGGCTCAAAAGCTTCAAGAAATGGCCGTTTGATAATGAAATGGGCAATAATAAGGAAAAGGTATGTTAATGTTCCTGGGTTGGCTGAGGATATTTTTTTGTACTTGGGGAATATTTTACATAACTATAGTTCTTATTGACATTATAGGTGAATTTATAGTCAAGCATCGGTCTTTCTCTAGCTGTTATTAATATGTATTTAGTAATCTTTAGCCGATGAGATAATAGTGTTTCTGATAATGTCTGAGAACAGCACTACCACCAGAAGGAGTTGTTCCATTTTTTTTACTGTATTTTCACGTATATTCTTATCATTATAGTAAGTATTTTAGAAGAGGTGACATTTACTAGAACCTGTCCTATACAACCAAACAAACCCTAGCTAACCTTACCTAATTTCCTAGCCGGGGGACACATGAATCAAAGTCAAAAGATTAAAGGTTAAATTCGTGAGAAAACCAACAGTTACCAACAACATATCAACCTTATAATTAAATGTTTTCTTTTAATACCCAGATGGCAGAAGCTGGATTTTACTTCATTGGTAGCAAAAGGGAGCCTGACCTGGTGAGGTGCTTTATGTGCCTCAAGGAACTTGATGGCTGGGAGGAAGAAGATGTTCCATGGTATGTGAGATAAAGTTCCACTTACTCTGGAGATATAAGCAGTAACATCTAGTGTGTTTTCCTTTTTGTATAAGCTTAATGTGTGGATTGGTAAATTTTAAAGTTTCAATCAACTACGGCTCTTGAGTTGAGCAATGTGTTTTTCATATAGTTTACACAATTTTAAGACGCTTTTCTATGACGTTTCCCTCGCAAATGACTTGAATATACAGAAGGATCCAGGGGGGAGGGGGCAGCCTGAGTTTGAAGGGCCACCTGATTAAAGGCTTCACCAGAGAAAGGAGTTCCACGATTAATCCTTTTTTTTTCTTGTCATAATTTGAATTCTACACATTCTTGTACTATATATACAGTATTACTTAGAAATTTTATCCTTTGCATCATCTCTGGCCAAGCACCTCATTCTCAATAACATGCTTAAACCCTTAAGGTATATAGATGAGTTACATTAATTTTTTAGACATAGAACTCGGTACAGTATTACAGGATATGCTTTATTTTGTTTACAGGCAAGAACATGAAAAACATGCACCATACTGTCAATTCGTCCAGCTTAATAAGCCAGAAAGTGAGATTACGTTCCTAGAGCTGCACCAGCTGGAGATGCATCAAGTGATTAATGTGACAGTAAGTGAGATACTTTGTAATATATTACTCAAGTTTTCTTAAGTTATAATTTGCTGTTCGAAAATTTTTTCACTTGCAAAACTTTTCCTGCTATATTATTGAGTAACGAGAACCATTTAATGTCTTGCTCTCGTGGTATTTTCAGCCACTTGCTCCTTCCCCGTGTGTCCTTAACCCTCGCCCTTCCATCCCCTTGTGTTTCCTACAAGCCATGCCTGGAATTTTTATTTATTTATTTTTGTTTTTTTACTCCAATTACAACCTTAAAAACTCAAGCCAGCTCTCCCCATTAATTCTTTCACTTTTAAATTTCTGTATTTCTTACTCTGCATCCTACTTGCTTCACATATTGTTCTAAAACTCGTCATACCTATCACTTCTAATTTGCTTCTTGCTTTTGTGTTTAGAATGTATGCTTCACGCATGTAAAGGGGAGTCAATGTAACGGTTTCTCAAGTTTGTTCTGTTAATATTTGCAGCGTTACAAGCTATTCAGAAAAGTGTTTATCATTTATCAATTCTTTTTTGCATTTATTGGAAACTTCAGTTATGCTCTTTGATTGAATTTAAGAATGTACAGTAAAGGTATCCAGATATTTTAAAAAATTATTCATTTCAATTTTGGGAACATCTATTTTTTCAATTTCTTTAAATGGAATCTCAGTAAAACTTTGGGGATCATTTCTGTAACTTTGTCAGTCGGAATAAAGTGTCATGTTGTTTGAAAAAAAGTGTCTGATGAATTCTTTTGAAATTTAGCAAGATGAAAACCTTTGGTAACCAAGGTACATACAATATATATACTGTATTAAGGAGTTAGTCTCATGACTTGAATGATTATTTTATTTTTCTGATTTTTTTCAACGGTCTCAAAGAAATTCAGAGCTCACTTTCCTCAACTTCCCTTCGGAATAGTATTGATGAAGGGAATGGAATATTGAAGTGCAGTACAGTGATTTGTAATGAATAAATAGTGGAAACTTTTTCTGTATGTGGCAATGAAAGAATATACAGTACTGTACTGAAGTGGTGCAACTGTTACAGGATGTTTTGTGAATAAGTGTTCGGTATTCAGGCGTAAATACATGCTTATAACTCCGTTGGTGAGACGCGTTGTGGTTGTGGTACGGTGGTTGTCATATGGGCTATGGCACTCTAGCACAAGCACTGTTAGTATAGCACAATAATCACCCGATTATAACCTCATTATTAAATTGTACACCGTGTCACTATCACGTACAAAACCTTTACATTAATTACAAGAATGACGTTTTACTATCACTGTCATATGGTGGGAATCACTACACTGCAGATGTGTAATCCATGAGTTCCCCCTCATCATCATCATCATCTGTGACCACCTATGTCTGATGGTTTCTCTGGTCCTTGATGATGTAAAGGAAGAACTGTGCCTTGTCTGCCAGCACTGCAAACATACAAAAAAATTACAGAAGTGGGATTTTCAACCATACAAACGTTTGCTTCATGCTCCCTCGGAAACAAGAGGCAATAGGTCTGGGAAGACAATGGGATAAAGACCGTTTTTGGCCAGGGTGGTGCTTACGATGTTATGGTCCTCATAGCCTCATATACTGTAATATGAATTATATGATGCTACAAATTTGTTACAATGAAAAATTTGGTGTTTAGAAAACTTTTAGCTGCAATCCACTTGCTTACTGCAGGTCAATATACTTTTACATTTCCACAGTTTGAGAATATTAAAATTATCACATTATTTTAAAATAATCAGAAATTTTCACTATTTAATGATGTTTTCAATTAAATTTTGTCTTGGGTATGGAAGCCATATGGTTTCTTCAATTGAAAAGGTAATTAAAAAGTTCTTATGGGCATTTTCATCATGAAATCTCATGACGCAGTGAAATGGTTAACGTCAAGTAAATTATTTTTCTGTTATCGTGGAGATTTTTTCTAAGAATAATTTTACCTGGCATTGAGGATAGATAAATCATTCAATGTAGTTGGTGCCTAATTAAAAATAAAGGCCAAGGTATAATGTATCTGGACAAATGTTGTCATGATTACCCTAAAACTTAAACTACAGAATATAAATAAGAAAAAAAATATTGACCTAAAAATGTATTACTCTTGTTTACAGAATAAACTTCTGGCAAAGAAAATTGGAGAGTTCAAGAAACAGTGTCAGAAGACCCGTGAAACCCTAGAAACCTTAGAGTAGTTACTCTACAGTTGGCTCTTCTGAAAACTTTATGTATGCTATAGTTTATTACTTTAAGTTACCCTTTAATTTTTAGATCAGGACGTGTATTTCTATAGAATAAATACTTTTAGGTCCTAAGTTAAAAAAATATGTGATTGGGAAATGATCATAGTTATCTTCATACCCAAATGAGAAATTCATAACTAACAATGGTGTGTGCTTACTCTACTAACTGCCACATGCATAATCTACCTGTATCATGATATTTGTCCAAGATAATTTTTTATATGGATGTTCTTAGAAGTTTTGATAAAGTTTCATATCGTATATTAACCTGTAGTTCTCTATCCTTTCCCCAAAATGCAGCAGTACAGTACAGAATTTGGTTTTCATGGAGGGTTCTCTTAGAGCTAGTCTGTTATGTTACTCTTTTTTTTTTTAAAGGGGGGGGGGCGGGTAGCCAAGAATTAGATGCCAGGTTTATTAGTAATGAATGGTTGCCTTACTCAAGTCAAAGGTAGTGAAAATGCTTAAGGTGTGTGTGATAACCAGTCATGTGGGAGAGTTGGGAAAGGGGAGGCAGGGAACTACTGTATCCTTATTATTTAACCCTTTGGCTTTTTTTAACTGTGATATACTGTATAATACCCACAAGAAATGGGTAATGATTAAACTGTGAGCATGAGACAAATGATAAACTACAGACACTCCCTCAGTTACAAAAGGGTTCTGTTCCTTAAGAGCCTTTCATAAATTGGAGCACATTTCCCATAGAATCCCATTATAAAAGCTTTGTGGTGTAAGCCTATTACCGTAACAGGATGTAAAGGAAATGCTCAGAATAGCAAAATAATATTTAATTAAATAATTAACATTACAAATGTATGCTTATGAGAATGCATTTTATATTTATAATACAAATACAGTATACTGTATATATATATATATATATATATATATATATATATATATATATATATATATATATATATATATATATATATAATTTTTTTTTTCTCATTAATTTTACAATAGTATTAAATTTTATGAGGACTACGTTTATATAATTAAATATATTTACAAAGAATTCATTATTTGAAACAATCCATAGGTATACAGTACAGTACATAGTTTTCTGTTAAACTATCAGTAAGCCAGAATTTTTTTTTTTTTTTTTTACAAAATGTACACTACAATATTTAATACAATAAAAACCAAGGATAAGAAAATAAGCAAAGAATAAAATTGTCTTGTTTCTACCCCAGAATATTGGTGAATCTCCCAGTTATACAGTTTATAAGTAATATCTCCGTTAGCCGGAATCCCCCAAACCCGGAACTCTCCGAGAGGCACATTTTCCGGAAAATTCAGATAAAATAAATAATCCCGGTACCCGGAAAATTGTGGGGACGGGAGAGTTTTTTCCTGGTTTGAGAGAGGAAAATCGGGTACATTCTCTGGAACTTCCAAGAACATTTTTCATTACCCGGAAAATAACGGGGATGAGGGAATTTTTTCCGGGTTTAAGAGAGTCGTCTCGTTACCCAGAAATCTCTCATTCCCGGAAGTGTTCTGCTCCAATTGTTTCAGCTAATGGAGATATCACTACATTACTGTATAATTATAAGAAAGAATGGAGTTGCAAGTCACATGATAAATTACACTGTAAAGTCCAGGATATTGCATACCACAAGCTTTTGCGTGTTCAGAGGTACAGTATAAGGTGGTTGCTCATTAAGCTTCAATACCTTACATGTATCGCCACGTACCATAACATATAACTCGTTGGAAGACGAAACTTTTGCCAGGTGGGGAATGATGAGAAACTTTCCTGCTTGGTCTGGTAGTGAGAGGGTTAAGTTTGTAATTTCTTCCTTTAATAACAACAAAAATATAAAAGGTTAAATATATGAGTCAACAAAATTCAATTCTGTTTAATTCCTTCGCCAGGAGTTGTTTCATAATCATCATATACTGGGTACGATGGCTTGGCCGACTCCTGAAAAAGAAAGACGTTAACTCACTTTGGCTCTATTAGTTGTTTATGTTTCACAAAAATATCAATAGTGGGATTGTTTTTAAGTTCAAAAACATTTTTACTCGTTAGAACAAATAACAAATAGAAAAGGTAGTGGCCCTCTACTCTCGAGACCTGCTCTACCAATAAAAATTAGTTGCTAAAATTTTTTAAATTATATCAGTTATTAGTCTCCTGTACACACGATCAAATAAGTGTGCGTACACATTGGGTCGGATGAATTCTTAAATGATCAATACATCTATGCTGCGATGTAATCACCAACATGAACCACGCTACATGTTCTCAAGATTGATCTACGTATTTTCTTCTGAATGTGCATATAATAACAAGACCTACTATGGATAAAACAGGAAATGTCACTAGCAAGTGATATATGGCATTTCACAATACAGTATCCATCATCTGTGCTGTCAGATACTTATACTGTACTTTTTTGATCGTGTGTACCTGTACTTTTTTAGATATCAATGGTTTTCATCGCTAAAGTTTCAGAAAAATTAATATAAGAGTTTTAAGATGTGGTTCTTCACCAATACTATTGTACTAGTATTACAATTGCTACTAAAATGTATCCCAGTACTGTGCAGTTCACTAAAATCATTCAAATCTGAATTCTTCCCAACTCAACCTTGCAGCAGCAAAAACAATGCTGGAATACCCATGTGGCCTATGCAGCCATGCTACCGAGTCTTTTTGTATGGTGTATAAGGTGGGAGGCAAATCCATTTTGTGTGAGTAACAAACACTGGCCTCAATAATTCTTCACAGTCATTTCTAAATATTTCCAGCAACTCTGTGAGATTTGTTTTTTATTTACATTTTTTATGACAAAATGGCTTGACTTAAAAGATTATTGGTTCAATCAATACTTTTTGCATATCCAGACCACTCCTGGTGTGAATTAATTACGGATGGAGAGGCTGTATAGTTCTCTGGAGACTTTTCGTCAAAGAACCAAAAATGGTGCTTAAGGCCCATTTGTTATTGACTACTTTCAATTTCTCTGTAATGCTTTATTCCTTTATGTACTGTACAGGATCATTATTTCTTAGACCTTTCATTCTGGTAACCACAGATACAACCCTCAGTTACTCATTTCTATGGTTAGAATTTTTTTACATTCAAGTCTGTATTTCAGTCTTATATTAAGGTAAGAAGCATTATATGATGTTCCTTCTTTACCTACAAACTTACATTCCTTCTCTTGATATATATTCAGCTCTCCAGACACCCTCCTCCTTTTATTAATTACGGGTATTTGTATTTCTTGCAGTAATGTATTTAATTTAACAAGAAAGCACAAATAATTTGGAGAGAAAATGGATTAACAAATAAAAATAGTTATGAAATTTTTACCTTTGTAGTTGAATCAGGTTTCTTGATATATTTCTCTTCAAGTTTGTCAGCATTTTGTTTCTTCATCGTGGCAATTGTTAGATTTTCTCTTAGTTCTGATTCTCCTGGTGGTTCTGGGCGACGGTTTCTTAGCCATGCTAGAAGTTAGATCTTATCCATGAAAGATGATGATATAAATGATCAAATCAGTTTAAAACCACATGGTACTGATTAAAAACATATACTGCATAAGAAAATGATATCACTGTTCAAAAAAAAATTAAACAAGCAAATGAGAACCATGACATAGTTCCCCTATACTGTAGATATGTTTTTGTGGGTTGGCAGTGTTTGTGTTTATTTAAACCCATATTAAAGCAATATATACAGTACTGTATTTACCGTATATTTAAAAGTGTAAATTTACAGTAAAAGGCTACGATAGTAATAGATATTGCTCCTGTTCACAAGATGGAAAATGTCCAAGTACCATCTGATGGTAATATTTGAGTGGTGTTTTTTTTTTTGCCAGTCAATGGACTAAATTTTCATCCAGAATAATAAAATGTATTGTCTTTAAAAAAAAAAAGTCTTCAATCTAGATGAAATGATGGTACAGTACTGCAATTTCTTTAAAAGTTTAACAATAGAATATGCATTGTTCAAGACATCACACACACAAAACCCCCTTTGGGGATTGCTATTCCCTGTTCATTTAAGATCTAGAGATGAAATTAGAAAATACAGAAGAGTACTTACCATCCCACTCAGCTGGCATGTGCTCTTGGTCATATCTCATATCTACTGGTGGAACATACCATCTTTGGGGATGCCTCTTCCCTCTGCTGGGATCTGTGGCAAAGTGGAATTAAAGTAAGAACTTGATAAAACTGAAAATTTATTTATGGTTAGATCTAAACTGATTTACAGTACCGGTATTTGTGTTTATGCCAAGAAGGAAAAATCAGTGGGGGAGTAAGGGAAAAAAATACAGGCATTCCCCAATTTACAAATACCTTGTATCCAGTTAATGAAAAAATTAATTTTGCCCTACGCTTATACAGTATTTACGTAAGAAAATTCCAAAGCTAATATTTTTTTTCCATGCATTTCAGGGCTTCCCATACTGAACCTGGTTAGTTTATAAAGATAATTAAATTAATAGCAACAGACATTACTGTACTGTACAGCAATGTCTTAAGAGTCCTTAATTAAGTTAAAAATAAAATACAGTGTAAACTCAGACACCCATTTACAGCTGGGTGAACTGGGAATTGAACCACTCACCCTTGGAACATAAGGTTTAATTTAAACCAAAGATTCAAGATAACTTATGCCAGATACTTTTAATCTCTTCACTATGGGAATGCCAAGTTTGAATTTTATTTGGCTAAGACCAGTGATATGTTTGACAAACTTTTAATTTAAACCTTACAAAGGCTGACACACCATTTTTTTTATTATGAAGACATGCCATGGTGGATGATTATACTCTATTTGCTTTCTGATGCTACAGTTATTTCTAAAGTAAATAGGAAAAAGTCTTGCTATATAGTATAGATACTGTACTGTAATGTACTTATATTTATTATGTGGCACAAATTACCCAATTATTGCATTAATCAATTTTTTTTCTCTTCATAAAAAAAGCAAAATAACCACAAAAAACACCATCACACACCAATGTTAGGGTGTATAGTACAGTATAGTATTTGGCTGCGTACTGAGTCTGATCTTGGAGATTAAAAAATTTATTACCTCGTGAAATTGAAAAAAAGTGCATGAATAATGTTTTGTGCAACATAACTTTTCAAATTTTCTATGACTTCCTTTTGCAGAGAAGATGTGGCCAAGCTTCCTCTGTCCCTCTAACCTACCAATGCTAATCTAACTTAAATACGAGTTATCTTGTAAAAATATTAGAAATCCTAAATGTTCGAACAAGAAAACAACATGATGGACACTGGGAAACGTTGACCTAGCCCGTCAGGAACAAATACAGTAACTGTAAGTGATATTATGCAAAATGTATTCCTCGTGCACTTCTTTTACTTTTCATGTAGGTAAGAAAGTTTTTATCTTCTCTAGTGGTATGTAGCAAAGAGGATAAAAGTAAAATGTCCTACAATTGGTAGCTAGGATGCACCTCATTATGACCTAAAACTGATCTTATTATAAAGGGTGAAACATTTCCATTGCATCTTTACCAGTTGTACAGTACAACTTTTCACATATACGTTGAGACATTGTTATATACTTACAGGTATTTGACAAATTTCATAACCGAATGACAGAACACATATCGAATGACAATCTAAAATAACTGTTGGTGTTATGTCATTCTCTAATTGTTACATTCTCAAACTATATGTAGACTGTCGGTTTATTGTTCACGGCTGTCTATTTTATAATTTATGTCAATCATTTCCTTTAGCATGAACGAACAATTATTTTAGATTGTCATTCGATATGTGTTCTGTCATTCGGTTATGAAATTTGTCAAATATATATATAACAATGTCTCAACGTATATGTGAAAAGGTGTATTATTATTTAACATACCACTATAGTACCTGTACCCACCTGCTGGAATTTCATAGTATTTGTTGCCATGGTAATCATCACCAACATATACTCTAGCAGTCTGACGGGGCTTTAATGAATTTAAGAAGTGCTTGAAAGCTGTTCCAAATAAGCTTCTTGTTTTCCCAGACATATTAAAATCGTAAGGACTGTTCCAAGATGTTCGAGTACCGTCGGCCTTTGGTGATATAAGGCGTTCGTTACTGTCTAGCGAGGAGCATTACTATTAAAAAACTAAAATACCTAATATTATCTCCAGAATAAAATGCATGACAACAACTTGAACAAAACTTATTAATCTAGCTTCATATAACCACGGAATGTTTTCATCATCGATTTAATCACAGAAAAGAAAAATGCGTTATACCGGATATAAACTAAGTCCCCACAGATGTTCCCATGTAAACAAACTGGTTTATGTTCTTGAAACAAAAATTCGGATTCACTGGATTATTAATCTTTATTATATTAAACTGAATTATTTTACAGTATTTATCATTTCATCATATCACCTCTTATCAACTTATAACCGTCCGGATAGTTAGCCCGTTCTTTGTCACTATCTTATGGAATTTATTTATCCAGTTGTAATACAGGAAGAAACCAGAGTACAGTGCCCTGAGATTACTGAATAGCGCCTTACTACAGTACCACCAAAATAAATACCAAATTACCGCTTATTGTTAAGTTTTAATACTCAATAATTATATACCAAGATGATTTATATCTCAGTTATGTACAGTAGTAATCTGGTACAGATCGACATGTGTAGAGAAAAAATACAGGGTTAGTTAAAATTAGATTAAAGACAATTTTAAATTGTCAGAATTCCACGGTATTCAACATTTTATTTAATAAATCTAGATTGACGTTATGTTATTTTTACTTCAACAACCAAGGTCTTTAAGCGCGTAATAAGGTTGATAATTACACTAATGACTATTTCATCGACAATTAAAAATCTGACATAGGAATCTATCCAGATCTAGATACACGAGGATGAGGTTAGTTGTGCGATTTGACTCGTCTTTTCTATTGAGGGACTTATTACGTGCAACATATATGGTTGAATCTCCCTTACTATTGGGTTTCAGTTTACCGGAAATTCAGTATTATTATTCTGGATGTTTGGTACTGCACGGTACAGATGAGAAAGCCGTAGACCGTATCACATTTTTACCTTGACAAGTGCTACCTGTATGAGTCATTGTTATTCGTGACTGAACACGAGGTTATGTATTCATGAATTCCCTCAAAAGATGATTTATATATATACTGTATATATAAATATATATGGTTGACCATGGCTGCAGTTTCTGTTTTTTGCACCAAGAGTTTATTTATTTAAGGGAGAGAAAGACAAGAACTTATTTAATAGGAGAGATAATTAGGCAAGAAGGTTGTTTGACGCCTGTATACCACTCCTCCCTCCAGGCAGTTTGAGCGAGAAAGCTGAAATTTGCACACAATAGTAATCAAGTGGTTTTTATTTTACATATTTTTTCGTAGTGTGGTAGGGAGGCGGTGTACATTGTAAGTACCACTGTCTGTCATATTTAAGTTTATCCATGCTTTAAGTTCTTGTTAAGTAAGACGTACGTGTTAGTTTACATCGTTTCTGAGCGGTAGAATTGATAAGTAAAAACAAAAACTTAATAGTAGCCTTTTGCTTGGACGTAGCAGGCAGTGAGGTATTTGTATATAATTATAACATCGCTCAGAAGAGGATTGTGCACCACCTTCCTTGCCACCCCATAAACAAAATATAAGTTAAGGCCCAAGAAAAATTTACCAAAGCATTTGATCAATCTTGTCCAAATTTCAGCTTCCTAGTTTAAAAAAAAAGGCCTGAAATATTGGCCAGGCAGACGAGAAAGATGAGAAAAAGCGGGGCAGGGGGGCGGTGTACTATACAGGGTATTTTCCCTAAATAATCTGAATTTTTTATCACACGTCTATGGCCACGATAATGTGCTTGTTTGGAAAGTTAAATAATTAAATCCAAACATCCACCAACAAATTGCTTAAAGATATTGCCACCTTCACAATCACTACTGTAGTTAGGGTATCGTAAAATATGTTTTCCGTGTGAAGGGTTTTTATTTTCACATCTCAGCACGGAGTAATTGTAATATGAACCTTACTGCATCCCCATAGTAAAACTTACGAATGACTACACCAGGATAAAATAGTCTTTGTAACTACAGCTATAAGTGTTTCTCGAATCTGCGCTGGCAGATGTACGGCAGTGTGTGTTTTTACGGGATAAGCCCACCAGGGCACAGGTCAAAGACCCACACCAGGGTCTGGGGGCGAAAATATAATAATAAGAAGAAATGATGATAATGATGATAATAATAATAAAGGACCATAAATAAATACAAAACATTAAAAAAGATCAATAGTGAGAAACGATATTCGTGCAGTATGTTGTGTTGTCAAAGTAAGAGAAACAATTGAAACCCTGCAATTGTGTGTAAATGTGGCAGAAAGTCAGGTCAGCAACCTGGGACTTGGTCACAATTTTTGTGATGCCATATGGCAGCAGGGTCTACCATTAGACAACATTATGCTTCCAATATCTGTACACCTTGCGTTAGATTACATAATGGCTGTAAATGATAATAATATATCTCATAAATCATAATGTTAACGGATTCAGTTATCTGATATATTTCTGTTATCTTAAATCTTTCGGCTTTTTATTGAATACTTTTAATTTAGTAAGAGTTTCATTTATGAATATCTTCTTAGTCATAGTTTAAAACATTTGTCACTCAACTTACCTTAAAGGACCTGGATGGTCAGTGAGATATTCTGAATAACGATACATTCATGTGAGTCGTGCATGACCATGATATGCCCGGCTGGAGAAGTTTCCCTTTACTTTCTGCATCATCCGAACTTAATGTATTGGTTTAGTCAGTGTAATACAAGTATAATGAAGGGGTTCGCACAGAAAATTTATGAGAGGAACACCCTATCCATCCTTGCTTCTGTTTTTTACCGAAAATTGAGTAGATTCGTAGAGAATTCCGTGTGAAGCTCTCAGTGGGCCAAGACAGTGTTTTTGGGGTTCTTGTTTTCATTTTTCGCGACAAATGTGACGGTAGCTATTTTGAAATCCTAAGAAATCGACCGAGATGCTTAAAAATTGTCTAGTACTGAACATGTCGGTCATATTGCAAAGTTCGCTCGTGGTTCTAACCGGATCATTTGTATCACCTGATGATTAGAAACCCCAGTTTATTTCACCTGAAGATTAACCTAACCTTACTAACCATAACCTAACTCGCCAGGTATCATTAAGGTGGTTATTCTTCAAGTGGAGTGAGATGGGGTGTCTAATCTTCAAGTGGTTCAGCTGCTTTTGATACCGAGCTCGTCCAGACCGTCTTGGCCTTGGAGAATTTTGTTGTAAATCAAGAAGTGAACAAAGGGTAAGGAGGCATGATGTGACCTCCCCTCGGTGCTCTGGTATAGTGTGTGGCTTACCATACACAAATAAGCCAAGACGACTTTGGGGAGGAACAATAATAAATGTAAATGGCTTATCTTTACCGATTTTAGTAAGGGTAATTTATTAAGAGATGCCTTGTATCTGCCTATATTCATGTTTGTGATAAAAAATAATAGTCTATAAGGTTAATGAACTAGGAGAAAAGAAAAAAATCGGGCCACTTTGTCAGTAGAAATACATGAGCGATTTGGACAGTCTAGAATATTGTGTGTGTGTGTGCTACAGGGGGCAATGCTACTTTCCTCAATTAATAATTTCAGCTTGTTGATTATTCTCTTGCACTAATAATTTTGGTACATTTTGTAAAACTCGTGAAATTAAATACGTCGCGGGTGATCACGAAGTTTAATAACAGCTGTGGCTTAATGGGTCTGCTGAAACTAATTTATCCGTGCTCCAAAATTCCACTTACTCTGACGCACTGCTATATCGCTGCAGCTAACTAAACGTGGTGAAATTTTGTAAGCTTTATAAATAAATTTTATATTTGTTTGTTTTCTCCCGGGTAATTGTCCGATTTATTTATTGGAGAGTTTATACTGGTAGGAAAGTGGTATGAAGTGTCATTGAGGGAGGAGAGTGGTGGTGGTGCGGGGTAGTCGCATCACGTTAAGGGAAGCCTACACGTAAACTAGTTGTACACTCTTCACTCATCAATTAATATACATTGTTAATTCGCTGTATCAGCTTTTAATTACCTTGATAAGGTACACTGACAGGAAAACAAATGAAGATATAGTAAGGTTAGCAAAATCTTCAAGAAAAACATTCTGGAGCCGGTGCATGCCCAGTACAGTAATTGCCAACAGTGCGTAACAGAGACGTGACCGATCGCCCAAGCGGCTAACGAGCCGATCAGTGGTGAAGAGGTTAAAAGAAAAAGAAAAGAAAAGAAATGTACAGAAAAAGAAAAATGAGATATTTTGGTCATATAATTCGGGATGAGGGAATAATAACAGAAATATTAACAGGCAAAGTTAAGAGTATTAGAGCCAGGGGAAGGCAGAGACTGAGATGGTTGAATGAAATTATAAACTGAGTCCCCAGAGAGATACAAAACCTTAGAGGTTTGGTAAAAACAGCCCTAAACGTTTAGAGTAGAGGACTGTGGTCGGCAACCCCCAGATATGAGGATGGTACTCTGATGCATGTAGTGATGTTATTGAATCTCTTCAGAATAATTGTCAGCTAAGATCGATTTCAGCATGACGAATAAAGTGACTAAGATACTTGTACTGTACTCTAGAAAAGTAAGACTGATATTTTTTAAAGATTAGTTTGTCATAAAAAAAATCTAATATGAGGTTACATTTTACATGGCTTATATAGTAGGCTACATAGTTTGGTAATTTTGGTAGTATTGATAGTGATTTTTTTTCGGTATCGGATATGAAGCTTCAGTTAACAGTATATAACTTGGAAGTTTGACATGACTACAAAACTAGATCGGCCCCTTTTACTCTGAGAGCTCGACGCAGAGTTTAGCTGTTTATCAATAAATAAAGCGAACAAACAATAAGATCTTAAAATCGTGTTAGTTCAGTTTTATGGTACTCATAAAACCGTAATTACAATGAGTGTCAAGTAACTAAAATCCTAGTGGGATCAACTTCCCTCTTCCTTACTTTAAGGGGTCCTCTTGCTTTAAGGGGACCTCTTACTTACTTTAAGGGGTCCTCTTACTCCGTGTTCGCAGCGAGTCTTGAAGTCGGATGGGGATTCGTCGACAATATGAAGGTTCCAGTGGCTATTATGTCCTTCAAATCCACTTGTCATGGATCGATCACATCTCCTCCTGTGTTTACGTACCTTGAGCTAATGTTGCCTGAGAAGTGTGGTGGCAAATAGGTCTTATTCGCTAATTCAGTATGAACATAAGTAATAGTTTGAGGTTGTAAAGATGAGTCGAAAAAGAAAGAGGTTTGTAAATAATGATAATCGAGACTAAACAATATTTAGGATACAGTGAAACAGAACACGATAATAGTTTAAGTACAGATAACCGGACGTGTTGGATGTAGATTATTCGAAGTAAACATGATGGAAGGTTAACGTGATAGGAAATAAAAAGTGCCAGACGTTTGAGATGATACGAGATAAATCTGATCAAATGTGACATAATCAAACAGAAGCCTAATTAGAGATATGCTTGATTAGACACACTTAGGAAGGGTAGGGTGTTATCCAGTGTGTGTGTGTGTGAATACCATACATCACAGGCTTCTTCCGGGTACTTGGATGTCCTCATTTACCAACAACTGGACAGACCAACCTCCCGAATGGCTAGGCTAGTAAGCTGGTAAGTGGAGAAATGATGATAAATGAAAACGAACACAGTGCCAAACTTTCTCTATTGTCGTTGCTGGCCTAAGAACAAGCAACAAGCAACGGGAATTCGAATTATATTGTCCTTGGTATGCAACAAGTGAATGTTTGTTTTCTGTGATGTGTAATGTTTTAAATCTAATATATCGTGTTTGACGCAACAACACTTAAGATTATATGTGTCACTTGCGTACTTGTTTTAAAAAGTTCCCTCTCTTAGTTATGATGCTAGATGTGCCTCAGAAAGTATCACCTTCTTTTAGGTACTAGGACTTGGTAGTGATGTATAATAAATGCGGATATTTTACTGTTACTTTCCCCGATTTATGGCCTCATGTTGTGCCGGGATGTAAGCTAGAAATATCCATCAAGGATGCTCATGTCCAGAACTTTATACACATCTGTCGCTCCAATATTAATGCCCCGGAGTAACTCTCCAACCGAATGCGAAAAAAGGCAAAAGAAAATTAAAATTTCTATTATAAAATCAACCTTTAGATATTAGTTCCCAAGGCAAACACCGCTAGGAGTTCCATTGTTGGAGAACTTTGTGTGTTAAGTCTCTAGTGCCAACCGGAAGTACGATTAGAGTGACTTTGACCCCTTTTTGCATTGAGGTGATTTGCAATTTCAAATATCATAGTAAACATTGATCGTTTAGCACCTAATACTCTGTAACAATTCTTATGGACACAGAAATGTTATTCTAATTTATTCAAACAGAACTATGTAGAACCTCTTTTGTGACGGCGTGAATATTTGCCATGGCAGTTTCAACAGCATTACAGATTACTAAAACGTGTCATCAAACAAAAAACACGTTCTTTAAAGTAACAGTAGTATTTTACTGAATTTATTTTATTACAACGTGAAAACCCCAAGAATTCTAAGATGTACTGTAGGGAAGAAGATTCACGACTCACGAGGTCCTTCCAGTGTTGAGTTGCTATCTTTCGTCCAGACTGTACCTGTGAACCACTGAAATCTGTCTTGAACTTCCTTTGTTGTTCTCAAAAAAAAAAAAAAGAGAGGAAAGATGGGCATGAGATTAGCCCAAAGCACTCTGCCTACCCACAACACCAACGAAGAGAGGGATTGGTTATGTATATACTTAAATTGTGTCTGCTTATAACCGCACTTAACAAAAATAATTAATAGATTTAATGAAAGAAGAATGAGAAAATTTTGACGACTCACGGTGACAAGAAGAGGGATGAGGCAGGCTTAAGTAGAACCACTCGGGCTTTAACCCAGCGTGTTAGGTGAGGTGATGAAACACTATCAAAGGCTTGAGACTGGTATGCGTCATCGTGACTCGTAACACTACTTCTTAGTGTTCTTACATCATGTTGAGAAATAACTATTAGGTGGTCTCTTGTTGGTAAAATTAACGTGCCATTTAATTTGATTCGGTAACTGATAAAATGAACTAATAACCATTATATTAAAACAAATAGGTATACAAGTAGTTAAGGCCTATACACATTGTAGGTCTATCAGCCAAATACATGTTGGTATACAAATTGAGTCGCAAAATTAAAACAAAATAACTTCTGATTAACAATATTAATATCCAAAATCTACTTTTCTAACAGTTATGGTGTACAAACGAGGTTAGTGTTAGGTTAATATTGATGAAATTAAAAACACATTCAGTATGTGTTCTATTATGTATTCTCTTTCATGTACTGCAGGAAGTATATTTTTATTTTTATTAACAACACGGCGCCCTTAAACTAGAAATTTACCTAATATGTTTCTCATAAATGGACAGGAGTGAGAAGATATCGGGAAGGACTGCGCCCTGCTAGTTACGCCGTTGTTTACTTACCTTGGTCAAAACAACGACTATATTACCTAGTCACCACATGATAATTGAGGTTGTAAACAAGTTGAAGGTGTGAAAAACAAGTAACCATTTTGAAGAAACAGTTAAGATCCACAACATGGTACACCCACGACATCTTGGTACACCCACGGTACACCCACGACATCTTGGTACACCCACGGTACACCCACGACATCTTGGTACACCCACGGTACACCCACGACATCTTGGTACACCCACGGTTCACCCACGACATCTTGGTACACCCACGGTACACCCACGACATCTTGGTACACCCACGGTACACCCACCCAGATGGTACTGTACAGTAGGTCGAGACTCTTGTGTATGTCTCGTCCACACAGCCACCAGGCGCCTCCCGACCAGTGCTGGCAGCTGAGGGAACTGACGTGGAACGACTGATTGATTAACTGACTGACTGACTGACTGAGTAACTGACTGACTGAATGACTGATAAACAAACTGACTGATTTGCTCACTAACTTATTGACTAATGACTGACTGACTGATTTACTGACTGACTGATAAACTAACTGATTGACTGACTGACTGACTGACTGTTTAACTGGTTCATTAATTCATTTATATTCATCTTTTATGACAACAATAATAAAGAATACAACACGATAACTTACAACTGGTCATGGTAGAATAAAAGATAAAAGTCCTGCCAACATACAGTACAGGTTGTCAGCAGGTGTGGTCAGCGTTGTCAGCAGGTGCGGTCAGCGTTGTCAGCAGGTGTGGTCAGCGCTTTACTGTTGTCACCTTTTGATGTTGTTCCTGTATTGTTGTGGTAAAACACGACTGAATCTTTTAATAAGTGAGAATTTTGCTTTTTAAATACGTTTGTTTTATAATGTATTCGTTTGTCACACACACACACACACCTGGATTATTCAGGTGAAATAAGCTGGGCTGGAGAATCTTCAGGATCAGTTTTTGAAATAAAAACAAAAGTTACTTCTCTCTATATATTATGCGTATGTGTGTGTGTGTGTGTGTGTGTGTGTGTAATAATAATATTAATAATTAATTAACGGTTTATTGAAAGAGCATGGCAGCCGGAAGGCTAAAAATATAGTTACATAATTGGGGTATAGGCCTCTTGATTGACAAATATACATGTAACATAAGTGATACAAATATGATATATAATAACTAGGTGGGGAGAAGCGATCAGTACGTGCTCGTATGGGCTGGATGCGGTTGTGGTGTGAAACAGCAATTCTCGGGCTAGGGATCTCGGGCGGTAGTAGGAGCCGGTGTCGAGGATGGTGCAGAAGCTTCTCACCAAATTTGCAGGTGAGGTCGTGGTGATGGTCAGAAAGAGCCGAGAGGGTCAGTGTGTGTTGAGCGCTTCTTGGTATGTGGAGTAAGAAGGGGAGAGAATAATCTTGCATGCCCTCTTTTGTGTGTGTGTGTGTGTGTGTGTGTGTGTGTTGGGTCAGAGTTGTAATTAGTTTTGTGGCGATTGGCAACAGTGTAGGGTTTAGGTAAACAATTTATTTTGGTATCTATTTTATTGTTTTGCTCGGGTTTTATACAGGTTTGATTTAGATCAACGTTGACCTATCACATGTTTAGCCAGCGAAGGAAAGCGGAATCCTTATTCTTCATCTTTTGGTCGAACTCAGCAACGCCGGAAAATTTTACGGCTTCTCCGACGTCAACTATATGACATTCCATGGGGCTTGTTGATGTGTTGATTATGACATTATCGCCGTGGAGATCTTGATGGCTGTATCCAGCGGCGTGGAACTGGGTAATGGCTGAGAGGACCTCATCGTGGAGGTATTTAATTTGATCTCTGTTGAGCCTCATTACAGCTTCAGTGAAAGTTATGCCGGGGCATAGAGCCATCACCAGGGCATAAGGCTTGGTTGTGACGCCATAGAGTAGTGGAACCCCCCCGGCCCCATCCAGCTCTTGTAGAATGGTTGCTTCTTCTGTTAGCGGGGTGCCGTTGTGGAGTTTCTTAACTACGACGTTTCTTGTCTCTCCACTTTCTAGGGTGAGGCGGTAATGAGCCGTCTTCCCCCGCATCCCGCTACGAATTTTCTTGTGATAAGTGAGATTTTCCCATAAAATTTGAGGGAGAGCTTTTACATCTGGGGCTGACTTCTCACGGGTATGGGTGTGAGAGGTGGTGGGGACGGGGGAGGTGGAGGTGGTGGGGACGGGGGAGGTGGTGGGGACGGGGACATCAAAGGCCTGGAGTTTTTCGCCGGCCAAAACGAGTTTCATCATCTTGGGGCTGGAGGAGGAGGACGGCGAGGCTCCTCTCTTGGTTCCCTTCCTAACCTCCTCGCAAGTCTCAGTCAGATACAGATCAAATAAGTCC
Organism: Homarus americanus; assembly: GCF_018991925.1. Classification (NCBI taxonomy): domain Eukaryota; kingdom Metazoa; phylum Arthropoda; class Malacostraca; order Decapoda; family Nephropidae; genus Homarus; species Homarus americanus. The sequence continues at coordinate 1,016,111 of NW_024732440.1, read as the reverse complement.
ATCGTTGGAAGTATTCATGAGCTCGATGTGATATGAGGCTTATGATATAGAAAGAGAAATTGACCGTGTAATGTAAAAAAAAGAAACATTAGTAAGGTTGGAATTTGGTTGTAATCATCGCCATTAAACTATTAAGTTAACACTATAAATCGAGTATGACGATCATCCATCTATGATAAAATAATGTCACCATCATTGATAAGCTCTGAGGTGGCTCGAGAGGCCGATGGGGGACCGGCAGGGTCGTCCACATGTAACACTGCTCAAGTCTACATCTAGTGCAGCGTCTTCCCGGGGCTGGCGATTGTCTGCCTCGGTGTGCAGTTGGGCTAACTCGAAAGTATTGACTCCTTCCCGTATGTGTGTGTGTGTGTGTGTGTGTGTAATAATAATAATCTATATATATAAAACAAAGAAGTATGTATGTTTGTTTGTGTGTGTGTTATATGTAGTGATGATGGATGGTGTTATATGTAGTGATGATGGGTGGTGTTATATGTAGTGATGATGGATGGTGTTATATGTAGTGATGATGGATGGTGTTATATGTGGTGATGATGGATGGTGTTATATGTAGTGATGGATGGTGTTATATGTATGATGGGTGGTGTATATGTAGTGATGATGGATGGTGTTATATGTAGTGATGATGGATGGTGTTATATGTAGTGATGATGGATGGTGTTATATGTGGTGATGATGGATGGTGTTATATGTAGTGATGATGGATGATGTGATGATGGTGTTATATGTAGTGATGATGGATGGTGTTATATGTAGTGATGATGGATGTGTTATATGTAGTGATGATGGATGGTGTTATGATATATGGTGTTATAGTGATGATGGATGGTGATGTAGTGATGATGTATGATATATGTAGTGATGATGGATGTGTTATATGTAGTGATGATGGGTGGTGTTATATGTGTGATGATGGATGATGTAGGATGATGGTGTTATATGTAGTGATGATGGGTGGTGTTATATGTAGTGATGATGGATGTGTTATATGTAGTGATGATGGATGTGAGTGATGATGGATGTGCTATATGTAGTGATGATGGATGTGTTATATGTAGTGATGATGGATGATGTTATATGTAGTGATGATGGATGTGTATGATGTGGGTGTTATATGTAGTGATGATGATGTTATATGTGTGATGGGTGGTGCTATATGTAGTGATGATGGGTGGTGTTATACATGTGATGATGGATGTTGTTATATGTGATGATGGATGGTGTTATAGTGTATATGTAGTGATGAGGATGGTGTATATGTAGTGATGATGGATGGTGTTATATGTAGTGATGATGGAGATGTTATAGGTAGTGATGATGGATGTTGTTATGCAGTGGATGGATGTGTTATGTGATGATGGTGTTATATGTAGTGATGATGATGTAGTGTGATATGGTGTTATGTAGTGATGATGGATGGTGTTATATGTAGTGATGATGGATGGTGCTATATGTAGTGATGATGGATGGTGTTATATAGTGATGATGGATGGTGCTATATGTAGTGATGATGGATGGTGTTATAGTGATGATGGATGGTGTTATATGTAGTGATGATGGATGGTGTTATATGTAGTGATGATATGGTGTTATAAGTGATGATGGATGGTGCTATATGTAGTGATGATGGATGGTGTTATATGTAGTGATGATGGATGGTGTTATATGTAGTGATGATGGATGGTGCTATATGTAGTGATGATGGATGGTGCTATATGTAGTGATGATGGATGGTGTTATATGTAGTGATGATGGATGGTGCTATATGTAGTGATGATGGATGATGTTCTATGTAGTGATGATGGGTGGTGTTATATGTAGTGATGATAGTGATGATGTGATGATGGATGTGGATGTGTTATATGTAGTGATGAGGGTGGTGTTATATGCAGTGATGATGGGTGGTGTTATATGTAGTGATGATGGATGGTGTTATATGTAGTGATGATGATGTGTTATATGTAGTGATGATGGATGGTGTTATATGTAGTGATGATGGATGATGTTATATGTAGTGATGATGGGTGGTGTTATATGTAGTGATGATGGATGGTGTTATATGTAGTGATGATGGATGATGTTATATGTAGTGATGATATGATGTTATATGTAGTGATGATGGGTAGTGTTATATGTAGTGATGATGGATGGTGTTATATGTAGTGATGTGGATGGTGTTATATGTAGTGATGATGGATGGTGTTATATGTAGTGATGATGGATGGTGTTATATGTAGTGATGATGGGTGGTGTTATGTAGTGATGATGGTGGTGTTATATGTAGTGATGATGGATGGTGTTATATGTAGTGATGATGGATGGTGTTATATGTAGTGATGATGGGTTGTGTTATATGTAGTGATGATGGTGGTGTTATATGTGTGATGATGGATGGTGTTATAGTGATGATGGGTGGTGTTATATGTAGTGATGATGGGTGGTGTTATATGTCGTGATGATGGGTAGTGTTATATGTAGTGATGATGGATGGTGTTATATGTAGTGATGATGGGTGGTGTTATATGTCGTGATGATGGGTAGTGTTATATGTAGTGATGATGGATGGTGTTATATGTAGTGATGGTGGATGGTGTTATATGTAGTGATGATGGGTGGTGTTATGTGTAGTGATGATGGGTGGTGTTATATGTAGTGATGATTAGACAATCTATCTATATAAAACAAAGAAGTATGTCTGTTTGTGTGTGTGTGTGTGTGTGTGAAAATGTATGTTCATATCTCTCTCTCTCTCTCTCTCTCCTTAACTTATCATGTAAACCTCGCGTGACCAAACAAGCTTGTTAACAGCACGGCGTAAACAGCAGGTTGTCCACATTAACTGCGGCTAATTACCACAACAGATAAATAACACGTGTTTAACTCTCTAGATCATGAAATAAAATTACATAACGTCAACAAAAAACAAGACTTAAATAATAAAGAAAGTAATTATTGTACGTGGTGGAGTTTGTCACGTGATGTAATTAATGGAGGTACCTGTACTGAGGTGTTCAAGCTTATGGAGGTACTGGGGTGTTAAAGCTTATGGTGGTACTGAGGTGTTAAAGCTTATGGAGGTACTGGGGTGTTAAAGCTTATGGAGGTACTGGGGTGTTAAAGCTTATGGAGGTACTGGGGTGTTAAAGCTTATGGAGGTACTGAGGTGTTAAAGCTTATGGAGGTACTGAGGTGTTAAAGCTTATGGAGGTACTCGGGTGTTAAAGCTTAGGGAGGTACTGAGGTGTTAGAGGGGGGGTAAAGATTTAGTTCAGCTTATCTTAATTGTCAAGCTGTTTATGGAGAAATATGCGTCTTTGAGTGTCTTTTCTTCTTCCTCTTCCTACTCTTGTTTCTCCTCTCTTCTTCCTCCTCCTCTTCCTCTGTGAAAAGGTTATAGAATAATATCATATGTTTCAGATCTGGAAATGACTTGTTGTTATAATATTTTTGTGCTTCAACAACTAAGATCCACCGTCGTCTTATGGATAGGATAATACAATATAATTACTTTGCATTGGCGTAGAACAATCATAGATGTGGGTTAAGTTACGCTCACTAAACGCCAAATGGTATGTTGGGTCTGATCTAACACTTTGGTAATAGTTGGGAGTGCATTGTCATCGTGACTCATGAATTCAACGCTGTGTCATGCCTCGTGTTTACCGAGTTTATTAACACATGCGGTTTGCGAGCAGAAACAAACCATGTGGATCTTAGAGAAAGTATGAAGCAACATTTGTCTTCTCTTGGATCGAGTAGTTGTTAAAAAATATATAGATAACTTACTAAATGGGTTGGTTGTCTGTAAACTGTGAAACTTAATTTTTCCCATATCTGCTAATAGAAACATGAAGGTAATGGAGTTTACCCTTCATTGCCCATTCCACTTTAAATATGTTTGGGAAGATGTTTTTTGTGTGTGTGGTGGGGGGGAAATCTACAGTCACCTCAAAGAACAAATCAATAAAGTTTTCAGTTACCCGAACAGTGTTGTGGTAAAGTGTACTGTGCTGTATGTTGTTCAGACAGGCCAAGACTTATTTGCTAGGTTAACTGAACATAAAAAGGCGAAGAGTTAGGTCATACCATTAACTGGAATGAGTCATCCATAATGTACAAATCTAGTTGTAGTTTTAGGAGATACATTGTAGTCTCCTTTGGTTGAAAAACTCCAAATTTCAACAACCACCTGTAGAGGACAATGGTTCCCCTCCCTTGTGACATGTTAAAACTGTTCACGTGTGTAATCTTTACCTGATAAGTATACAGTAGTGTGTGCAGTACCCTTCTGGTATAAGTGTAGTTAGTACAGTGAAGGTAAGTGAGTATTGATCATTATGGTCCCGTCCGCCTGGCCAGTGCACACTAGGAGAGCTACATATATGCCTGAGATAGTCAACTCACGACACATTTCTCACGCCGTAAGAAACACTGCCTCGTGACGTCACTGCCGTTGATATTTACTAATATAAAACAGTTTATTATGATGAGTACTAACTATATCTGATCTCATTAAGTGATTGTGTTAGTCATGCAAGTCGGAGAGCATTAGTCCAGAATACCCCTTAGCTAGGAATCAAAAGTGGTAACCACGTAGTAATGAGCTACATATCAGATTTAATCCACGTGTTTAATTAACCACGACTTTGTGCACGTCATGTAAAGTACAGTGTTGACAGAGACGGAGAGGCCAAACATCTGTCAATTCCCATGAATGGTCGACAAGAATGTTTACCTCACCCCTCGATATGTGAATCCAGAGCAAAAGTTTTAATATTCATAACCATCATGTTTTACGTCCTTGATTATATTAACTCTGTTCTGGATTTAGGTCACCATCCCCTGTCCATCGTGAAACAGTAATTACGGCAACAGTACACAGGAGGTAACATAACAGACATGAGGGTGTGTCAGCTAATGCAATAATGTTACGTGGGTGAGCATTAGAGTGGAGATAAGAGGTCTTGGTAAGGTTACATGGCAAATATAGGCTGGCTGTGAAAGTTGCCAAATATTCCCGTTGTCATAGGCGTATGGGATGGCACTAATTTTTCTTTGTGGGGGAGGGGGGGGGGGTAGAAATATCGTATCGTAGTCCGTTTAGAGAGCGTCGGTGAAGGAAAAGCAACTGGCTAATATTATTATTCTGTAAGGCAAGTGTTGTCCAGTCATACATTACTCCCATATTTTATGATTTTATATTTTTTTATTTTTTTTATTTTGCTTAATGAAAGGAAGTGAATTTACAAAGAAGTGGTATAGGATCCAACTTGCTACTTTGGTTCATAAGATGTAACTTTTGGATTTAATTTGAAAGATATAAATTTGTTGGGTTTAGTTGACTATTTATATTACAAGATTATTTTGTTATATTTCGTTATGTAGTTTTCTGGTTATTAACTATATCTTGGTATTGTTGGTGGGTCATTTATTCTTGCTTTACTTGATTTAAACCTTGAGTGTTCTTTCACTCTTCTTTCGCTTTCGTTATCGAGCCAGTAAGCTACAGTTTCTGGCTAGAGTTGTTCTACTTATTCCTACGTGTTTTTTTTTTATATTAGCTTTATTGTATATGCCTACATTAACTGCGTTCGTTTATTATCCTCTGTTCGTAACTAATGTTATAATAAATCATAGGCTTTTATTTTGTAATGTTTGTACTATTTTAATTCGTGTATCACTGAATGGATTGTTTTGTACAGGCGAGTAGCACTTTACTTATTAGTGTTGAATATAGTTTTAGTTTGTTTCGTGTGTTCAGGGTTTAAAGTTTCTTAATTCTTGAAAGTTTGTTGCGTAATTTGTTGTCCTTTACTGTGATGAAGTTTTGATATCCTTTTTTTTTTTTAGTTCTTATTTGTTGCTATCATTACCGTATGAGTAGACTTTCCCGTCCACAATGACTAGTTCCACCTTGTGTTCTGAATTTGCTGAAGTTTGTTGTTATCTTCCATTTCCTTTGTCATTTATGTTCTTTAATGCTTGAACTGTATGGTGTGCCCTCATTGCCTCTGCGAAGATAGTGTGATCATTGTGTAAGGTTGGTTCCGGTAGGTTGTCTGTATATATTAAGAACCCGCGGGGAGGGACAACATTCTAGATTGTAATATGATTGACGACTGAGGAGGCTGTGGGGTATGAGATTGTTTGGTTCACACTCAGGATGGGTTGGAGAAAGGAAACTCACAATGTGCTCTCTATATACATGTTGTATTGGATGTACAATGCAGCTTGGTGCTGGGAAGGCAGCATGGTTACAAGCGTGATGTAGAGAGAGCTGGTTGGTGAGGACGCTCAGAGAAGGACAGCTTGTGGGTCGCCATGCTCGCCAGCGGGAGAGAGGACCGCCAGGCAGGCGGAGGAGCGAGGACCGCCAGGCAGGCGGAGGTGTTGCTGGCTGGTTGGTGTAGGTAGAAAGAGAGGCAGATGATGATGATGATGATGATAATGAGAGGCAGATCACCACGAGGTCAGGTCTTAAATAGCGGGGGTAGGCGTGGCTTAGCAGTTGACCCCCGCTCCGTGGTGTATGGCGGCGCTGGTTGACCTAGACCACGAGGCACACACTGGGGAATTGGTGGGGTCGGCTAGGCAGCGACAAACAGCGTTTGTAGGGGAGAATTCCACTACAAGGCTATGGGTGGACAAGGTTCACACAGGGGAGAAATTAACTCCGACCAGCTAACACTAAATATAAGAATATAATCTTTGATAGCCATATTGCGTGTTCTCATCATAGGGTTTCTTAGAACTGATTACCGCACTAGCACTCTTCGTTGCTGTTCCAAGTGATTTAAGTTTCCATCTGCAGTTATTGTGTGCAATAACGTACTGATTTCATTCATGTTAAGTTTACTTCAGGCCTGTTCAACAGCTTCTGGTAAATATTCCATCCATGCAGTATATCAAGTATTATAGAGATGGACTTGCACTGTTCACATGTTTTTCGACACAACTGAATTAGAAGTAATCTTCTCCGTATATACAATACAAGCCTTTATGGGACAGACCCCCTGGGTGGGTGGTAAAGGAGGCGTGCAAAGAACTGGCGGCAGATGGTGTTGTTACCAAGGTTGTGGTTGTATTGGCTTATGAGTGATGTATACTGTCCCGTTAGTTTGTTGCTGTTATGTTTGTGCAGTTACGTGTGTTTCAGCGGTCTGCTTTCAATTTCCTAATGATATATATATATATATATATATATATATATATATATATATATATATATATATATATATATATATATATATATATATATATATATATATATATATATATATATATATACATACAGTATATAAGGTTTGTGATAAAAGGTTGATATAAAACACTAATACAAAAGTGTTAATTTTGTTATATTGTTCAGCGTCACTTTACTGTCACTGTCAGCGAGATCCTCGAGTGCCACCCCCCATCCTGGATCCACCACTGGATGTGTTTGTATCACTTCTTTAGCACTGTTTTTTTTATATAAACGAGAAGACAGGTGCAATATAGCAATTGTCACTCACTATGTGGTAGACAACAACCGCCCTTCACTCCGGTCAACTGACCGATGACTGGTGAATTAATCAGACCACCGCCACCCGCACAAGACCCCACCGGGAGGTAAGGTTGAATCATCCACCATAAAATACTTTTTCTTAAACGTGTTCATGATTTTATCTGAAAAGAAGCAATGGCCTTTGGGGATTAAATATATTTCATATGTATTTATACTCCCAGCACATTTCCCAACATTTTTAATTGTTATGCCTGAAATAACTTCCTCCAGCAAAACCCTGGATTATTAGATAAGCGGCGGTAGGTCACGACATATTGTTAAAGGCTTTGTGACGACCCCAGAACATCATTTACTAGTCTTAATCGTGAAGTCCTAAGACAAACTACACTAGTCGGTATGAGGAAACATTTTTAATAGTTATGTGTAGTGAAAGTACCATAAGGCCCACGAAAATTATGTTAAGTAGAACAGGTCCACACAGACGCTACAAGCACGCCTCGCTGTTACTGTTTTAACAGGTTGATCTGAGTTATAAAATGAAGATAATTTGCATATGAGCTACAGCAATTAAAAGGTCGAACTTTTCAAATGCACGATTATTTTAAATCGACGTAATAATTATAATTAGTATTAACAGAAGCAAGAACAGCAGGTATAGGTGATGTCATTCCATATTATATAGTGTTCTGTTAACGCCCATTATCAACCATTAATTGCCATCATTGAATAATTTACAATATATTAATCGCTTATTTTTTTTTAACGCGTTACTGAAGCTGGGACATGCGAGGCAGGAAGTCTTCCGGTGAATCTCAAGAATGTTAAGCCGACCCATCCCCAACAGGTGGCCGCTCACTCACCCTCGTTTCATTGACCACTCACCATTCTTTCCAAGTTTTCTGTTTCTATCACTCGGATAACTTATATAAACACTCCAATTGTTGTTGCGGAATGCATAAAATAAATCTTAAGTGTGGAATAAAAGAATCAATCACATAGATGAAAAAACAGGGCAAGTTGGTGAAAATGCTACCATTAATAACACTATTTGGCAAGTGTTTCTAGATAACACGTAAGAGAGCGAGTAGTAAACTATACTTTTAAGTGAGAGAGATATGACTGATAAAATAATATTGTACGGGGGGGGGGCGGGGGGTCAGCAGTGCTCCCTGTTCACCGATTCACTGTTACATTGTAGCGCTGCGGTGTCGTGTCGGTGTCAGTAGAGCGCCAGCCTTAGCGGAGTGAGGGTGTTTGTTGGACGCTTGCTGCGGTGTCTTGGACGAGTGGCAACTACCGTTACTAAGCTGATCTCATCCTATATTTCCACATCGGTTAGTGCTGTAGTGTTGGTGGTAATGACATGGTGTTATGAAAGAGTGAGATGTATTCTAAGTATCCCCAACTTGTCAAAATATTGTGATCGCAGAAAACTGATGTGTGGTCTCTCATCAAAGCTGGCGGTGAACGGTCTGCGAGGAGCGTGTACTGTACTACTGAACCTACTGAACGATGGTGTACCGTTGGTCATTACAGCTTTGGTGGATAAGTGGGTTACGGGAGTGTTAAGAAGAAGCGCTATTAGGTGGCATCTGGGGACGATATAAACACTGCCTAAGGAAGGTTATTAACATGTATACAGCCTTAACAACATCAACCTAGAGAAGTCGACTTGTGAAAGAGAACTACTGTAGGGGTACTTGTAAGCCCGGACCTACGGCCTAGAAAACAGTGCGTTAATGTTCGAAATAAGGCAAACAGAGTATTGGGTTTTATATCTAGAAGTGTAAGTAACAAGAGTGCAGAGGTCTTATTGCAACTATATCTTGCGCTAGTTAGGCCGCACCTCGATTATGCGGTTCAGTTCTGGTGCCCCTATTATAGAATGGATATAAATTCACTAGAGTCGGTGCAGCGAAGAATGACAAAAATGATTCCGGGACTTAGAAGCCTTCCATATCAGGATAGGCTAAAGAAACTGAACTTGCATTCCCTAGAAAGACGAAGAGTGCGGGGAGATATGATAGAAGTATTTAAGTGGGTGAAAGGAATCAATAAAGGGGATATAGTTAAAGTTCTTATAATATCCGAGCAGGATAGGACTCGGAGCAACGGATTCAAGTTGGATAAGTTCAGGTTTAGGAGGGAGATAGGAAGGAACTGGTTCACAAATAGGGTAGTTGAGTGGAACAAGCTTAGCAACTTTGTAGTAAGTGCGGGAACTCTGGAAAGTTTCAAAAGGAGGCTAGATAGATTTATGGATGATAGAGAGTGGTAGTAACTCTCGACAGGAGCTGCCATGCACAGGCCAACCGGCCTATTGCAGACTCCTTATTTTCTTATGTTCTTATGTATCGCAGCGTGGGGTTAAGAGTGGACCAACTTTAAGTATTATTAAAGAAAAACATTTGAAATTAATTCGATTGTACCCATTGTAGTTTTTCATAAATATTCTTGTTTTAATTCTTATTTGTTATATACACAATTATGTAGGACCTCTAGTGTCACGCTTTTATTATCAGTGTTCTTCCCGCTCCCTTTGGATATGCAGCTCGTCCAAGTGAGGGCAAATGTGTAAGGGAAATATTTCACGGTAGGGGTCAGCCGGACCTAGAACTTCTCCCTGCACGTGTGACTGTAATAAAAGAAATCTTGGGTCAAGTTGTTGGATTTATTTATTTTTTCATTTATTTATTTTATTTATTTTTTTTTTTTACTGAATCTCCACAAATATATTTCCTTTAATGCAGAGATGCAAGTATGTGGCGCCTCTACCATATGTTTTTTTTTTATTGAAATTTCATCTTGGGATTTTCAGAATTACCCCACACAAGTTATAAATGCTTTTGCGGTTATCTTGATCCGAGATGACGAAAACAGACAGTGGGCACAGATGTACCATGACTTGCTTGTGATCATCGACCCTGGGAGTGCGCGTAGAATGACGCTGGGAAGTGACATACTGTAGTAAGGAACTGAGGCAGTAGTACACGCCGATGATCATAAGTGAATTAGACAACAGTGATCGGAAAATACTAGAAGAGGTCCACCATTTTTTTATAAAGAGCTTGCCATAGTTTTCTTGCTGTTTTAGATGATTCTGACATTTATCTTCGGGGTAAATCACTTTTCTTTTCTTTTCTTTTTTAGTTAGGCTTGGTTGGTTGGTTCCTGTGGTATGAGAATAGATTATTTTTAGTGTGTTTTACTCAAATCTGACCTCAATTTTTTTTGCAAATTAGCGGTGTCTGTTAAAATTAAAATGCATTTTTTTTTCAAAACTGCTAATTTATAAAAAAATTGGTCAAATTTGAGGAAAACACCAAAAATAACCTATTCTCATACCACAGGAACCAATCAGCCAACCTAAACTAACCTAACCTATTCTTATACCAAAGGAACCAACCAACGTAACCTAAGTAAAAAAATGTGATTTGCTCCTAAGATAAATGTCAGAATCATCTAAAACGGCAAGAAAACTAGCGAAAAAAATATATTGTTCATGTGAAAAAAGGCGAGGAGTGGTTAACGAAAAATGGCCGTGCTTTCTTTCAGTATTCTTAGTAATCATAAGAACATAAGAAAGTGGGATACTGCAGGAGGCCGACTGGCCCATACAGGGCAGATCCCTTTCACACCCATCCCAGCACTTCCATGTGCCTATCCAACTTCGTCTTGAAGCTCCCTAGCGTCCCCGATCCTACTATAGCACTCGGTAGCCTATTCCACATATCCACAACTCTATTACCAAACCAGTGCTTGCCTATATCCTTTCTGAATCGGAATTTATCTAATTTAAAGCCATTTGTTCTAGTTATTTCGTTATTACTGAGCTTCAGAACATCTTCCATTTTACCCTTGTTAATCCCACTTACCCACTTGTACACCTCTATCATATCTCCCTAACTCTACGCTCTCTAATGAATGTAAGCTTTTCAGTCTTTCTTCATATGGAAGGTTTCTAATATTATGGATCATTTTTGTCATTCTTCTTTGTACTCTCTCCAAAGAATCTATGTCCATTCTATAATAAGGACACCAGAACTGAACCGCATAATCCATGTGTGGCCTCACTAATGCTAGGTAAAGTTTCAAGATAACGTCAGCAGTTCTGTTACTCACAGACCTAGATATGAACCCAAGAATCCTGTTTGCCTTGTTGCGAACGCTAATACATTGTTTTCTAGGTTTCAAGTCGTTGCTAACAAATACACCTAGATCTTTTCACAAACTGAGTTTTCTATTTCCGTGTTACCTAGTTTATACTTAACGTTTGTATTCGTCTTCCCTATCTGTAGTACCTTGCATTTATCAGTATTAAAATTCATTTGCCAGTCTACTGACCACTCATGTAAGGTATCTAGATCTCTTTGAAGGTGTTCAAAGTCACTGTCTGAATTTATCACTCTCCCCATTTTGGTATCATCTGCAAATTTACTAATCCTACTAGTTATGCCTAAATCAAGATCATTAATGATATAACAAACAGCAGAGGGCTAATACAGATCCCTGGGAACTCCGCTTTTGACCGCACCCAGTCTGACTTTAATCCATTTATGCTGACTCTTTGTTTCCTACCAGTTAACCATGACCTAATCCATTTTAATACTGATCCACCTATTCCATGTGCTTCTACCTTCCTTATCAATCTCTCATGAGGACTCTATCGATGCTTTACTGAAATCTAAATAAATTATATCATATGACTTATCATTATCTACCGCTTCAAATACTTCTGAGAAAAAGCTAAGCAAATTTGTGAGACAAGAACGTCCCTGGGTGAACCCGTGCTGAGAAGAATGAATTAAGTTGAATGTTTCAAGGTGGCTTCTGATTTTGTAGCAATAATTGACTCTAGCAACTTGCCTATGATTGACGTGAGACTAATGGGACGGTAATTTGATGCTATTGATTTATCACCCTTTTGAAAATCGGAACTACATTTGCAAGTTTCCAAGCTGGCACTAGGCCCGATTCTAATGACTTATTAAATAAAACTGCTAATGGATTACTCAACTCATCTCTACATTCTTTTAATATTCTAGCATATACCTCGTCTGGACCAGGCGATTTATGAGGCTTCAGTTTGTTAATTACTTTAAGCACATCGTTACTAGTAATATTGATATTCATCAACATATTTTCTATACTGTCGTTATATACCTTATGAACTTCTGGAAACTGTGCTAGGTTTTCATTGTGAATACGGAGCGAAAATGACTATTTAACGTACTACATTTCTAACTCATCATCAGTCATTTCTCCTGTCGTAGTTTTAAGGGGACCTATTGTATCTCTAACCTTTGATTTATACAGTTGATAAAAAGCTTTGGGGTTATTTTTCGATTCGTTTGCTACCTTGATTTCATAATTTCTCTTTGCTTTCCTAATTTCTGTTTTTACCTGTCTTGTTAGGTTCTGATAGTAACCAAGTAAGTGATTTTCGCCTTTCTTAACTTTTCTATATACTCCTTTCTTTTTCCCTAGAAGATCTAAGAGTCTATTATTCATCGCCCATGCTAAAATCATAGTTCATTGATGGATTATTGTTAAAAGCGCATAAGTAGTGGATTAAACAGTGAAATTTAAGTTTGAAGTACTTGTACTCTTCGGGAGTGTTCATATTTGCAAAATACTTTTACAATTCACTTGTAAAAAAAATCCATGAAGAGAAACCGGACATTTAGGAACCCAAACCCTTATCGGGGTGACGACACTAAACTCACAACGTTCTCCATCGGGCTATACATTACGGTACTCTTATAAGTCTTATTATATGTTTATAATGTATACTTGATGAGTCACTCACCTTGGCGGGACTGGAGTTAATAGTGCAAGACCATCCCTTGGGCCACTCTCACCTCCCTACCAAATTTCAACTCTTAAGTTCATCAGCTGTTTAAAATTGTGAAAGGTAGAGAGAACTGAACACACACTGAAAGGTTAATCCGGTAATAATATTCCTAAACTTGGAGGGGGTGGAATGCACATCTTCCAAAGTAAAAATATTAAAATTACATTACCGAGAGAAGAAATAATCTGGTCATCGTGGCGATAAGTATCCACAAATCAATCTTGGGTTTCTTTGGTTAAGGCCTAGATATATGGCTAAATACTTATCATTACTATTACGCATTTTGAAATTAAGCTAAGCTGCCGCCGACCACCTACTGTATTGTGCTCGCAATCTTCCAGGAAAATGACCACATATGTTAACTTTATTGGTACAGTAAATACCACAAGGCATAAATTTCAAATATCACTTGTTCAAATTATTCTAAATTTCGTCCTCAGAATGAGAACACAATTTTCATTGTTAAGGGTTTTAATCTGTAGTTTGTGGGTTAAGGGAGTAACAACATACAATATTCCTCATGTTAGAAGGCGAGTCTTCAGTATCGGGCTATTGAAACGAAACATTGTCAGTCTTGGTGCAGGACAGCAGTGTGCAGACGACATGTTTGGCGAAAAGTCTAAATTGTTTATGCGCAAGAGATGGTTCGGAGCTTCACATCTAAACAGCTGAAAATGACGATGCTTCTTGGTGCACCACAGTATCATAACATTTAACCCTTCTTGGACTGAACCGTCTCTTTATAAGAGTCTACTGTAGTGTACTATAAGATCAATATTGCTTTCGCTGCAGTGAAAGTTGCGTGTCGTTTTAGCTGTGGGCATCGGGAATCCCACGAAAATTCTGCAAGGGTACTGACAGGAACCCACGTGTGACCGCCCGGAAATACCTGATCATAAACTGTATCTCTTAAGGTTATTTTACTACTACACTGAAATCCCTAACTAAAAGTTACTTAAGACGGATTAGGATGGGAAAAGTCTTCTCGTTAAACTCTCATTTACTTATTATTTCTAGCACAGACATGATAAAGTCCGACTCTGGTCTTGTCAGTGGAAACACAACGTTTCTCAAAAATCAAACGCTCGGCTGTTTCATGAAACCCCCTGCCACATACTTTCCCATGAGGATACAGTATTGCTTACAGTAATTTTTGTATGGTATGTAAACAAAATCAGCCTCATTACCCCTTCACTATTGAAAGTGTTTAATGCATGGTGCAAAAGTAGCTGCTGTTAGCCAACAGTCCTCAGTGTATGGATCAGTACACTAACCATACACCTCGAGCTTTGGTTCACGGTCAGTATCTTCCAAGATGTAAACTTTACAACACGCGAAATTCAAAATTGACCATATCGGGGCTGTTAACACACATACTGGACAATGATGCGTCCCGACACACCTTACCGGGACAAAGCAGTGACATAAGGGACAATCCCGTATAATTATACTAGATACCTGGCAACCATACTGAGGATTATCTCAAAATCCTATAAAAGAATATTCAGTATTGTACCATTCGTAAGGGTGGCTCGTTCGCGCCTGGAGGTCAACTGTTTGTGGGTGGCGCACTTGTGGGTAATCAAAAAGTTTGGCTAACTGGGCATATATTAAGAAGATAGAATCGCAATTCGTATTTTGTTTTTCAATATAGTCTCCTGTGATTTCAACACACTTATTTCTCTTGTCCTTCAAACTCAGTATGCCAGTCTTGTAGAAGACGTCCTGAAGTTGCTTGTAGCCAGGCAGGGGTGGCTGAATTGCTCGAAACCAGTCATGAATAGACAGTGTGACACGATTTGTGGACCAGCAGATTGTCATGGAGCAGGAATATACTTTAGTTAGTATTACCTATCATCTCCTAGATGACGTTGTGCAGTTTTTGTATTATGCCTGCATGCTGGTCACCAGTGATCATTCTTTTATGTGGCTGGTAGAGTGCTAGTTGACCAGCAGAATCCCTTTTGCATCCCTGAAAATCGAGGCCATAATCTTGATGGTAACTGGGTGACTCCTGAAGTTTTAGGGATCGAAAAATTCAGGTACTTCTATTGTATGAATTTTGCCTTTGAATCTGGGTCTAAGTGATAGCTGGATCGGCTTCTTGCAGCTCATTGAGCGCGCAGCTTGGGGTCATCCTTTGTTGTCAATCTGAGAGCAGAGGCTTTGGGAAACACATCTTGCAGAAACTTCAGACATCCCCAAATGTTGGTCATCACAACATTTTCATGTGTACTGCCAACTCCAGTGTTCTCAACTCTGGTTGCAGAGTAATTTATTTCAAGTTTAGGAGTTTATCAAATGTGTCTTCGAATTAAGTGCCACAGAATCTTTGTACTTGGACAATGAAGGTAACGATAATTGTAGTGATAATGTTAAAAGTAAACGTTAACAGCATTAATAATATAAGGGTTTCTTGCATGCGTTGTGTACCGTCAATAAAATGTCTATCCCCTCCTAAAGATAACCGGTGATAACACATGTCCAAGGCCATAAGTGGTTCCCGGACTACTGGGAAACTCGACAAGTACAGGAGTGACTGATCTGAATTGGTAATTGGTAAAAGAGTTTCCTTAATTTCTATCATACAGCTGAAAAAGCAGATTTTTGTGTGTTTCAGTGCGTCTGGATATTTATAAGATGTTTTCCGTTTTTAACTCACTTTGAGGAGCTTGGTTCGTCAGATGTAAACTTTACCAGATATGTCCGCGTACTTACTACCTGGACCTGGCAACAGCTGACCCTGGCCAATATGGCACCAACCAATTTGACTGTTTGCCTCCAGTATAGTACTCTTAGTGTGCATTTATTCGTGGAGGGTAATGAGGCTCCATAGATGCTGAACATAGAAAATTTACTGAGTATGTTGATATTTCTTAAGCACACTTCTCGGGTTTTAAATAAATAGAAGATTATAGCACTAGGAAATGATGATGGAGCTTGGTGTAATATATACAGTATAACCCTTATGTAAAGTGTATGACAGTATATTACTTTTATTATTATTATTTTTAATAAATAGCATTTAATGTTAATCCGTCTTTATAAATGTCACTTTTAAATGTTGAGAATTTTTAATAGGTATTTTGTAATGTTCATAATTTTTTACTGACAAATTATTGCGGGGAGTGAATTTATCAGGAGTGTATGAAGAATGAAATAACAGGTGGTGAAAATACTGGGAGACATTGCATGAGGCGTCTCCTGACAGAATATACATATTGTATTGTCTTGAAATTTCTGGTCTGGCTGGAGCCCACTCACAAGTGTTACGTAACGTGTTCATGGCACTGCGTTTCACTGCACGTTGTCACAAAATAAACATAATAAAATAAGAAAATATAGTAATTAAAGAAGTGGTTACAGTTTCAAATCTTATGAACCAACTTGGTAATTAGTGACTAAGCCTGATGGAAAATTAATGGAGAAATGATTGGTTCAGCACCTCTAAAATCTAAATGTGGGTTTGGAAGTACTTATCCGTTTTCGTTCCATAACATGTAATCCACTTGAGACATTTGAGACAAGAGATTGTGGTATTACCAATAACAGCTTGTTTTTATTGGCACACAACGGTAGCATCAGTTCTTGACGGAGCATAAGGTATATATATATATATATATATATATATATATATATATATATATATATATATATATATATATATATATATATATATATAAATACTGTATATATATATGCTGATAACCACAAGGAAAGAAGAAAACACGAAGTTCCCAAGCGCTTTCGTGTAATTCACATCTTCAGGGGTGAGTACAGACTAGAGAGAGTAATACAAATCAAGGTGTATATATACAGAGGAGGGTGAGACCAGGTCCACAATGGTCAGGTATTAGGTAATGACCCTACTAATCTTTAAATAGCACACAACGGTTGGTGGTCAGGTCAGATGGTCAAGTGACCCGGCCTTCTCACCTGATCACAAATCTTCTTAATTACAAAATTGTCCAGCTTGTACATGCCGTTACTCAAATTCATGTTGAATGCTTCGGTATGTTTAATAAGACTAGATTCTATGATGTTCCTACTATCAATTGAATTACATGGTAATATTGAGGAGGCATTATCCCAGTCAATGCAATGCTTGTTATCCCTCAAATGAACAAACAGAGCATTGGATTCCTGGCCTGTCCTAACACTGTATTTGTGTTGTTTAATTCTAGTTGCAAGATCTTTACCTGTCTGGCCTAAGTAAAACATATTACATTCCTTGCAAGGAACTTTATAAATGCAACCAATTGTGTTGTTGGGGGAGTTCTTGATTAACATTTGTTTAACAGTGCATGAGTTTTTAAATGCCACATTGACGTTCCAGGTTTTTAGCTGTGCAGGAATGTGTGAGAAATTTTTGTGAAATGGTAATATTAAGATATTCTTGTGGTCATGGGTGGGCTTGGGGTCAGTTCTATAAAAAGTTTTCTTAGTAATGTTTAAGCATTTGTCTATGAAAGATCTAGGGTATTTAAGGTTTGAGCCAATATTATATATATATTTGTATTCCTCATCGATGAATTCCGGACTGCAAATTCTCAAGGCACGTAAAAACATTGTTGAAAATACTGACTGTTTGACTTTATTATGGTGGGCAGAATAATAATGAATGTATGAACACACATTAGTTGGTTTTCTATAAATACTGAACTTAAAAGTGTTACCTATTCTGTGTATCAGACAGTCTAGGAATGGCAATTTACAGTCTTGCTCTAATTCCACAGTGAATTTGATCGAGGGGGCTAAGTTGTTAAGTTGTGGCAGGAAAGCTTTTAGGTCCTCATTACATGGCCAGAGACATAATATATCATCAACATATCTAAACCAGACTGCTGAGGGTGGTAAAATATTACTTAATAGTTTCTTTTCAAAGAATTCCATATATAGGTTGCTTAATACAGGTGAGAGTGGATTACCCATTGCCATACCAAATTTTTGAGCATAATATTCCCCATTGACCGCCCCTTTGATGAGTTCCAAGAAATCATCCTTAAGACACATTTTGAAATAAAGAAAATTGAAGTGGATGAAGCCTTCCGTATTGTAAGACAAAAAAAGCGCGCTTTTAATATGACCATACCGAGTTATTGGAAAAAGTTCATGTTGGACTACTGTTTTGATAACCTGAGACGTGAGCGTTCTGATCTTCAAGCCAAGATAGACCACAAATTGGCACTCCTTATTAGAAATAGTGATTGGACTAAGGATGCCAATAACAACTGTGTAGTGAATCTCTCCTCGAAACAACTAGACAATGATACCTTGTGTGCCCTCGGCTATGGTTTAAGTTTTGATGGTTCTAACAAGGGAGTCGACAGTGTTGACATAGCCAGAGCATTTTGCAATTTGGAGAAATTCAGTAATTTGACAAGTGAAGAAGTGAACATGTGTAAAGGTGTTGTGTATGCATCTATGTCCAAGCCTTGTGTTCCAAACTGTCCAGAAAGATTCACCAAAGCAATCCAAGCCCTTAAGAAAAATAAGGATCTACATGTCACTAAAGCAGATAAAGCCAACACAGTAGTGATCTTAAACAAAGATGACTATATCTCTAAAATGAATGACCTCTACGTGTGTGTTGGTGGGATTAGTGGATGTCATCATCATTTGACCTGACCTCATGTTTTAGGTCACCCTGTATATTTAAGCCAAGGTACTCCGTTGTTTCCATTTTCCGTGTGATTTTATCAAGATTTATCTTATCCACGTTTTCATTGTGATTTACATGAAATATACATATATATATATATATATATATATATATATATATATATATATATATATATATATATATATATATATATATATATACAATTGCGTTTCGCTAGTTAGTAAGTATGTATCAGTTGGTCGTTTTATTTACCGTATATTAGGAAACTTAGCGGGGTGTAATTTACATTCAGATTCACGCATTTTGTTGTTATATTACCCATTGTGACACTTATCATTTGGCGGTTTATGTGATTCTGGGAAAATGTGAACATTATAGCAGAAGCGAGAATATCGTGGGAGGGTCAATGTAGTGCTGATCCGTGGAATGTACTCTGGTTTACATTGTACAGTTGTGGCGGGGTGGAATACTCGGTGGTTTACTAAATTTGTTCTGCCTTGACTGTTGTAAAATACTCTGGTTTACAGTACAATGTATAATACTAACTGGTGGAATAATCGTCGTATAACTATACAGTTTTGACTGTTGAGATACTCTGGTTTACGAACATTGTGATATCTTGATTGGTGGAACTACGGTTTACACTGTACGCACTTGACTGGTGGATTAGCCTAAGATATGAAAAACTGGTTTGTTTACAGTCTTAACTAAGTGCTCAGTTGCTTACAAATATTGTACAGTCTTTACTTGTCAGTTGTAGAATATTCAGCGGTTGACTGGTGGCAACTGTTTACATTTAACAGTCTTGACTGGTGAAGTACTCAACAGTTTTATATGGTATAGTATTGACTGATGCAACACCGTGCGGGTTGCCAACATCTTCAAAGCTTTTGTCAGAACTTGAGCATTTGTCTTCATTTCAGGTACCATAAAGTGGAGGTGATGGGAGAGAAAACATCAGACGATCTCAATTTGAATTCCAGCTTGAATGGTAAACATGAGAAGAGGCAGCAAGTGCAGATAAAAAATGGATTTAATGACACACAGATCGACATGCAGTCCATTGATAGGTGAGTTGTGTTGTACTGACACTGTTACCTGAGGCTGTAGATAAGACATTGATGTTTTTCGTGTCATTTTCATTTGCCACTATTTTAATTTGCATTACTATATTCCAGAGGTGATGGTCAAAAAAAGAAAGGAAAAAAGAAAAAAACAGATAAGGATGAGGAAGAAAATAAGTTACCTCCAGTTCCTATGCTTCAACTGGTAGGTATCAATATACGGTGCAGTATTACCAGATTCTCGAAACTTCCTGTAATTCTCACACAACAGCTACTGCACAAGGATTGACAGCCAAATTTGTACTGGGGCTGTATTATGATATATACGATGCTGTAAATAGGCTAGTAAACACTAGTACAGTATTGTAATCAACATTTCTGGCAATAGGTTCCCACAGGCAGGCGGTAATGAATGTTTGTGCCGGACAGCACATGGAGTAGGCTAAGAAAACTACATCTGTGTATTCCATAAGTTTACAAGGTTGCTACTGGTTGGAGATGTTATCTGGATGAAAGGAGATAATGCCATTGGGGTTATTTAAATTTAACTGAATCGAGATGTAAATTTGTCTATCGATGAATTTGGGGGAACATACAGTAGTCTTGGTTAGGTGTATTGAGCAAGCTAGTTGGAAGAAATGTGCGAGTGGATTTCATGGATGGAAGGAAACACAGGGTTCAGCTGACTTTTTTAATTACTCAACCCTGTATTTCCCTCCCGCCTATCAATCCACTTGTCGTCATAGATCGATCACAAATGTACGAGTGTTGAAGTGACGTAAAGAGAAAATTGCAGGTAAATTGTTCACCTTCATGAGTTGATTGTCGTAGATTTGGGGAGCTGCTGGTCTCACGTGGGTCACGGGAGTGAGTGCCACTGATTGGTGGGTGAAGTAGCTTTCGTCGCCTCGTCTACTCAGCCAGTAAGAGAGACGGCGCCTGGATGTCCCTGACCTTGACAGGTTTTATCCTGTTCGTCACTTGCATACTGTAGTCGTATTGTTCATATTTCTTTTTACATAACTTGGGTATTCATTTGATTAATGAATGTGTCTTTGTTTGTTTGTGTCCCCCCACGAGAATCTCGGAAACTACTTTACCGATCTGTAGTGATGATGGGTGGTGTTATATGTAGTGATGATGGGTGGTGTTATATGTAGTGATGATTAGACAAGAAAATAATAACAGTTTAATGCTAAAAAAATATACTTTGCTGTACCGTTGTAGTGAAAAACACGGTGGAACTTACATACACCGTTAATGAACTATTGATGGAAGAAGAAGTTTTGGGGACTGAACCGTGGCCTAGCGAATGAGCGGCGTTTCTGCTAGTGTGTATATATATATATATATATATATATATATATATATATATATATATATATATATATATATATATATATATATATATACATCATAATTTAAAAAACTAATCATGTTCCCAGCTTCATATAATTTTTGTTTAGTGTGTTTGACTCCATGTTGTGAATTTTTTGTTCATTAACATCAATCCTTTTTCTTAATTACTCCAGGGGCATCGTATGAACAGACGAGAGAACTCGAGTGATTGGCATAATTTTAAATGTTTTCAGTACGCAATCAGTGTTCCAACGGGATACGAAAGTATCATAGAGATACTTATCCTCCTCCTCAACCCCCCCCCCCCGCACCAGGCCCTGTTGTGGGTCGATGACTTGTGCCCGGGTGGGCTATTCCCCAGAAAAAAATCGTATGCCAAGGACCTAAATGATACGAAATGGATGAATTTTAAGTTTTGGGATGCTTCTGTTTTCTTTAATAATTTCCTTACATCGAGCAATACAACTAATCATAATTTATCCTTTTTTTTTAGCCCAACTCGATTCCATTGTGCATCACTTTCCTATTGTTAATGAAACCTTGTATCATACAAGTTGAATATACAATACTGTACAAACTGAGAAGAGATGCCTTCATCAGCTGCAGTTGAAAGAATTTGTTCACATGTTTAGCTCATCAAGACTGACTCAAGGAATAAATATCGAGTTAATGAAAGGACTCTACTTTAATAAAAGGAAACGGTGGCAACACTTAATGATTTGATTAGGAGCCTACTTTAATAAAAGGAAACGGTGGCAACACTTAATGATTTGATTAGGAGCCAAGTACTGTATGTCATTGATAATTTCAGCTCAAGGGATAAACGAATCGTAACTCATCTCATATTTACATCAAGATAATTATAATATATTGTTCATGTAAATACAATTGTATTAATAGTAGGCTCTATCCGTAATAAATATTTTATCAAAATATTTTTTACGACTTTTAATGGATTTTGTGTACTTGGCACTATACTGTACATTATACCTTTCTTGGATCACATGAACGTTAGCCCCCCAGCTTATTTTACCTGATGATTGAACACCCAAACACTACCGGGGGGGGAGGGGGGGGGGTGAAGTTAGTGTTAGTGTGGTAAGGTTATCTTAATGTGAATTAAGGTGGAGTTAATCTTCAGGTGATCCCTAAGAGAGTGTTGAGTATGTAGAGCTTTATGTTGATGTATTTTAACCTTTTTTCCAGTTTAAATATGCGACCGTATTTGAAAAATGGTTGATGGCTGGTGGGTTGCTGGCAGCCATGTTATCAGGAGTGTGCATGCCGGCGTTGTTCATTCTGTTTGGGGACCTGACAAATGCCTTCGTTGATAATAGCATGCTCAACGCCACAACTCCCTCTTCGTCAAATCCGTGAGTGGCTTATTATTCTGGTATCTTTTGTATTTTATGTAAAAGGTCTTTGTCTTCTGGGGGATAATACATTACAGTATTACTGGCCAATAGGAAGTAAATGAGCCGAGGTCACATAACCTCCTGATTCCTTTTCCCTAGGTAGGTGTTTCATCCCCAGAATTGACCAATCAGCCAGAATCATAGTGGCCATATTAAGTCATTTGCACTTACCACAATTTAACACACAAATTGTAATACACATTCTAATAGTACTGTATTGAGTTATAGTAACAGTAGTGCACCAGGCTAGTAGCAGTACCATGCTAGATGTAGCAGCGGTACGAGACTTGATTGGGAGTTCTCTTTGTTTTTGCAACATCTTTATTGCAACCAAGTGATGGTCTGTCACTTTCGCAAGCCTCTGTATTAGAACCAAATTGTCAATGATCAAGGTTCATAAGAGCCTTGACCTTGATAGTGTGCATCCTAGAGTGTTAAGAGAGTTGTACAATGAGCTTACAGAGTCCCTTAAAATGCTGTTCTGCAGATGCATGGATGAGGAAAGGGTTTCCAGCAACTGGAAAATTGCTTTTGTGAGTCCTATATTCAAACAGGGTGATTGCCACTGCACAAAAAATTTTAGGCTGGTGAATTTGACCAGCATAGTGTGTGAAGTACAGTACTAGTGAGATCACTATCTCTGATACTGTGATGTAATATCTAAAACAGAACAACCTTGTAAAGGAAGGCCAACATGGTTTTATACCTGGACTCCCCTGCTTCATGCAGTTTAAGGTGCTATATTATCATTCTGGACCATGGTGAAAATAGTGACAATACATATCATAACTTTTCCATGGCATTCAATCACACATCTCATGAAAGGCTGAAAATCAAACTAGTATGGATCAGAGACTTTCTTTATGACTGCAAGCAGTTTATGGTGATTAATGAAACAAAGTCATCACGTGTACCAGTGACAAGCAGGGTACCACAGAACAGTGTACTGGGACCGTTGTTGTTTGTTTGCTTGTTGCATAGACGATGTGCCAGAAATTAAGAACAAAAACCAACTGTGAAGTACAATAGGAAGATTTTTGTTGCCTTCGGGTATGGTTAAAGGAATGACCATTAAGTTCAACGTCCTGAAATGCAAAAGGATGCACCTAGGTTATGTCAATAGTAAGGAGGCATATCACACATCCCAACTTTTACTGAGACCAAATGTGAAAAGGACCTGGGTGCACATGTTAAAAAAAAAATTAAGTTTGTACTTGGACCATTGTAAGAAGAAGGTAAATTAAACAAATAAGCTATTAGGTCTGATTAGAATGGCCTTCACATACCTCGATGGTCCATCCCTCATAACACTCTTCAAAAGTGAGGTGCTTCCCAGTTTTGAGAACTGTCATCCTGTATGGTCCCTGAGATATACTTGAGAATGTCCATGAATAAATTGATAGAAGCTTGTAATCACCTCAAGAAGACATTACTTTGCCAAGTGTTTATACCTGTAACTAGCAGAGACCCACCCCACTAGAGGTCACAGTCTCAAGTTAAAGAAGCCACAAGCTCAGAAAATAGTCAGGGCAAACCTTTTTGGAGTAAGAGTTGTAAACTCGTGGAATAATCTGCCAGAGAATTTTGTGATGGCATCGAGTGTTAGCAGATTCAAGACCAGACTTGACCAACACTGGTACAGGTTTAAATACATCCTGGAGCCAGTACATAGCCAGTACTTTCCAACAGTGTGTAACAGAGACATGACTGACTGCCCAGGTGGCTAACAAGTTGATCAGTAGCAAAGAGGATGAAGTAAAAGTAAAGTTACGTTCCAGGTCTTTGGTTACTCCATTCCACCTACACAGCCTAAACCTTTGGTATAAACTAAATAGGATTTTGAAATTAAGTTACGTACTCTGTGTTGCAGTTGAATATACTGTACAGTACAGTACCTGCAATATGTAGTCTTTATTTGGTTTTAATTATATACTGTACTGCTTCCCATTTATTCATTTTAATAGATACTGTACTGTACATAGAAAATAATCCAATCATTCTACATAAACTTTCTGTATGTATCTTCCTTTTTACAAACAGATGTACAGTATTTGTTATTTACATCTTTAACAGGGAAAGGAACCTGGTGGCTTGTTTAATTCCCCTTTACTTCCTTAGGAGTTTGTCCTTCATTGTCTTGAGTTAGCACAAGAGAAACCTGAGTACTGTACCCAAAGAATACCTGCAATATTTGGTAGGATCACCCAGGATAACATCCATGTCAAATCCAACTCCTTGAACCTGGGATGCAGTGGTTTGAGAGGCAAACATACTACATCTGTGTCACCAAAGATTTGTTTATTTCAGAAATGGGACACCTTACCCTGAAGATGAAAGCTTCTTTGAAAAAGTTGTGGTATTTGGAATTGGAACTTTCATCATAGGTGGCATCCAGATGGTCATGGGTTACATATTTGTGACTACTATGAACTATGCAGCGGAGGGACAAGTATGTCATAACTATACAGTACTTTATAGGGAGAGGAAGCTAGTGGCTTGTTTAATACCACCCCGGTTTCCTCATGAGTTTGTCCAGTGTTAGTACAAGAGGAAACTGGAGTTCTCACAGAAAAACTGTGAGGTTTGGTAGGGTCAATGCCGATAATATCCTTTTCACATCTGTCTTGGGCCAGGAATTGAACTCAGTACACAGTAGTGGGAGATAAGCATGTCACCGCTGTCCCACCACAACCCAGGTTGTATCAGTTAACCCTAGTTATTGCAATTAGCATCACTATTACCTGCTTGATCAGTTTGACTTAGAATGAGTGCAGCATTCCAGTGTCTCCTTTTTAACATAGACAAGTTACATTATCAATGCAGTAATATCTCCGTTAGCCGGAATCCCTCAAACCCGGGACTCTCCGATAGCCGGAATTGAAATTTTATCGGAAAATCGTTCCCAAAGCCTGAATTTTCTGGAAAATTCAGGCTTTGGGAGCGATTTTTCCAGGGGCACACTTTCCGAGAAATTTTTCCCGATACCCAGAAAATTCCGGGGATGGGGGATTTTTTTCGGGTTTGAGAGATGAAAATCAGGGGCATTTTCTGGAAATTCCGAGAAAAATTTTCGGTTTCCCGGAAAATTCCGGGGATGAAGGATTTTTTCCGGCTTTGAGAGAGTCGTCTCATTACCTGGAAATCTCTCATTCCCGGAAGTGCTCTGCACCAATTGTTCCAGCTAACGGGGATATCACTGTATTATGATTCAATCTTCAGTGAGAATCGTCGGAACTACAGTACTGTACATGTACTGTACCGGTAGTTACATTGAATGTAAACTTATTGTTACTGAACAATGGTTATTTCCTTAAAAGAAATTATTTTTACTCCATCATGGAATTTAGTGATTTTGATTTGCATTTGATACACTGTTCGAATGTCAGAGGTTAAGTTTATTCTGGATGATATACGGTACAGTGCAATTAGAATATGAAATAAAATTTTATATACAGTGAACCCTCACTTTACTCGGTCAATTGAACCCACGGCGGCCCGCGTAAAGTGAGCAACATAACATATGGGATTAATTGAAATAGAGACCGGGCCGACCCCCAAACTCCACTTTTTCAGACACATTACCTACTTTGTAGTAAAAATAACTTCTTAATTTTATGATGGTATGCACACACAATTAATAATTAAGAGAAATATCAATAATATTAGGTTTTTTAACACTTACATGAGTAGAAAAGATGGGTGGGCACACGGGGATGGGGGGTTGGTTCCGAGGCAGAGGGTAGATTATTGGCCCTCACCCGTATCACTTGTATCAATTGTATCACTATCCACCACAGAGGCTTGCAGGGCCTCTTTGTCAAACCCATCAAAGTCCATATCCTCACTATCATTATCACTATCACTGACTTGGGCCAGCTGTGGTGGGTGGCGGGTGAAGAACTCGGTAATGTTTTGATGACTGGGCGACCTTGTGCGCACACTGCTCGCGCCGCTCTCCGCGTAAAAGGGTACACACACCGCAGAAAGTGAGCATTCCGTGTTCGGCAGGGTACCGCGTAAACGTGGAAACGCGTAAAGTGGGACTGCGTAAAGCGAGGGTTGACTGTATTGCCATGTTCTTTTTACCATAAAGATGAACATCTGGAGAGATTGAACATGATAGGTATGAAGAATAATGAATGGAAGTGAGATGAGTGTAAAAAGAAAGGCAAAACCTGAAGTGGAGAGACAGAATTGAGCACATGACTGTGAGGGAAATGAGTATGAAGGACTGTCTGAAGCTGAAAACATTATCTTGCATGAAAGGGTTGGCATGAGCTTCTGTGCTACAGTATGTAGTGGGTCATTAGTCACACATAGATGGAGTTTCTTTTAACTCTATCATTGTAAATAACATATTGTCTGTAGATGTAATGCTTGATGCTGTTGTGAAAGGATTCTGCAAGTTAGTTTTGCTGAACGACAACTGAAAAGGTTGCTTTCTTTTGCTGAAATTATCAGACTTAAAAGGTACAATATGGCATCCACGCATATATAAGTACTGTATATAGCAGTATAGATGATCATATAGTAGATGTAATACAGTACATGTACTGTATTACATGTACTATAACAACCTGCCAAGATATATTTTCATCTACAGAGTATCTACAGTGAAACCTCCTTATAATGGAATTCTATCTCCATATAATCTGTTAGATGGGGGTTTCACGTCAAATGGCCCTCACTGTAATGGACTTTCATGTCTATATATTTCGTGAGATGGCGATTTTACATCTCCATATAATGGATCTTCCTCTCTATTTAGTCCGTTAATTAGGGGTTTCACTGTACTACAATTTGGAGGGTAGGAGGAGGCTATGATGGAGTTTTACTTTAAAAAACTGTATACAGTTCCTGTACACTGTATCACTCATCTTTTCTTGAGTCTTGCCAAGCATTTATTTACTGGGTATTTCTTTATTCTCACAATAATTCCAATAATATGTCTAGAAGCTGATAAGTTATCAGAAACATTATCAGGAAGGAAGCATTTTTCTGTATTTTTGAATACCATACATTAGAGTTAGCAACACGCCAAGAGACCGTGCAGCACGTTATCCTTTATTTTTGTGGTTACTGTACTGTGAAAGTTTTGTTTTAATATGCAGTCTGATAGTTCTTATTTGACTTCAGGTATTCAGACTTCGAAGACTGTTCCTGAGGAGCATCCTTATACAAGAGATAGGCTGGTTTGACACCCACCAAACAAATGATTTTGCCAGCAGAGTAACCGAGTGAGTTTATGGATATTTTCCTCAAGTGGACAATTTGAGAATTCATTAATAGTTATCACGATTGTCAACAAAGCTTACATCTTCATATAATTACCATTCTTATCCTGTTCCTCTTTTCTTCAAAATTACCATAATGACAATCACCATTTTCTCTCCAGCATAGACAAAAAAAGTCTTTGATTGAGGTTGTATAAAAACATAATGAATCCAATTTTATTTCACTCAACTTTTATGTACAGTATACTGGAGTTATTATTACAGTAAGGAGTGCAGTGGTCAAGCAGATACAGTACTCACCTCCTGTTCCATGGGCAGGTTGCTTAATACAGGTGAGAGTGTATTAAGCAACCTATATATGGAATTCTTTGAAAAGAAACTATTAAGTAATATTTTACCACCTTCAGCAGTCTGGTTTAGATATGTTGATGATGTATTATGTTTCTGGCCATGTAATGAGGACCTAAAAGCTTTCCTGCCACAACTTAACAACTTAGCCCCCTCGATCAAATTCACTGTGGAATTAGAGCAAGACTGTAAATTGCCATTCCTGGACTGTCTGATACACAGAATAGGTAACACTTTTAAGTTCAGTATTTATAGATAACCTACTAATGTGTGTTCATACATTCATTATTATTCTGCCCACCATAATAGAGTTAAACAGTCAGTATTTTCAACAATGTTTTTACGTGCTTTGAGAATTTGCAGCCCGGAATTCATTGATGAGGAATATAAATATATCTATAATATTGGCTCAAACCTTAAATAACCTAGATCTTTCATAGACAAATGCCTGAACATTACAAAGAAATTTTTTTATAGAACTGATCCCAAGCCCACCCATGACCATAAGAATATCTTAATATTACCATTTCACAAAAATTTCTCTAAAATTCCTTTATAACTAAAAACCTGGAACGTCAATGTGACATTTAAAAACTCATGCACTGTTAAACAAATGTTAATCAAGAACTCCCCCCAACAACACAATTGGTTGCATTTATAAAGTTCCTTGCAAGTAATGTAATATGTTTTACTTAGGCCAGACAGGTAAAGATCTTGTAACTAGACTTAAACAACATAAATATAGTGTTAGGACAGGCCAGGAATCCAATGCTCTGTTTGTTCATTTGAGGGATAACAAGCATTGCATTAACTGGGATAATGCCTCCTCAATATTACCTTGTAATTCAATTGATAGTAGGAACATCATAGAATCTAGTCTCATTAAACATACCGAAGCATTCAACATGAATTTTAGTAATGGCATGTACAAACTGGACAATTTTGTAATTAAGAAGATTTGTAACCAGGTGAGAAGGTTGGGTCACCTTACCTTCTGACCTGACTACCGACAGTTGCGGTGCTATTTAAAGATTAGTAGGGTCATTACCTAATACCTGACCATTGTGGACCTGGTCTCACCCTCCTCTGTATATATACACCTTGTTTTGTACTTCTCCTTAGTCTGTACTCACCCCTGAAGATGTGAATTACACAAAAGCGCTTGGGAACTTCGTGTTTTCTTCTCTCCTTGTGGTTATCAGCATATATATATATATATATATATATATATATATATATATATATATATATATATATATATATATATATATATATATATATATATATATAATGCCAAGGGAAGGAGGCCAGTGGCTTGTGTAAGATCTCTTTATTGTTCTTTATAATTTTGTCAAGGGCTATTTTGAACCCCTGTACTGTTCTTGATTCTTTTCCTCAGCTTGGGCTGGTAGAACATTCCATGAGTCTACCAACCTTTGTGTGAAAAAGTATTTCTTTATATTCATCTTGCATTATAACTTGGCAAGCTTGTAGTTATGTCCTTCCGTGTTGGTGATGCATGACATCACAAAGAAATGTCCCAGGTTCACGTTTTCCATCCCTTTCAGTACTCTATTTTGAATGTTTCAGTGAGATCTGCCATTTTGTGCCTTGTCTGAAGGGTTGCTAATCCTAAGGCCTTCAGTCTACTTGGATAATCAAAATGACAGTTTAGGAATCATCTTAGTTGCTCTGTGTTGCACCTTTTTTAGGGATTTTTCTTTCTTTCCTTTTCCATTCATGATTATATATTCCTCATTGTGATCAACATCAACCTTATTGGTGTCATCATTAGTTAATTGAGGTGCTCAGGTGAACAGTGACAAATACACCAAAATAATTGTTTGAGATAATGTAAGGAACTCTGTAGATATAGTGACTGTTGTTTTGCTTCATTTCACTGGGTGTTTACTGCCTTTTAAAGAACACAACTTTTTCTTATAATTATCAAGTAAGCCCAGCCTTTAAGAGATCCACATGATAGGGAAAAAAAATCTGCTTTGTAGCAATTTATTTTTTTGGCTTTTTATTTTTACTTAATTATTTTGTGGATAAACTTTTTACAACAAATGTTTTTACCCTTTTCTGATATTTACAGGGACCTAAACAAGTTACAAGAAGGTATTGGAGAGAAGGTTGGCATGTTCTTGTTCTTCATGACCACATTCTTGGCATCCCTTATCAATGCCTTTGTTCATGGCTGGGAGCTGACTCTCATTATCCTCTCTGTGTTTCCACTTCTGGGAATCTCGACTGGCATTATTGCAAAGGTTAGTAGCAATCGTTTTTTTTTTTCTATTCTTCTGAGGCTTTTTGCACTATGCTGCAGGGTAACTAGAATCAAGAATTAAAATGCAACAACCTCATCAGGAATTATTTCAGTACAGTACACGGATTTTTGTTCATCTACTGAGGACTACAAAGGGAAAAATTTAACTCACACATTTTTTATGTTGTGTTGCTATCCATCCATTCTTTTCAAACCTCAAGCTTAAATAAAAAGGAGACGGGACAAGAATTAAGAAGAAAGACTTAGGGGTTTGGGTTTATTACCCATAGAAGATTGTTATGAGATTAAATTATTTACTTACTCTCTGGTAAATACTGTACAGTATCGAGTGAAATTCATTCATTTTTCCAGATTTTTATATTTCTATAAGTGGGAAAATTCGAAAACTTAACACACTACTGTCAATGATAGTGTGATGATTACACCTTTGGTTAATTCATAAAGATGACTCATTTGTAGTAAAGTACAGTACAGTACTATTTATCTCACTCTAGAACTTCTCTAGATCTCCCTCAAAGATGGAAGAACACTTCTTCTCTAAATAATGCACAACCCACACCACTGACTAACTAACATAGGAATACTTCCAGTTGTCTGTGTCAGCACCTAGGCTCAGCTCTTCTATTGATGTAAAAAAATCACACACACACACACACACACACACACACATATCCATTTTGTATTCCTCTCTCTCTCTCTCTCTCTCTCTCTTTGCATATCCAAAAATATGTATAGCATAGCAGGAGTGCACATAGTGAGTACTGCCTGAAATTTGCTTTGTTTTAATATTTTTTCCTTCAACAAAGATCTGACTTACCTAAACTGTATGTGTGATAATGTATTTGTGTTAAGAAATAAACACTAAACTTTATCAGTTATTGATGCTGCATTATCGTTAACACCCCTTAATATTAATCCCGCATACTTTCAGTTTCAGACAAATCTAACTTCTTCAGAAATGAAAGAATATGCAAGAGCTGGCAGCATTGCAGAGGAGGTGATCTCTGCCATCCGAACTGTGATAGCCTTTGGTGGGGAAAGCAAGGAAGTTGGCAGGTACTGTACTGTGCACACTTGTTGATACAGGTATTTTCATATTCAGTGTAAATATTTGGGGTAAATTGATGCCAGTTAATCTCATTTGGTTGCATTCAGTAATGTCTTAATTTTTAGTCATTTTGTCCTTGCAGTACTGTATTACCACATTACCACATTGAAACATTACCCTTTTTTCTGTCAAGAGACAGTACTTTATTATTTATCCATTACAGTACAGTCCAGTATTGTGTTCTGCATACAGAGCAGAGTGTTTTGCAGATAAAAAATAAAACTTCCTTGCATATTTCTTCAAATGACCTTTGCACCTTCTGTTGTCAAAACTTAAATACGTTTTTATATCATTTTATCTGTTATGTCTATGAATTATTTACTACAGTATTTATTTGTAAAGTATAAACTAAAAGCATGTATGGAAAGACTGATATATATTTTGACAAGTACCTTGTACCAGTAAATGAATACAGTTCTATGATACATTATTTGGTTGAAACAGTCTTTTAAGTCTATGTCAAAAGTGAGTCTTAAGTTTTAATTTTTACATGTTGTCATTTTTACTTCCAACAAGTTATTTATGGGTTTTCAGTTATTATGTAATAAATTTATAATATTTGTATGTGATACTAATATCATAATGCTTCTAATATTACAGATATGAAGCAAATTTGGGACATGCAAAGAGAGCTGCAGTGAAGCGTGGTCTGGTGACAGGGATTGGGATGGGGCTAATGTGGTTCTTCATTTATGCAGCCTATTCCTTGTCTTTTTATTATGGTACTGACCTCATTCTCGAGTCTCGAAGTGGCAATGGAAACTATGATCCTGCTGCCCTCATCATCGTAAGTGCCAGGGTTTTCATACATCCATAAGGTTTACAGAACCTCCTCTTGGCAGTTAAGAGAGAATCAGTGACAGTGAATGTAGTTTTAGTCCAAATTCTGATCACCTGGCATCATATAACTCACTACAAATTATGTCTAGATTCAATTTTTAGTGATTGCATCAGCTATTGTAAATGAATGCTTCCTGCCTCAACATGTGTTTTAAGGTGTATAATGAATTACAGTATTTGTGAGTTACATTTAAAACCTGTGACAAAATGTAACTTCGCAACTTTTTAAGATCAGTGTCAGGGATAGAAAATTGACAAGTTGTAATTCACTCAATCTTGTTTAGAATTAATCACAGTTTTAATTTTCACCACTTTCCTGGCAGGAAAGAGGGATATAACAACCAAAATGTGTTTGTTTGTCAGTCTGTAATCAGGAATTAGTAAAATAAACTTTTCTGTAAAGTTCACAACAGAATTTCAGAGAACTTGGTGCACAAGGTGTATGTGAATGATTGAAGTTCCTGTACCAAGATGGCTCATGTGTCCATCCTATCTATGGTGACAGGGAGACATGTTGTCATCAGGTGACTCGTGTTTTAACATAATCAACAAAGCCATTTTTTCTCATCAGACAGTATGCTATTCTGCATGATTTAAAGTTAATTTTAACAACATCAAGATTTATTATCATACATATTATTTCAGGTATTCTTCAGCGTTTTAATGGGAGCAATGAATGTAGGGCAAGCAGCACCCTACTTTGAAGCCTTCAGTGTTGCAAGAGGAGCAGCTGCTACCATCTATGACATAATAGAAAGGAAGTCGGTCATCGATCCTACAAGCACAGTGGGTGATAAGCCTCCATCTGTAACAGGAATAATTGGTAAGTTTTAATGAGTAAAAATACATAAAGTCCTTACAGTCCATAGCCTATTGAACTGTATTAAAAAACAAAAAATTATAATCGACACTAATCTGAACTTTCTTCCTGTTATAAACCATGTTGGCTCTTCCCTGAGTTTTTCTTTTATTACAGGCCTTATCATGTTTAATATAATCCTCACAAATGCCTGGGTTCAAACTAATAATAATCTTAGTCCTCTGTAATTTCCATGTTCTCTTCTACTTCCCTCTTTTTTTCTTTTATGTACGTGACTACAAGCTTCTTTCAATTCTCTGTTACCACTTAACTTTTCCAAACTTTATTAAATTGCACTCTTAATGCTTTCTTCATCCTGATTCCTGTCTCTAATTCTTCCATTTTTTAGGGCTTTTGAAATCTTATTCTAATACTGTATCTTGCCATGCTTCCTCAATTCCCAGGGGTCAGACTCTCCTCGTATTCATCATTCCTTATGTTGTAGATACTAACCCTCTGATGCCGATTACCACAGGGTCTGCGTTTTTTATTTGCACTCCGTACATTTAATAATTACCACTTTCTATGTTATTTCCCCTGAGGTTGAGGACTTCCATGCCTTTGCAGAGCCCATGCAGTCACAGTGTGTTTGTTCTGAATATTTTTTATTTCTATACATGCCCTTACTTCTTGCTTTTCCTGCTGCCTTTTGGTCCCCAATAAGTATTCTGATGCAGCTTCAGCATTCTGTATAACTTTAGTGTTGCTCTATTCCTCTGTGCCCTTAGGTTGTTTCAGTTGTAGGGTCTCTTCAGTCTCTTCTCAGCTATTACTGCTGTTCACTTATTTGTAACTTCTTTGCTGCTGCATTAAACCATGGCTCGTCTTCTTTTTTCTAAACTGTTTTTTCATCTGCTGCTTCCCTCATTCCTGAGCTTAGAAGTATCCAAGCTTCTTCCACATCCATATTTACTGTTCTTTCATCACTCAGTTCCGTAACTTTTCCTTGTCAAACTCCCTATTGTTGTTCTGTTTCACATCTCGTGCCTTTAACTTCATTCTTATACAGTATTTTAAATTTTATGTCTGTGGTTTGTAGGTACCCTACATCTCCAATATTGTATAAAAGCACCACAATGATTATGATTTTTGCAGAGTTTGAAGACGTTCATTTCAACTACCCATCACGACCAGATGTCAAGATATTGCAGGGTATAAACCTTAAGGTTGATCCAGGACAAACTGTTGCTCTGGTGGGGTCATCTGGCTGTGGCAAGTCGACTTGTATACAGTTGATTCAACGTTTCTATGATACCCGCTCTGGAAGGGTAAGTCTCTATCTTCAAATTATATTCAGATTTTAGCATCTCCTTCACTGCTAATATTTTGTCCCCCTACCAACTTATCTTTGTTTGATACCACCTGTTTGTATCCTGAATTTTTCAAGGTCTGGTTCCTTTATTGAACATTTCATCTAAATTACATAGCTACAGTTGAACTATACATTAAGTCCCCACTTAACATTGTGGTTCCGTTCCCGAGAACCGCAACGTTAACGG
This sequence comes from Homarus americanus, assembly GCF_018991925.1. NCBI lineage: Eukaryota > Metazoa > Arthropoda > Malacostraca > Decapoda > Nephropidae > Homarus > Homarus americanus. The sequence goes on along the minus strand of NW_024732440.1, from coordinate 981,090 downwards.
AAGTCAACGGAATCAATTTTCCTCAAAAGAAATAGATAAAATACGGGAGTTATATTCCCCAGCCTCCCTTTGCCCCATAAAATACATTACATATACAGAAATTCAATGGGATTTTTTTATAGAAAATAGTATATACTATATTATACATCCAAAAAGATAAATAAACTAAATCATTTTGTATTGTACTCACTGATGGGCGAAGATGAAGCGAGTGTGTGGTGGGTAGTGGAGAGGTGGAGGGTGGTGAGTCACTGAGACCCAGATGGGGGCTCCTCCTCCCGCTCTGACTGGGAGAGAGGGTGATGCACCGTACAGAGTAGTCCGTTACAATGTTATACCGAATCGGCAGGACATTGTCCGAATCATGGACACCTAAAGAGTAGCGACGTTACAATGAAACAACGTTGTCGGGGGTAACATTAAACGAGGACTTACTGTATATCCTATTTCTCACTCGTCAAATTTTCTTCAGCTTCTTGCTAGTCTTATGATGTAGAAATAGAAAGTTTGCTAAAAAGTTGCTCCTAGTTTATTGATGCTACAGTAAACCCCGGGTATACCGAACCTCGATATACAGAATTTCAGCTTTAATGAACCACATAGGCCTATCGAACATGTGTAAAGTGTGCTGTGTTATGTATAAAGTGTCCATAGTAGTGTATAGTGTTTCAGTAGTTAATGTAGTTACCTAACACTGGCCACCTCAAGATCACCAGAAAACAACTGCAGATTCAACTTCATAGGTAAATACAGCAAATTTTAGTACGTACTGTACTTGTTTTTTTTTGTTTTTTTCTGGCTTAAATATTTAATATATCGATATAATGAACTTCCGGCTTTAACAAGCCACCTTTCCCCACAATTGGTTCGTTGTATCGAGTGTTTACTGTGTTTATGATAAATTGATCACATTTTAATTTCTTGTTCCTGGTGAATAAAACAATTTTGTCTTGTGACATAGGTACTGCTGGATGGAAAACCAGTAAACAGTCTCAACTTGGGTTGGCTGAGAGATCAGATAGGAGTGGTGGGGCAGGAACCAATCCTCTTTGCTACCACCATAGCAGAAAATATCAGATATGGCTGTGATGGTGTGTCCATGGATGATATACAAGCAGCTGCCAAAGAGGCAAATGCTCATGATTTCATAATGAAGTTGCCAAAGGTTTGTTTCTTTAAAATAGTTTTGCTGATACATTATTTTGAAAATTAAAGTGTACAGTATAGGAATAGGATTACTGTAATTTGGTTTGGCTTATTTTTATTTAAGTTCTTTTGCTTGGTGATGACATTTAACCCAAACTTGATATTAGAAGGCTGTTATGTATAAGTACATTACTGGTAGTAGAGTAATATATACCAGTAATTCTTGCAAAAATAAATTTTTGCAAAATTTTCATGTTTCTTTAGAAAAATATTCATTATTTTTTTCTTTGAGATGATTAGAATAACCTTTGGACATCAAAGACTTAATGGTACAGGTATAGTGAAGAGAAGATATTTAGGTACTAACAAGTGAAAAATGTGAGGAAACACAAGTATTTCACTATGATTTACTTTACATTTAGCATTATTCGTCTTAAGTACGTTATGTATTATGCAGAAATATGAGACAAATGTTGGAGAACGTGGAGCTCAAATGTCAGGAGGTCAAAAACAGCGCATTGCCATCGCTCGAGCACTGGTGCGTCAGCCCCGCATATTACTCTTGGATGAGGCAACTTCAGCCTTAGATAACCAAAGTGAAGCAGTTGTCCAGCAAGCTCTTGATAAGGTCAGTGGTTAGGGCACATTTGGATAATTAGAAAATGTTTTCTGTATAGCTTATCAAATTACCTGAATTTATTAAGAGGTAACCTTTGAATAGTATGGGGGAACCGCTAGGTTTGAATATTGTTCAAATAACTTGAATTGAAGTTATATGTATCACAGATTTGGGGGAATATATATACTGTATTAACAGTATTATTATTGCATTTGAGCTGGTGAGGTGAATGTACTCCATGTTGAACTATGCACCACTTTGTATGCTCCAAAGTGCTCAAATTTGGCTGTAGACGACAGAGTGTTGTTTCACCATCGGGATGACCTTCCAATTTTTAAGTATGGAGTAAGAATAAGAGCCTCTCTATAGTTATTATGTATATCTGTTAGGTAGTATAAACTCTGCATTTGAAACTTGTGTTATAAACTTTGCATAAATACTACACAGTCCTGTACTATCTCTTTTAGGTTCGTCAAGGTCGCACGACAGTTGTTGTTGCCCACCGACTCTCAACCATTAAGTCTGCAAATAAGATTGTCGTTTTTAACGAAGGAAAAATAGTTGAAGTTGGAACTCATAATGAACTGATGAAATTGCAGTCATTGTATTATAACTTGGTGACTGCACAGATTACTCCAACAGAACTAGAGAGAACAAGTGGTAGGTGCCATCCACTATACAGTATAGTGAGAAACTGAAGTACTAAAAGTTTTTGTTCTAGAATAATTTTACTGGTAACTTAATTGGAAAATTAATCCACATTTTACAGGTACAATATAGGCTTAATTTCATTTACAACTAAAATAATATTAACTAATAATCTTATTGAATGCATTTTCTAATAGGTCTTGTAAAAATAAAAGGATTGTATGAAGGAACACAGGAGAGAAGACAACTTATACTTAGTGTTGCATTTTATAATGTTGGGGAAAGAAGGCATCTGGAACTAAGAACAGACCTACATCTCGAGACTCTGTCAGACATTTATCCCTTAAACGACAGGAGATTTTTACATACACTATTTACTCTAACGGGGAAAATGGGTGTTTTAAAATATGGGTAAAATTATAAAATTGTTTTATGTAAAGGACAAGTTTTGATGATGCAGTCAAATTCCCTGTATGCCTAATGAGAGCCTGAACAATGTGAGGGAAGATGTTGCATATATGACCAGATGAGAGGTAAGGGGGCCAGACTAGGACCTGTTTTATTATTAATTCATTATATTATATTCTCATATGATCAGCCTCTTTTGATATAAAATTCATCATAAATAATATAACTTCTTCAATAACAGAAAAAATACAATATATAATTTGTAATTTGACCTTGGAATAAAAGGATAGGCTGTATCAAAGGTGGCACCTAGCTTTACCTCCTCCCTCCCAATATTGTAGGCTAATGAAATATTTCAGTAAGACAAAAATCTTTTATTATGATTGTAAATACAACAAAACAATGTATCAAGATGAAAATACAGTAATTATAATTATTTTATTAATTATTTTCATTTTCTACTAATTACTATACAGTATTATACTGTATAGGTGATCACCGTCGGGAAGGACAATAGGCACTCATCATCTGCTTGTGATCTTGTTGTTTAAGGGTTTATGTGAATCTCTGAGATTATTAACTTTTAGTCATTATGTGGTTAGTGTGAATGAAGATGTTTAAAACACTGATTTGGAAATTAGCCATTGGTTCTACCTCATAAGATCTGTGCAGTATGTGTAGTACATGAAATAGCTCTGTGACTATATTTGCAACTCTGATGTTACCTGATGCTTTAGTGTACTTTATCCTTCTTTTTCATTTACATATAAATCATCCTCAGAAGTTTTTATTCCCAGTTAAAATAGATAATTCTCTTGACTACATTATGCTGAAATGATCTTTTACTTAACATGATTAGAATATAATCTGTTATTCTTAATTAGAAAACAAGAAGGTGCCATCAACTGAAGATGAGGACACCCATGATACTGACAGTTTATCTGAAATAACTCAAAACATTGTGGATGACTTTACTATGTCCCCGGGGGCCTTGGCACACACTCTTCCCCGTGGTCATTCCTTCCGCCGAAGAAAATCTACTGTTAAGGCAGACAAGAATATTGGCAAGATTTCCAAGGTTCTTGTGAGTATATTACCCTTATTTTTAATTAAATTATAAACTGTATATTTGATTAAAGTTGTTGATAATTCCCTCTTAATAAGAGTACAGTACATATTTATTACTGAAGTTTAATATTTCAGGAAAAAGAGGAAGATTTTACTCCTGTTTCAATCTTCAAGATTCTGAAGACAAATTCCTCAGAGTGGCCATACATTGTTGGTGGAGTGGTAGGATCAGCTATTCAAGGAACAACTTTGCCAGTCTATGCAATCTTATTCGGTGATGTGCTCGGGGTAAGTGTTTGTTTATTAAGTTTTTATTTCTCCCTAGAAAATTGGTGCAGGCTCTTTACTAGGATGGATTCGGTGTGTTCTTTGTGAAGATGGCAGAAAAATTATTACTACAGGAAATAGTCAGTTTAGTATTCATGTACAAAAAGCCAAATGGTACGCAGCAGACAATTAAAAAAATTAAAAAAAACAAAAACAAAAACAGCACCATTATGAGACACACTGTGTTGCTCATTGTTGGCATACAAGTACAGATTTTTTACTTCTGATATTTTTACATATTATTTACATGTATGAAGTCTTCAATTTGGGAAGGGATGCAGACTGTTAGTGCCTTTTCCAGTAATTTCATTTATAGGTATAGTAGTGTGTGTTTGGTTTGGCAGATTATTAGTTGTGTATGTTATCATGATTTGCTCTACAAGTGGTATACTAGGACACCTATACTGGAAAATTATCTCTCAAAGTTTAAGATATATCATAATTTGTAGTATGATTTACAGTGTTTTAGAATAATAGTAATGCAATGTGTATGAAAAGCAAGTGAATTTTTTTCAGACCCTTTCACTAGCAGATGAAGATGAAGCCAGGGCAGAGGCTAATTTTTATTCCTTGCTTTTCCTTTTGATTGGCATAGTTGCTGCTATCTCCATGTTCATGCAGGTAAATGCTACATTATTTGTTTTTTATTACTCTTAGTTTTATGTGAAGTTAACTGAAACTTATTTTGTTATATTAATATTATAATTATGTTCCTTAGGTTGTGTGTAGTCATGCCTTGCATTTTATTTTCTTGAGCATTTAAAATATAAGATTATTATATTGAATTTCTTTACCTACAGCTTTTTTAATTGCTTTTTAAAGGTTAGTTATCCAGTTTTAGAGTTCCAATGAAATTTGTACAATATATTTGCTGTAATTACCTGCATAGTATTTAAAAAAAATATATATATATATAATAATAATAATAATAATAATAATAATGAAAGAGTAAAATAATAACCATATAAATGTCTTGGAAAAAATTAGGCATTAATGTACGAGATAATGTATTAGAATTCTAAATAACTATTCATTTTCACACTGGGATACTGTACAGCAATCTAAATACAGTTGTACCCCGCTTAACGTGGTTTCACTTAACGCGATTTCTCATATACGCGGTGCCTCGCCAGAACCTAACTTTCACTTAACGCGGTTCATCTACTCATATACGCGGGAAGCGGCGCGGGCTCGATGCGCACAAGGTCGCCCAGTCATCAAAACATTACCGAGTTCTTCACCCGCCACCCACCACAGCCGGCCCAAGTCAGTGATAGTGATAATTATAGTGAGGATATGGAGTTATATGGACTTTGAGGGGTTTGACAAAGAGGCCCTGCAAGCCTCTGTGGTGGATAGTGATACAATTGATACAAGTGATACAGGTGAGGGCCAATAATCTGCCCTCTGCCTCGGAACCAACCCCCCCATCCCTGTGTGCCCAGCCATCTTTTCTACTACTGTAAGTGTTAAAAAACCTAATATTATTGATATTTCTCATAATTATTAATTGTGTGTGCATACCATCATAAAGTTAAGATAATATTTTTACTACAACATAGTTGTGTATCGTCAAAAAGTGGAGTTTGGGGGTCGGGCCAGTCTCTATTGGAATTAATCCCATATGTTCTGTTGTTCACTTAACGCAGTTTTCACTTAACGCGGTACCCTGTGGGTTCAATTGACCGCGTTAAGCGGGGTACAACTGTAACAATACAGTACATGTTTGAACATGTACAAAGCCCTTGTATTTATATAAATTATGGTGTAAATTAATTGGTCAAATAGTTGATTGTTAACTAACAAGACATATCCGCAGGTGATCACTGTACTGTCCTAGTTTAATTGAGACAATAGATTTAATTTAAACCTTTAATATGCACATCACAAGCATTACAGTTAGGAATTTGAGAAAGTTCTCCAACATCAGAACAATCTACCTTTATTGTAGATGTGTTTGTCTTATATGGCGTGTTTTAATTTTTAATAGTTTATTTTATTTGTTGCCAGGCATATTTCTTTTCTTTGTCTGGAGAATTGCTTACTTCAAGACTCAGGAAGCTGGCCTTTGCTGCTATGTTACGCCAAGAGATGGGTTGGTTTGATGATGAGAAGAACTCTGTTGGGGCCCTGTGTTCACGCCTGTCTGGAGATGCTGCTGCCGTACAGGGGGTATGGAACGAATATCTTTTGAGATTTATCGATGATATATTGCACTAAAGTTTTACAAATATGTGTATGTACAGTCATTGGTATTTAGTTCAAACTGTCAATATAATTTTCTAGAAAGGGGAGAAAAGGAGATTTACACAGTTAAAAGAGGTATAAATTATTTATGAAAATAAGCCATTGCAAAAGCTAAATATACATGGTGCTTTATGAGTAGAAGTGGTTGGTTTTAGTGGGTAGCCATAGAGGGAGCCAGGAGCATTTACCCCACCACTAAATGTCAGAAAGAATTACTTTGGGTAATTTATTCCTCTGTCAGTTTTGAAGCTTAAGGGTCATATAGCTCAATTCAATTGTCACATGTAGAGCACACAAAAATATATATGGACTTGTAGAGCAGATCCAGGAAGGACTAAATTCATTGTTCCACATGGTAATGCATTGTGTGTTTTCTCTTGTGAATTGTTTTCTTTGATTTAGTGGTAGTGTATTTGTTCTGGTTTTGTACAGCACTGTTGATACAGACGTATTTATATGTGTTTCTCGCACATAATAGATTCTTTAAAATGCTTATGAATTTTTATATTTTATGAGATAGATGAATGACAAACAGTATCTTTGTCACATCCACATGGCTAACCAGCTTATTAGTAGCAAAGAGGATAAAAGTACATTTTTGGAGGAAGATTTGCCCCCTCCCCATACACACACACACATTGTACACATACACACACACATACACACCAAAAATTCTAGCTATGCTACGGCTTCTTCTATAATAAATTATTATACAAATTACTGTACATTGACTCAGATTGAAATCAAGTTACATAATTGTACTGTAGTGTGTACAGTACTAAAATATTCACCAGCTTTTTGAGTAATATGCTTCAGCATCAAAGGTCTCATTATTATTAGGACCGACATTTGTGATGATACAATATTTCAATGATAATTTGCTTTGATGTATTTTGGATAAGCTTATAGATATATTGAAGTGTTTGAAAATTAATACTGGACATACAGTAATTTATAAATCATGGGGTTATTTTCAGCAGTGTTTCTTTCGTATGTTACAATAACTGAGCAACAATTTTCAACAGGCAACAGGGTCTCGTGTGGGTACCATAATGCAAGCCATAACAACCCTTGGTGTGAGCATCATATTGTCTCTCTACTTTGACTGGCGTCTTGGTCTGGTCACCTTCCCTTTCATACCTTTTGTACTGATTGCTGTCTATCTCCAAAGTAAGATCCTCATGGGTCAGAGCGTCACCGAACTGAAGACTCTACAGGAGGCAGGCAAGGTGAGAAATGTATTTGACAAGACCAGTTTTCATGGATTCCTCTGCAGATTGTTGATATAAATATTTAACATGAAAATCATTCTGTTTGTGTGTTATATTTTTATAAGATCTGTAAATGCACAGTATAAGTTTTCACCTTAACAGAGAACATTGATTGTACATGAAGCTTTTAGCTTACCTTTTACACTTTATCTCCTCAACTCGTATATACGTATCATACAAGTTGGTCAGACAGCCAATAACTTTTGCATTTAACACAGTTGACAAGTACCAGTACAAGCTCATAGTTAGATAGATATTAAAAATTGCCATGTAAGTTTACATTGGCTCATCATGTATAAAAACAATCCAGATATACTATGTACATAAACAATGCAGGTATATAGTGTACGTAGACAGATATAATCTTCAAGGGTGATTTCCTCAAAACTAAAAATTGCATATTTGCCAGTTTGTAGAAACAGAGACAAATTGTATGTACAGGTTAGCATGGACCAAAGTGTGGATCTACATTGACTTTTATCAATTTTTTGCCACTGATCGAGCCGATCAACCGCTTGAGCAGTCGGTCACGTCTCTGAGTAGGTTGTGGGTTACACCTATCCACACACACATTCAGAACAATTTGGCATAGATAATATATCCAAAGCTTTTTAGGCAATGAAGTTTCATAGATGATGTACCATATTTTAACTACAAATAGACATACCTCGAGTTACAGAAGGGTTAAGTTCCTCTAAAAGTTGTCAATAACTCAAAACTTAATTTCCCATTAACTTCTATTACAGTACAATAGTATATGCATTCCTATGGACACTCCCCTCTCCCCCTGAAATATACCCGGTACTAAATTAACTCTTAGAATTTTGGGGTACCATACATACTTGTGGGCATAAGGAGAGAATGAAGGAAACTACCGTTAAGCGGGGTCAAGAAGTGCATGAGCCTAAATATGGAGCACAGGGGAGCCAGGTGTAGGCCAAGAATGACATGGGGAGAGGTTGTAAGAAAGGACTTTAGAGTTAGGAATCTGACAGGAGAAACTGCAAGAGACTGTGTAGACTATTTATACCGAGAGATACCCGGTAGCTGTAGTTGCTCCATATTTTTTAATTCATTTCCTGTACACTATATTGAATAATAAAAAAGGTAAACAAGAATTTAATTGTCTTTAGAGTTTTCTCTTATTTTCAGGTAAGCTTAAGTACAGTACCCTGTAGTTAGAAAACGTATATGCCTCTTACCCTCTTAACCACCCATCAGCTTACTGGCACATTAGATGGAAATCAAGTAAATAATTTCTCTAATCAGCTTAGTTGTTGGAAAATTTATGGTAATTTGTCAAAAAACGTTTCATTTAATGCTCTTTCTTTTATAGACATTTATATTATTTTGCCTCCTGGCTGTTCTAAGTAACTGTAAAATAAGTTTTTGTTAGATTAAATGTATAGGATGTGCTCCATCTTTATTTGATTTCCAGATAGCAATTGAATCAATCACAAACATTCGAACAGTTGCAAGTCTGCACAAGGAAGTACATTTTGCTGATCAGTACTCAGCTGCATTATACAAACCCCACCAGTCGGCTCTGAGGAAATCTCACCTCCGAGGTATGTATACTGATGGAGTACACCCTCAAGTCAAAGATAAATACATTAAATACTTTTTGGGTAGACAAGTAAGTTGTATTGGACTTTTCATGTGCCAAAAATTAAATTTGGTGTGCTTATTATAATGTCAATGTGAAAATATACAGAAGTTAAGTTTAGTAACAGTGAGAATATCACAGGTTGTTGGGACTTATATTTACCTTTGTTATCTTTTTCAGGAGCTGCTTTTGGATTTGCTCAAGCAATACCTTTCTTTGCCTATGCTGTGATCATGTTGTATGGTGGATATTTAGTTGACAATAACGAAATTGACTATGCCAGTGTTTTCAAGTAAGTTTTAAAAAATATAGTAGTATATATATATATATATATATATATATATATATATATATATATATATATATATATATATATATATATATATATATATATATATATATATATATATATATATATATATATATATATAGAATATATATTTAGGTGAAAACTAACTTGTTTATACAGTAAATTTAGTCTATATTTTTAAGAAAATGTTTATAAAGGTGATTTAAAACTTATAGCCACAGCATAATTGACTTTTTAAATATTCTAAATATTTTTAATTAATTCAAAGGTCATTAATTAACACTAATTACACTATCTTACTATATAACACGTTACCGTTAACATGTTAGTTTTCACTTTACAAAAAGTGCCGTTCGGCGTAAACAATATGCCTTACCTAATACCTTGAGTTTTGGCATTTGGAGTCATACCATGGATTTTGTTAAAATTTCATACAAAAGTACTGTACTGTACTACTACTTTACATGTTATTTGAGGATCTGGGTTCACAGTCCAACAATTTTGTTACTACAGTAGTGTTAATTAATGACCTTTGAAATAATTAAAGATATTTAGAATACAGTACAGCTCCTCCCCGACTTACGACCACCCGGACATACGACCGCCTCAGTCATACCAGAATTTTGTCAAATTACGTATTTTCGAGTCCCAACGTCAGTGATTGAGCTGTGTACTGACAAAATTTTCGTTTGTAACTCACTTTAGAATGGCTGGCAAGCTTAAAAGTGAGAGTTTTGTGGTGCTGAGAAGAAAAAGACACCCATTTTAAATTTTATATGTATTATTTAAGCATTTTCGACTTACGACCTGGATTTGGGTCCCTAACCCCGTCTTAAGTCAGGGAGTAGCTATGTTTAAAAAGTCTATTACACTGTGCCCGTAAGTTTTAAATCACATTTATATATATTTTCTTAAAAATATAGTTGAAATGTAATTAAAGTGTTTTGTCTGAACTTTTCACAGAATAGCAGAGGCGCTCATTCTCGGCACAATGATGGTGGGTCAGGCAGTAGCATTTGCCCCTAACTACAGCAAAGCAAAGATTGCAGCTTCTCATATATTTAATATACTTGAGCGCCGCCCTGCCATTGAAACTTCTCCAGGAGTTGGACTGCGCCTTGTGAGTACCACATTTCTTGAGTGTAATAAAATGTTAATTTAATGCTAACAAGAAAATAGGATTTAATTATATGAAAAGAAAAAGTCCAAAATAACAGTGTACTTTGGTAGTTACATCTTTGTTTAAATGAACACCAAGTAATATACTGTAGCCCATGTGTTACATATTGAGATATTTTCTCAATTTTATTTCAATTTGCCAGCTGAAATTTTTTTCTTTAACTCTTTAAAAGTAATATTTGCTTAAATATTGGAAATTAGCATCATTTTGGAAGCATCATGCAAACTAAAATAAAAATTTCTTTGGCATTCGCAGAGTGGTCCTGTTACAAACATCGAGCTCTATGGTGTGCACTTCTCTTACCCAACAAGACCTGACATCCCTGTATTGACAGGATTAGGTGTTAGGATAGACCGAGGACAAACTCTGGCTCTAGTGGGCAGTTCAGGGTGTGGCAAGTCTACAATTGTTGGTCTATTGGAGAGGTTTTATGATTCATCCAGAGGAGAAGTGGTATGTTACCTTACAGTCATGATTTCAAGAAATAGGCTTGCCTAACAGTTCTGAGTTACATTGACAATGAGAGTTACTGTACTGGATAATGCCTTCATCATGAGTTTTCAGTTCTGAGCATTTTTTTTTATTAATTTCTGTATAAATTAAGTAGATGAATTTATTTTCGAATAAGCATACAGTATTATTTACCATTAAAAATGTTCATGTATTTTATTAACACTTAAGTTATGGGTTTTCATAATCTCCCTTTTTTAAACAAAGACTCTTATATTTTCTGTTTATCTTTCTAATTTAGCGCATCTGTGGTAAGGATATCCAGTCCCTGAATGTTGGCTGGGTGAGGAACCAGCTTGGTCTTGTGTCCCAAGAACCTGTGCTGTTTGATCGCACCATTGCTGAGAATATTGCTTATGGTGATAACTGCCGGGAAGTGAAACATGATGAGATCATTAGTGCTGCCAAACAAGCCAACATTCATGACTTTGTTGAGAGTCTCCCAGATGTTAGTAACTTTCTTATATGTAATATTTCATGCAATATCAAGTTAATACATACTGACAGATTTTCTCATATGAAGCACCAGTAAGTTTTTTGAGCAGCTTGAAACAATGGGTACCACCAGCTCGCTAACTCCCTGCATTATTTGGCACTGAACCAAGCCTTACTTCTGTAGAATGCTGAGTGGATACCATATACATTATACAGTAATCATATGACTTTGTAAACAGCAGTGATATTGATGAGAGTGATGGACAAAGAAAATTGGTGACACCCCAGTTGAAGCACTATTTGCTACAATGTATGGTGTAACTTGCTTAAAGTTAATACAAGCAGAACATGGGTCTTAACCAGTAGAGTTGTTAGTGAAATTTTGGTGTGTGCCGTTGATAACAAATAACTGTGGTCTTAAAAAAAAACAGATTTAATTTAATATTTTATGAAAAACTTTGTGTGATAGCAGCATCGACTTAGTGTAGTCATGTTAATAATTGAATGACAAAATATTTTTTGGGTGAGATATGGAAGTAGTATATTTAAAGATATGAAGTTTGGATTAGAATTACAGTAATAGTGACATACATTTTGGTTTCTTGGAAACTCTCATAAAAGCAGAAATACAGTACTAGGTGTTTTATCATATCTCACCCAGTCTGCCAAAAGTGGCTTCATATGTGTCTGGGCTGTGCCACATATTGATTTAAAAATTTTCTCTTGAATGGACAGTAAGAAAAGCTTTTTAAACTGTCATTATATCATGGCCTAGTGTCTCAGTGACTTAGGAAGGTGTGAGGTGTAACCCTCCCTTGGCCTACCACAACACATTAAATTTCCTCACCAAAGAGAACTAGATATATGAATAAAGTAGGATGTGACCAAACCAAAAAGCAAGCAGAGAGTGAATGATTTAGTGTGATAGTATTGATGTAATTGTAGAGGATTTTGATAATTCTGCAAAGCCTCACATAGCCAAGAAGTTCTATATGAACCATCTTTCTGTATAAAGGCATATGTATAGAATATAACAAATTTAAATGATACGTACTGTATGTTAATAAACATTTCAGGGCTATGAGACACGAGTTGGTGCCAAAGGAACCCAGTTGTCTGGTGGTCAGAAGCAGCGTATAGCCATTGCCCGAGCATTAGTGAGGAATCCCAGTGTGTTGTTGCTTGATGAAGCTACCTCTGCTCTGGATACTGAAAGTGAAAAGGTAATGTTCATACATGTTGAATATTGAAATTTACATGATTTAAATTAAAATTATTGGTGGTTTAAAGTACGGTATACTAGTTCAATGAAAGTGAATACCCTACGTAGTGTTACAGTACTTAATAGTGTGTGTGTAACTGAAACAAAAAATAGAACTGAAAATGTATACCATTAGTCTTTATTCTTTATTTTAAAACCAGAAGAGGGACAATTTTCAGATATATGTAATAAGAATAAGGTCAAACTGCAGACCATTTGAAAAAAAAGCTCTTAGAGGGGAAAATTCTTAGGTTTTGCAGAGAACTTGATACTGTATATTGGCCAGCAGGTCAAGGGGGACATGTACAGTACAAAAAAAAGACCAGCCAGCAGATAAAAGGGTAAAGGCCAGACTCTAAAACTTACACAATGAGATGGAGAGAATTGATCGCACAGTTACTAGGAGATAAGTCATCAGCCATTAAGAAAGAATTAATGTTGCAATGAACAGACCATACTGGAGAAGAACATCTAAATGAACATAATGGACAAAAACTTCACTGCAGCAGGAAGGAAGGAAGGATAGACAGATACTGAAATTAATCCAGAGATATATTTTAGAAGTAGAGAAAGTAAAATTACCACATTTAATATTTTCAAAAGATTCTGCAGTGTCTTACCATTATTATGCATGAAGTATTGTTTTTAGATTATGATATATACAGTACATGGAGTTCTAGCAACAATAAAATCGTGTAGGAACAACTTCCTTTATAGCTTACAGAAGTTTTAAGATATTTATCAATAGTACGATAATATGTATGTCACCCTCTCTTAAGACTACACTACAGGATACTGGTAGTCATATACTGTACAGGACTTTCCCTAGTTATTTCAGCCACTGCCAGTACATTGATAGTGATACTTATCCTCAGGTGGTGCAAGAGGCCTTAGAACGTGCACAGGAGGGTCGCACTAGCATTGTCATCGCCCACCGCCTGTCCACTATCCAGAATGCTGACACTATTGCCGTGGTGCAGGGTGGCTGTGTGGTGGAGGCTGGCACACATGATCAGCTCATTAAAAAACAAGGACACTATTTTTCACTCTATCAAACAAATAAATAGTTTTTGTTTTATGAATAAAATGTGAGTTATATTTTAGAAACTCCACAGACAAACTCATGAGTGAATGTTTTGAATACTGTACAGTAATTGAACATGGTAGCCTAACCCTATATTTTCATTAAAGTTTCTATTGTGTCAGCATAGATTAATTTGCAAGATATTGGTTGCAGATTGTGCCATAATCATATTGCATTGACAGGTAAACTGTATTCATTTTTATTTTCAAAAATATTCATCTCACTTTGGATATACAGAACAGTACCTGGTGTTTTGTGTTTTTTCTCGATTTGAATAAGAAACATAATGATGTCATAAGTACAGTACAGTATATATTTGAAGCTCTATGGTAGGTATTGTAATCCAGGCAGACCCCAATTTACAAGGATTTGATTTTTAAAAATTCGCTGTTAAAAAAAAATTGCCCTTTGATTTATGAGTGAAAAACTCAAATTTACAAGAAAAAATCATTAGTAATTGAAAATATGCTGAAATAATGCAGTTATTTTTAATTATTCTCATCCATTCCCAAATTTTTAAGTCTATAAATAAGCTTTTGACATGGCATCATTCTCTTAGTCACTAAATAATGTACAGTATTCTTCACCCTTGTGAAGACAAGTAGACTTATCACTTACACCACCTCACTCTATCACTGAGCCAGTTGCCTGCTTGTCAAACTTCTCTTCATTTACTCTCATATAATATGTGGAACTTAATAAAAGAAAGTTATTCTGTTTTCTCAATTTCCATATGCTAATTAAGGTGTAGAGGTGTAAGAGAAAGTGTGGAATTTGGAAGTGTGGATACTGCCAGCAAGGCACAAAGGAAGGTAGATGAGACACAGGCTGATGGCTTTGTGCTCGGACAAATTTTATTAAGTGACTTTAAACATTTTAAGCCAACCCACGGTAATATCATGTTGCAGTGGAATTTTCAGTTCCTCACAGATTGTCATCGATTCAATTTACACAGAATTTCCACTTTTATTTATTTTTTAACTCGGAACTTTACATTCCACTTTAGCACTGTTATTTGAGGACATCATGAAAGCAAGTTAAATTATTATTAAACGAAGAGTACAGATCACACCTGCCCTGGTGCTTGTACCATCATAATTACTCATATAAATCAAGGCTTCTGCAACCACAGTGTTTGTGCCATGTAAACAAAGCACATCAGTCAATGTATCAATATTCTTGTGTTGAGCGTGTGTGTGTGTGTGTTGTTGTTGTTGTTGTCATCCCCCCTCTCCCCCTAAGGAGAATATATCTCCAATTACTGTATATAACAGGAGTCAATGTACAGTACAGTATTGCTATGGTAATTTTATTATGTTATCTCAGCATTTCATCTGTTCACTTCGGATTGAATTGAATTGAATTGAAACATTTTATTTAGTCAGAAAAATACAGAAACAGAGTGGATAATAATAACATTATTAAGATGGCTGAGCCAGGTTTCTCTTTTAAGAAGATATAAAATTATAACTGTACTGAACTGCAGGTATTTCACTTAATTTGTTTATTATTGTCTTGTAATGATTGTGTACAGTACTGTACACCAAATTTTTTTATTAAAAATGCATTTTGTGGCACTCTACCCGGTACTTCCCCTCCCCTCTTCCCCTTTCCTTCTTAGGAAAGTATCTCAGCTTTTATAGGTAGAGTCTATAGGAAAATGGGCATCAATTTACCAAAAATCGATTTACGAGTTTTTTCAGGAGCTTAACCTCTTTGTAAATCAGAGTCAGTCTGTAATGTACAGTAATCCATAACAAATAAAAAAACTGATTTGATTTTGTCTGGTTGTGATGTAGTTTGGTGAAGATCATTGCAGGAGGATACTATGTAATAATGAGCACTGTCCCAGGAAGATTGAAATCCTGAGTTAGTTCTCAGATGGATTATAATCTTCCATTTCTCTCCCAGTGATCACAGTGGTGTCCAGTATAGGACATTATTGTGGCATGTGAGAGAAACGCATAAATTTGACTGCTCGGGGAGTAAACCCAGTACCTTCATCTTGCTTGGACAGTGAAGCTACCAATACACTTCACCTCACTCTTCAACAGCTGTGCTGATCAATGAGCAGCTGCTCATTAGTTGTGGGGTTAGGATACCACCATGTAGTGTGTACCACACTACAGTATATTTCATAACTATGTTTAAATATTTCTTAAATTGCAAATACAGAGGAGCTTCATATTAATACATTAGTATGTAAGAGTACCTTTTGAAAGGTTTTCATTGAATCAGTTTGATACATAATCAGTTATTATTTAGCAAAAGATAGTTGACCTTTGACAACCTATTGGTGATTAGAATAACTGGTTTAGGTTCTATTTTAAGTTTACTGTACTAAATAATATGGAAAGTGTGCCACTACAGGGTACCTTTATTACTTGTTATTCTTCTGATAGTAGGAGTATATGAATACTGGTGTGAATAAAAGGTTATGGTGAGTGCATATATAGTGTGAAGATGTGAATAGTGAATTAATGTATTTAAATATTTCACTCGTGGAGTGGTGGGGTTTCTCTCAGCTGAATAAACCAAAGGTGCGACACTACTCATTAAAGGGTTAAAAAATTATTTTTTTAAATTCTATATACTGTACTGTATATGAATACAGCTACTCCTCAACTTACGACATACTCGACCTATGACCGCCCGGACATACGACCGCCTCAGTCGTACCAAAATTTTGTCAAATTACGTATTTTCGAGTCCCAACGTTAGTGATTGGGCTGTGTACTGACAAAATTTTCGTTTGTAATTTATTTTAAAATGGCTGGCAAGCTTAAAAGTGAGAATTTTGTGGTACTGAGAAAAAAAAGAGACACCCATTTTAGATTTCCTATTTATTATTTAAGCATTTTCGACTTACGACTTGGATTTGGGTCCCTAACCCCCTTCGTAAGTCGAGGAGCAGCTATATATGAATGTTAATTGAACCTGTGTAGAAAATGCATGCATGTTGAGAAATATATATCAGGTATATAAATGAAATACCCCAACAGACTATCCAGATATTTAGTGTGTGATCATTAAAGTTTAGTACCTGCATTCATGTAATAAGACTAACACACCATAAGCTGATAATATTGAGCACTGCATATTTTCATATTTCTGAGAGGTGTGACTCTCATAACCAAACTACAGAGATGTACCAGGTCCTCAGCAGCAACCTTTGTGCAGTGCTGTTTGGCCTCTTTCCTTTTTTTAGCCAACTTTTCTAATGAATGAGACTTGTAGGACCAACACGAGGTGATAAATGATGAATTGATTCTGAAAATTCCATTTATAAATCAGAACAATAAAATTCAGTTTCCCTCCCACCCAATGGGTCTGTTATGAAGTTTGGATGGAATGATGCTTTGTCCTGGAAATCCAATATGGCTGACAATGAAATAGAAGGAGAGGTTGTGCTTGCTACTGTGGCATCAAGACTCATCATCCTTCAACCATCAGTGGTAACTTGCATCGAAAGTTCCCTTCTCATGGCCTCTAGATGTAATTTTTTTTTTTAAGTGTTTGATTAGTACAAGTGTCAGTGGTTAACTCAGTTCCAAACTGTACATGAATGGGTTCAGTACATGAGTCACCAGTCCTGACTGCTGTGCTATAAAATGGGATTTCCAGGACAATGCATCATTTCTCTCCATCAAAAACCTTCAGCTCTGACGGTGTGTATTAAGTTGATATGAGAATGAGTCTCTAAATAGGTAATGAGTAATATTACCAGTAGTAGTCATCATCTAAGTGTTGCTTATTTTTTGTAAGACACCATACACTACACAGAACCTCAGCAGCATATTCTAGTGTCTGTGACTGTAGTGTACAGAACAATACAGTATTATATTCACCATAACTACTAAGACCAAGGGAAAATCCATTCTAAAACTAGTTCATATTCTCTAATCAAGAGGAAGCAGTATGCAAACCAAGTTAAATGCAAGCAAAATTTCACATAACTCCCAACACTAGCTTTGCTCCTTTCTCTAATCTGCAACTCAAAAGAATGCACCTTGAAGAAATTTCAACTTACGTTTTACTGTACAGTCTGTACAATATTAGCTGAAAATTTTTTTAATAATTCATAAAGCATCTTAATTCCTTAATACAGTATTTTGAGTGAGTGGTCTTAAAATAACAAATAAGAATTTACCTCGGTATTGAATAATTTTTTCTTGTGATGTAGTTTACAGAATGGTTCTATACTTCCAAATCTGTAATGCTCACATACTGATGCCAATATTCACTAATGTACCTGTATTCAAAGAGTAATATACATTGCAATGTTCACAAATTTGATAAAAGTATCAGTGTACAATGAATTTCACTCATATTACAAACTACTGTACTGTACAGTACTTCCTTATGATATTCACTAGTACAGTATTTTGGAAGGTGAAGATCATAACAGAATGTCTGGTAAGGCAGTGAATGAGAGTGAATTAAAAGGTATCTCCACTGTTGTTAATGATATCCAGCTGCACTGTGGCAGTAGTGTACTGGGCATATAAGAATGAAAAAATATTAGGATTTTTCAGTTTGCATTAACTGTAGTCCATTGCAAGGGTTTTCAGGGCAGTATGGTAATATTAGACGTATTAGTACCAAATATTAGACGTATTAGTACCTATACAAATATCGAAAACCAAAGTTAGAGTTTTTATCTATGGTCAAATTTTATTTTAGTTTTATATCAAGTTAATGAATGGAGTTTTCATATCCAGTGAACCTATTTTTAGTTCTTTCTTAATTTATTTGTGAGATTCGATGGGTGTGGCCAGTATATTTTAATTTACATTTCCAGTATTCTGTCATAATTTAGCTAATGAGCTTAAACTAATGCTTCAAGAATGTTGTAGGATGAGTATTTGTACGTGAAAATAATTTATGTAATTATGGATCTCTAGTCTGGTAGATACATCCTGCAGTGAAGGCTAATAAAAATGTAATATGTGAGTCCCTAGACACCTTTTCAAAATATTGGAATATTAAAAATTTCATAGAAAATTCAAACAGACTTTTGATGCTGACAGGATGTCAAGGTATATATTTTGATTGGAAGTTGTAACTTTGTATAGTTTCCCTATCATGTACAGCACAGTACTGTACATAAGAAATTATCTTTATGCCTTATAGGCCTAAATGAATTATTTGCTAGTGCCAATGTCTTGTAGGGTCAAAGATGATACCCTCATGTTATTCATCACAATCGTCAGTTAAATTTCATGTAGCATATAATTTCATTGTGCATAAATGAAATCATACTGCATAGTACTGTATTACTTTCATTATTTGTTGACAATCTTTATCCTATCTGTGCCAAATGATTGATGCACAACCTTTAGAGAAAGCTGCTAACAAAGTACAATACACCCCCTGTACCATAATAAAATATCAAAATACTATATCACAGTTGCAAGTGCTTTGATTCATGAAAAAATCAGTTTATAACAAATAAATGTAATCTGCTATACTGATTTCAGTAAGCGTACATAACATTGATTGGATCCAGTGTTTTGTAATTAAAAATTGAAGGAATTGCAAAATGTACCACATAATGTACTCATTTCAATAAATTCTACACATTTGATTTATATTTGTTTGTTATTCTAATGGAATATTGATTTTTCATTATTATTATTATTATTCGGGTGTACAGTACAGTGCCCATGTATATATACTGTATACTGTACTGTATATATGTACAGTTATTTTTTTTATGGTGTTTGGCTGTTGGTTGCAGGGACTACAAGTATATATTGTTTTAACGTGAAAGTGATAATCACAAAACATCACTTTCTAGATGAAGAAGTCCATAAGAGTTTAGAGGAGATGGCAGATGCCCACCTCACTAGGGGTCACAGCTTAAGGTTTAAGACAACACGTCCCCACCCCCAAAAAAGCTGGGTGGGCTCGCTTTGCTCACCATGTTCCCCTACCCAAAACTTCTTGGACCCTCATTTTGATATTCCTGGATCCACCCCTGCAGTAGGTACAGTAATTGAATAAATAAGTTCAAAAGTAGGCCACCAAACAGGTGCCTGCATACCAGGGTATCAAGAGAGATTATACAAACTGCAATTTTCTAGCTTATACCAGCATATATGGAACTCAATGTTGGTTTGCCTATTGAACACTTTCTAATTATCCTTCAACTAAAAAAAACATAGCAGTGAAAATAGAGTCAACAGAGTACTGGATTGGAACTTATTAAAAATTTCGACTGTGTTAAATTTTGTAGAAAAATTTGTCACTAGTACAGAGTTTTATGCTGATGCTACTCGTTTTTTTTTTCGGAAATAAATATTTAACATTTTATTGGTGTTTGTTTGCAGGAACTGTGTCTGTTTTTGCTGTTGAATGAAAATGAGTGAGGTCAAGTCAAACCCAAAGGCATTTTACCGCTATGCAAAGTCGAAATTAAAAACGCAAGTAGGAGTATCAGACCCGAGGCTTGAAGATGGTAGCTATGCAGATTCTGACCAGGATAAAGCTGAGGCATTGAACAGCTTCTTTTCCTCGGTGTTCACAAGAGAGGATGCGATTAACCTTCCTGCGTTTGAGGACAGACGCTTCGACACAGCAATGACCCACATTGTGTTCACAGAAGAGGGTATTAGAAATAAACTGTCAAAGCTAAAGGTGCATAAGAGTCCCGGCCTTGATATGGTGCATCCTAGAGTGCTAAGAGAGTTGAGCAACAAGCTTGCCGAGCCCCTGAAGATCCTGTTTTGTAAATGCTTGGATGAACAAAAGGTCCCCAGTGAATGGAAAGTGGCTTATGTGAGTCCTATCTTCAAGAAGGGCGATCGTCACTCCACGAACAACTATACACCGGTGAGCCTGACCAGCATAATATGTAAAGTACTTGAAAGTATTATCAGAGATGCCGCAATGGAACATCTACTACGAAACAACCTTGTAAAGGATTGCCAACACAGTTTTATGCCGGGGCACTCCTGCTTAACACAATTGCTCAAGGTATTGGATATTTGGACCCATATTCTGGAACTGGGTGGTAATATCGACAATATTTACCTAGATTTTGCCAAGGCTTTCAACAGTGTACCCCACAAAAGGCTGAAAATCAAACTGGAAGGGTACGGAATTCGGGGAAATGTCCTCGCGTGGATAGAAGACTTTCTACATGACCACAAGCAATGTGTGGTGATTAATGGCACAAAATCATCATCCGTACTTGTCACAAGCGGGGTACCACAGGGCAGTGTATTGGGCCCGTGTTGTTTGTTTGTTTCATGAATGACATGCCTGACATTGTACACTCCTCCATACAAATGTTTGCCGATGACGCCAAGTTATTTCGGGAAATCAAGAACCAAGCAGACTGTGAAGTGCATCAGAAGGACCTCTGTGGGATCCAAGAATGGTCGAAGAAATGGCTGCTGAGATTCAATGTCACGAAGTGTAAGAGGATACACCTGGGGCGTACCAACAGTAAGGAGGCGTATCATATGGCCCAACAGGATGAAGAAACTGCACTATTTGAGACTGAATGTGAGAAGGACCTAGGTGTGTATGTTGACAATGAGCTGAAGTTCTCGGGCCATTGCAAGGAGAAGGTAAATCAGGCAAATAAATTATTGGGTCTTATAAGAAAGTCGTTCAGATATCTAGACGGTCCGTCCCTTGTAACGATCTTCAAGAGTGAAGTGCTTCCCCATCTGGAGTACTGTCACCCCATCTGGTCCCTGAGATATGCTAGGAACTGTCAGTTGGTCGAAAATGTTCAAAGGAGGGCCACCAGACTGGTGCCTGCCCTTTGGCACCTCAGCTACCCTGAGAGATTGGAGTGCCTGAACTTGCCTAGCTTATACTACAGATGGGCAAGGGGTGACCTAATTGAGGTGTATGAGCATCTCAAAGGGCACTACTCAGTTGAGTGTCCTTACTTGGAGCTGGCGGACGCTCGCCCCACAAGGGGTCACAGCTCAAGATTGAAGAAACCACAAGTCCAGAAAAATGTGAGGGCAAACTTTTTCGGAGTGAGAGTTGTGAACTCTTGGAACAATCTACCAGAAAGTGTTGTGACGGCACCGAGTGTGAGCTCTTTCAAGACCAGACTTGACCACTGGAGCAGGTTCAGGTACATTCAGGAGCCGGTGCATGCCCAGTACTTGCCAACAGTGAGTAACAGAGACGTGACCGATCGCCCAAGTGGTTAATGAGCGGATCTTTTGGTGAAGAGGATAAAATAAAAGGAAAGTAATCAGAGACGTGACCGATCGCCCAAGCAGCTAACGAGCCGATCAGTGGTGAAGAGGATAAAAGTAAGTAAAAGTTAAGCGAAACTGGTGCCTTGCACAAAATGCAAAGTGTGGGATTATGCCCAAAGATAAGCAATGGCCAAAAATGCCACGATATGCAAATAAAATGTATTGACAGAAGATTCAGGAGAGTGTAATGAAGAGGTCTCCATCAGAAACCCAACCTAACCTAACTTCTGATTCATAGACCTGTAAGTCATAATAAAACATTTCCGCAAAACATAAGTTTCACATTTAAAATCAGCACGAAAAACTATCTTTAATGCAAGTTTCAACAATTTGGAACACAGTCCAAATTTTTAATAAGACCACTGGTTCACCTTGGTTGATATATGTACCTAAACAAGTAAATAATTAAACTTGCTATATATTCATGTCCTACTTAGACATTCGAGATTTGTACGTTTTATTTGTGATTCATAAAGGTCCTTATTTGAGGCTAGACTTGTATATTACTTTAATATTTCTTCCTAACTGGAGCTAAGAACGTATCTAGTTCAGTTCAGTTCACCTATAACTATTATTCTCAGTAATGAAGTGAAATTACTTCCAAGAATTTATGATAATCCGGATATCAAAGGTTGAGTTGTTGGAGAAACCCGAACGATAAGTTAAATAATCAATGTTAAAAAAATATTCTCAGCCATAATCTTTACCTAAGAAAACAATTCGATTACAAATAAACGTTTCTAGATAACTTTAGAATAATTTTAGCTAAGTTTGTGATAAAAAAAAAACCACCTAATGAATTTGTGTTTCCTGGGCTATGACTAGTGTTCGTGGTGATATATAAACATTAGACACCTACCACTAGACCAGCCTATGTACTGTCATAGCTGAGTGTCTGAGGGAGAGTCAGTGTATATTACTAGTGGTGAGTACTCCTGCAGGTGTTTGTCATTATTAAAAGTATATTCATTTACTTATTTTTTTCTCGAGGAAGCTAGAATATTTTATATGTGAACGACAAACAATAGCGATCCAGACTTATTTACCCCCTCTAGAACATTTATTTTTTCCTCATCTATATTAGTAATAGTATAATTTATAGAGAATGGTAGGAACTTTTGGTAATCGTCTGGGATACCAATTTATGAGAAGGAATAACTTTGGGACATTTTTTTAGTTCGGGACATCAACTTGTGAGAAGGAGCAACTTTTGGAAATTTTAGTAAAGGTGAAGAACACAGTTAGCACCAGTAGTTTTTGGAA
Organism: Homarus americanus; assembly: GCF_018991925.1. Lineage (NCBI taxonomy): Eukaryota > Metazoa > Arthropoda > Malacostraca > Decapoda > Nephropidae > Homarus > Homarus americanus. The sequence goes on along the minus strand of NW_024732440.1, from coordinate 957,476 downwards.
TTGCACCAAAATTTCTGGAGATACTATTTACATGATATTAAACACGGAAATAGAAACGGCAATGCACAGAACCTGACTAACCAACAAAATTTGGTGAATTTTTCTTAATGCACCGGTCTCTCTCTCACTATTATTAATATGTTTTTTGTAATGTTTAGATAATTCTAAGACCTTATTCTTCTATTATATTTCAGCCGGAAATTAAGGATAACCGAGATTAATTTTTCAATATTGTTAAATGTGCTCAGTCACAAGTGTTGCCCTGAGGCGATGTTATATGCTCCTCATGCATGTGCAATATTGACTGACGTCATCCAGTCGTGACCAATGATGTATCTACTGTATATCATCACGTGAATTTTTTTCGACCGATCACATTTGATTTTTTTTTTCAAAGGAAGAAGCCTGGGTAATTTTGTTGACCAGTCTCACAATGGCTGTGGTGGAAGTTGGTTGTCATTTGTGCTCCAACAATAACAGTACCATTGAAAAACAGGATTGCTATCTTATTCTTCTCCTTCAGTCTTTAATTAAGGAAAAATAATAACTATACAAACATACAGTTCACTTAGACTCCAATGCTACTCAAAAGAAATTGGAAATGTATCCAAACTCATAATATGGGATTCGAATCCAACTACAGTCTAGTACTGTAGAATAGGTTCAAGAACCTCTTGTGTAAAGATAAATAAAAGGCGATTTGCTCAACCTGTAAACATGAGAATCAGGAAAGTGAAACCAACAACAGTGAAAACAAAAGACTACCAAGCCAGTGTATATGGTGATAAAACCCCTGATGGGATGCTCCGTCGTTTATTTTAAAGTTAAGAAAGACCAGATTCAAAAGTCTTTAGTTTAACAACGAATGAAAACATTCTGTGCCATGGGAGAATTATTTGCAGAATATTTACGGTAAATAATTAATTTCTATACGTACAAAGCATGTAAAGACATAAAATGACTGTCATTTGATCAGGTTTTGCCCTGCTCACTACAGATGATTTATGCACCATGTGATCATATGTGGTCAATGGTGGACAAATGCTCACATTAACTTTCAGTACAGTATTTTACTGGTTTGGTCCAGTGATCATATTGGACAAAAATTTATTTATTATTGGGAATACCCATTACTTTGAGGGTTTACTATAGTAACACAGCTATGGTGCACTGAGTGACAAGCAGTTACTGTTTTTTGCAGTATCCATAGAACCTGATGCACTATCTTAGCTTTACCCAAATTTTCATAATCTTTCACTTGCATGAAGTAGGCCACATTACAGTAATTTATTATATCTTTCCAGGAATGATGTCAGCTGAACCAGACTATGGAGCTGCTCTCAGGATCATCAAACACCTCCCAACTGAGGAACTTCGTGATCTTGTCAACAATGATGACAAGCTCGCTGAACTTCTGCAAGACTTACCACAGGCATGTAATTGTCTACTGTTTATTGTATTCCATTCTAGGTCACTGTGTTCTTCCTTTCTAAATGGTATTTATTGTATGCAAAAGAGAACTGCAGCATTTAGGTACTGTACTGTACTTTAATACTAGTCAGTGGCTGACTGAATCGTCTTAGTCAGGTGGTCCAGTGTTTATCTGGCTAATTATGAGCCAGAGTTTGTTTACTAACTGAAAAATTATTAAATTGGTTCATAACCATTACAGTACTAATACAAATTTTGTGGTTTAGCCATTCTGCTAATGATTATTTTTTCCTATACCCAAATTACTTTCCCATTAGCCAATTAATGAAACTTTAAATTTACGAGTCAGTAAGTCGATTTAGAGCTATTGTTTGAGTGAAGAATGTATCTGATTATGTTTTATGTTCTACAGATGAAGAATATTGCAAGTGAGCAGGAAATGTTACTTGCTGCTAACAAGTCCTTGGCTGAGTTCAACTTGTCATTGGAACCTAAATTGTCACAGGTAATTAATCTTGTAACCTTACACCATATTCATCAGCTCAAGCATATAATAATGTTGCCGTCTCTGCTTCTCTCAAATTACGTGCTGTACCTGGTATGTACTGTATGTGCTAATTTCATACAAGCCATAACTTCTCTGGTGATGGCATGGTGGCAGCATTATCACACACACACATCAAATGTTTGGGCTTAATTTTCATAATTTACCTTTAAACTCTTTTTATCAGCAACAAGGTAATCATCTCGGAAAGTGGGATTGTTTTAGGACCATTATAGTACCTGTAGTTCCATAAGACTTTCAAATTTCCATAACCAGTCTTTATTCATTGTAAAATACCAGTTATGTTTTATGCCTAAAAGAAGCTGTCAAATTTGAGTATGGGTAATGTGTACTACTAATGTATAGATAACTATACTGTAGTATTAAATTTCTATTTAATGTATTGTATTTTTTTTCTCTTTTAAGGCTAAGCAAAATTTGATCACAAAATATGAAGCTGCTGCTCAGCTGACTGAAGAGGTTAACACAATGAAAGGAGAAATGGGTAAGTAATCATAGTGCCCGTATAGTGTTTATTATCTGTTCTGTGGTGCTCTTTTGGTTTCCTACAGTAAAACCTTTGATAAAAAAATTAAGATAATTTTAGAGATGGAAATAAATGCATTAGATGGCATTTCTTCTCTCAGAGGCAAAAATGGCTGTTTTTGAGATTGATAATAAAAAATACAGTACGGTCCTGTATTATATTTTGAATGCTCAGAAAGGAATTTAAGTGAAAGTGTGACCTGAAGGATGAACACAGTGATGTTGGACTGGACCAGTCATTGAGAAGAGTTAAGCTTCTTATCCTAGGTAATGCACCCTGGGCACTAGAGGCATACAGTACAGTATTCCCAATTTTCTGTATTTAATTGTTCTCGCTGGGTCATGATTTGTTTGTTTGTTGTCTCTTGCAACATGACTTTCCATAAATGAATTATGAAATCAGTTAATTTACTTGTTCTAATGAACATTTGGAGCATTGTTTTGAATTTGCTTGAGTAGGATTTGCCTGCTGATTCTTTACATTTTTGTTGGCAAACTTAACTGATTAATTCAGGTACAGTGTTCTCCCTGGGTGGAGGAAACAACAGTGTACAGGGTCTAATTTATTAGTTTTGTTGTCATTGTGGTAAGATACTTTATTGTATTTAACATAATGGAACGTGAAGTACTTCAACCATATTTTTCTAGGGGTAGCTAACCTTTCTTGATGATCATAATTGGATCTGGATCACTTAAGTTTAAGAAATCAGGTGAACTTCTTCCATATGGGCTTACAAGACAATCAAAGGGGACCTCACATGGACTTGGTTGAGGCGCCCTCCCCTAGTGTTACCTAAAAAGGGGTCAAAAACCAACCCCCTTACTCACAGAATTTGTAATTCAATTGTAAACAGAGGTGTGATAGAACTGTTGCAGTGAGAGAAGTGTATCATGTCACGCCTGTTCCCAGTCCCCAAGAAAGGCAGCGCCAAATTGAGGTGATGCCAGACCTAATACATTAGTTTTTGGCACTTGGAGTAAAAAAAAAAAAAAAAAAAAAATTATTTTCACACAAAGGTACTATACTTTACATGCTGATTAAGGATCTGGGTTCACAATTTAAAAATTCGGGTAATTAGTGTTAATTAATAACCTTTGAAATAATTAATAATATTTTAAAAGCCCATTATGGTTTGCCCGTAAGTTTTAAATCACCTTTATATACTTTTCCTTAAAAATATACACTATCAGAGTGTCTACTAGTCTGGAAAACCTGGAAAAGCCAGGGACTTTTACAAATAAACCTGGAATTTTATGTGAATTCAGTTCAATTTCAAAATATTTTTATCTGACAGCAATCTTACCATAAATTAATGATGTACAGTACTATATAATAGATAAATAATTCAACCTTTAGGAGCAAATTTCAGTAAATAGTCCACTCCAATAACTGAATTGTGTGTGTACCTGTCATATTTCATGTTAGTGATCAAATAACCAAATATTACAGGTTATACCTACTAATTCTGCACTGAGTATTGTCAGATTAATTGTTCTTATAATTAAGTGACTTTAAGTGGATTATAATAATCCACATATTAATCATGAGTCATAAAGGGGGATCAATAGTGTGAATTTTCGTTTTTTTTTTTGCTGGATTCCGGCTTTTTCGGAACGTCCAGGTCGACCCACGTGAATCGCACAAATCCGAGGAGAAAAATATGGAGGGAGGGGGTGAAGGTCTTTGCCGATTTTCATCACTAGGGTTGGGGTGGGTCGTGAAAGGGCCTTCAATTTCTTGAATAATATAATTTATATCATCTTTAAATTTCCCAATAGTATAGTACACATATTATTGAAAACCTCTAATTTTGTTATTGTCATAATAAATACCAAATTAATGTATAGTACCAGGAATTCTTCATATTTACACCTGGAAAAGCCAGGGAATTTTCCTTTTGTCTGGCCAGTTGACACCTTGTAAGTGAGACACTCTTATTATATAAAGGAACAAAAACATAAAAATCCATCCACATTTTTTAATGATTGGTAAGCAGTACAGGAGGAGTATTGGAAATTTAGTTAGTAAGTGTGACTAGAGTTTCAATTAGGTTTCCCTGATGCTCCCTGAGTGCTCTTTCAGCTTTCATCTTGGAAATCTCTAGTTCCCTAATTATCAGCTCTACATCTTCCTTTTTTATCGAAACCTTGGCCAGCTCTTGTTCCTTTGCCAACTGGAAAGAATAGTTACAAAATTTTTTAGCTATGCTGGTACAGGGTGATAAAGTATGGTTTGGGTAAGTCAAGTTGGGTGTGGTTTTTTGTCACGTGTATGTGTCAATGGTAAGTGCAATTTTGAATAGTTCTTTGTAAACAAGTTTTAATATTACACAAATACTGTACAGTAATGAACTTCCATTTGCCACATCCAGCCAAAACCATTTTTGGCACGTGATCTATTGTTCAGAAAAAATGTTTTATCATCAAACGAACACTGTCCGTAACTACTACATTTTATAATTTATATGAGATAACAGTAAACTATGATACAGTGGATATTTAATTCAGGTTAGGTTGGTTTATGTCGCTTAAATTACAAGATTTGTAGGAAATGTGTGTTTGAAATGGCCGCTGTAAGTTTATTTCTTTAAGAGGTCACTGGAAGCAATTTTTTAGGTAAACAAACAAAATGGTATTGGCAGAATGTGGAAATAGATAAGTGTTCAGGACCAAAAAAAATAGGTAAAATGAAAATGCAAAATTCTTATCATTATTTACAAATTTCTTGGGCAGAAACCATTAATTCCTACAAAAAATTTAAAGCAAATCACACATTTCCTTCGGGTGATAAGTTTCGTAAACATTTCCAAAATTATAATAGAAAATTGTCGTTTCTTTTAATAGTTACAATCATCAAAATCATAAGTATGGCAAAAATAAAGACCATGAAACTGTTGTCATTAGAAGTTGTTTGTTGATTTTCTTTATTTTTAACAGTTTCAAACATTTACCCCATAAATATTTTAAAATACACGTGTAATGAACGAACCTTGTTTGCTTCATCTTGCCTTTTTACATCATTAATAACAGACATAAAATTTGCATCAGACTTTATCTCCTTTTCCTCCGCATAATTTGTGACTCTCTCCAAATCTGCTGCTCCACTGTCGTGCTTCGCCACCTTCTTCTCCTTACTCTTAGTTTCAACCTCGTCTTCCATTTCGTGGTTCTCGTCGTGGGACATTATGTGAATCAGTAAAGCCCAGAATGTTGCTACACGAGGAACCCAGAACGTTCCTCGTCGTCTTGTTTACAAGTGTCAGCTGGGGTTGGGGGAAGCGAGATTACTAATGTCAATAAGTTACACCGAACTCATTTACAATACGGCATATATTTTTAGTTTAAAGGTAATACGAGCCAAACAAAGTTAATTTAGCTCTATCAAAGCAAATATAAGATAAATAGTGTGTTATATTTGTCATGCGCATTATATGTTAAGAGGGTTAGCGGTTGTGTTCGTGATTATTTCTTAACATTCGCCATTTTGCCTAGACTTCGTGGTGTAATTTTTAGACTTCTTATTCAATATAATATCTACTTTTTGTTGTAGCTGGTATTGCTTGCAAAAAATAATTTCCTCGAATAGAAAAGTATTTTCTCTTTAAACATACTTATACAGCGGAACCACTTAAACTGTACATGTGGGAGACTGTGCTAAGTATGGTAATTCCCCGCACTGTGGCACCAAACACCACTATATTTAAAATTAATTGTGCGTTAGTATGACTAAACGATGGACTGTGTACGTTATCTAATTTAAGACTTGTTTTTGTTGGAAAATTATAGAATTTAAACCCCATATTGTATTTTTTTTTGTTTTTTTGGTAAATAAGGTGTGTAAAACACTAATTTAATATATCTTGTTTTAGATTCTACGAGCGGGCAGTACACAGCCGACACACTACAGGCCCTGTTACAAACTGCTGCACACGAAATTGAGGAGGAAACTGAGGTACTTGTTCAATTTACTATGGGCATATATATATATATATATATATATATATATATATATATATATATATATATATATATATATATATATATATATATATATATATATATATATATATATATATATATATATATATATATATATATATATATATATATATATAATATATATATATATATATATATATATATAGTGTAGAATATCAGAGTTGCCAACTTAGCGACTTTGTAGCTAGATCTAGAGCTTTTTGTTTTTTCTAGCGACTTTCTGGATACTTTTGGACTGTCCATGAAAACTCAGTTTTCCTAATTTCGAGCCATAATATATAGCAACGGGGTTACAGGGACAATAAATAATAAGAAAAGTTTAATACATTTGAACGGGTCGTGGTACAGAAGGAGGGACACGTCTATTTCCTGATCACTTGATGTCAGCCCGTCCATGGCTAATGTTGCCGTGTCGTCATTTATTTGTCTATTACCTTCGCCTTTGTAGCACCTGGGTAACTTACCTTTTTGTCAGATATGCAATATGAATTTCATTAATACACTAAATTTTAAAGAATATTAGCAAAACATCTTATATAATTAATTCTATCAAGCCTGCGTGGTTCCAAACTTCTCATACGCGTCCACCATGGGTGACCCATAGACTCCATACAGTTGCCCCGCAAGTCGACACTGTTCACCCGCTTTGCCAAAAACCATCAAGGAAAGTTTCCGCTTGTTTGCATGCTGTTTATTAATTTGAACCCTTCATAGTCCCAATAGAAAATGGGTAAGCCACAGTATTCGCAGCGATTTAGGAAGGAATGGCCCAGAGATGACAGATACAATAATTGGCTTCTGGAGGTGCCAGGAGATAATAAAAAAGTATTTTGTAAATTTTGCAAGTGTACTTTGTCTGCTAAGTTGTGGACATTGAAAAACACAAAAACACTAAAAATCAAAAGAAAGCAGAAGAGCCGTTTAGTGCAGAAAGAGTGGAGGGCCATGTTTGTAGCTGAACATTGTTCTATTCGTGTGGTAGAACACTTAAGTGAAGTGTGTAAAGTATGTTTTAGTGACAGCAAGGCAGGCAGTGAACTCAAGTTAAAAAGATCAAAGTGTTCTGGGATAATATGCAAGATTCTTGCGCCACATTTCACAGAAAATCTGAAAAATGATATTGCTGATAGAAAATTCAGTTTAATCATAGATTTAGTGGAACTGGGTGGGTGTAATGCAGAAGCAATTTGTGAGGCACTGAAACAGTCGATCAAAGACAATGGACTAGACCTGCTGAATTGACTTGCACTTGGGACAGACAATTAACAGTGGAGTGTTCGCAAGGTTAAAAGCTGAAGTCCCACATCTACAGCTAATTAAATGTGTATGCCACTCCCTACAGCTTGCTGTGTCACATGCTACGTGCGAGAAAATGCCACGGCACTTAGAGTTCATGATTAAGGAAATATATAACTGGTTTTGTCATTCTTCTGTCCGTCAGGCTAAGTACAAAGAACTCTATGAAACTATCAATGATGGTGTACCACCTTTGAAATTGATACAGCTGTGTCAGACTCGCTGGTTATCTATTGAGTGCGCTGTGGGGAGAATTCTACAACAGTGGCTCGAGCTGAAGACCCACTTCCAGGTAGCAAAACTACAAGAAAGATGTTACACAGCAGAACTTTTGCACTCAATGTTAGATGATGAGGAAAATCATGCATTTCTCTTATTTCTTAGGCCAGTGCTTGCAGAGGTACAAGCTGTAAACCTGGCCTTTGAAGCAGAAATGCAGGACCCAACAAAACTGATGAAGGATTTGGTTTTACTTATTGATTCATTGGGCTCTAAGATACTGACTCCCGGGGAAAAACTCTCAAACTGCACTGTTATTGAAGAACACTTGGATCCTAGGCCATACTTGGGCTTTCAGTTCGAAAAAAAAATGGATGAATGCAAGCTTCCCCCACAGGTTGAAAGCATTGTACGAGAAAGATGCATTAATTTTGTTGTTGAACTCATAAAACAACTTCGTCAACGCTTACCTGACAACATTCGTGTGCTGCAGTCTATTTCTTTTCTGAGTGCCGATGAATGCTTGAAGCCTATTAAATCAGATATACTTGGTTTGGCACACTTATTTACAGAAGATTCCAGCACCCTTACCAAGATTGATTTCCAGTGGAAAAAACTGCATCACACAATCTGGACAGAAACATCTAACACCCTAAAATTGTGGTCAGAAGTGGCAAATTACAGAGATGAGACAGGTGAAAACCCTTACCATGATCTGGCTGAAATTGCACTCGCTGCCTTATCTCTTCCGCATTCAAACGCAGATGTAGAGCGCACATTTAGCAATATGAACTTTGTGAAATCAAAATTGCACAACAAAATGAAACTATCGACATTAAAGGCAATTCTTACAATAAAGTATGGGTTAAAAAGACAGAACACCTGTTGTGCAAGTTATGAACTTCCTAGTGATATTTTAAGAAAGATAGGGACTGTGGAGGCATACCCTGAGAGATTAGAGCGCCTGGAATTGCCTAGCTTATACTACAGACGGGCAAGGGGGGACCTAGTTGAGGTGTATAAACATCTCTAAGGGCACTACTCAGTTGAGTGCCCTTACCTGGAGCTGGCGGACTCTCGCCCCACAAGGGTCACAGCTCAAGGTTGAAGAAGCCGCAAGCCCAGAAAACTGTGAGGGGTAACTTTTTCGAAGTGAGAGTTGTGAACTCTTGGAACAATCTGCCAGTGTTGTGACAGCAACGAGCGTGAGCTCTTTCAAGACCAGACTTGACCAACACTGGAGCAGGTTCAGATACAATCAAGAGCCAGTGCATGCCCAGTACTTGCTAACAGTGCATAACAGAGACGTGACCGATTGCCCAAGCAGCTAACAAGCCGATCAGTGGTGAAGAGGATAAAAGTAAAAATATACAAAGGGTGACCTTACATAACATGAGGTTAGGTTAATTACATGGGATCCACTAATCCACACACCACCTCCACTGCACACGAAAGAAGAGCTTATAAAAATGGGCGAGGTAACAAGTCATGTCAAGGCAGGTCAAAAACATGAGATCCACTAATCATCTACCCTATATCTACCTCAAATGCTTTCAAAGAATTTTTAACCTTGGGCCACTGACAAAAAAATCATAAGAGGAACCATCAATTACAGTATATGGGTACCTTGCCTTCATCTTCCTTAATGATGTACTGTACAGGTATATATATTTTAGTGGGCAACTGTGAATTTGAGTATATTTGTGTGGCATGTGTATATACTTGTGTGAGATAATGTTTGAGGTACAGTAACTGAGTTTGTATTCTCCCAGCTGGCTCAGTAAGTCTTTTCTGGTTTATAGATTTATAGTCCTGTATACTGTAATATACAGTCCCTTTCACTAGTGCATTTACAGGGGCTTGTCAGGTTTTGTGCAGTTTGGCAGCCCTGTGTTTGTTTACAGTTGACAGAAAGAAATTTGCAATAGTAAACATACTATAGAATCAAAGTAAAACAGTATTAAAACAACATTAAAACAAATATCTCAATGTAATGAATAGTGGAATGTTTATATGACAAGCCCCTGTAAATGCACTAGTGAAGGGGACTGTACATCGTCATCACTACCAAGATTTATTTTTCTTTTTAGTTTAAGTTTCTCTGCTGAGGTAAATATTTTTGTCACCATCAAAATTAAATTTTTCAGAATCTTGTGCTGTCATTTCTTGACAAGGAACAAGATGTAGATGAATTCTTGTCTGAATTCCTGTCCAAGAGGAAAACTGCACACTTGAGGCGGATCAAAGCCGAGAAGATTGAGGACATCTTGAATAAACAAAGTAGTGCACATAGTGCACCATATCCTGCCCAGCCTCCAGCTAGTGGTGGTGCTGGCTATGGACCTAACCAGTGGTCATCTCCATACCCTACACAGCCCATGAATATGCCCATGCCTGGGTATCACTAAATCACTGGGAATAACCTATTCAAATTAATTTTAATGTTTATAGGTTCCTTGTGGTACAGTACATGGAGAATTAATCAGCTTTATTGATGGTTCATACAGACTACTCACTGTCATGCTATGTTCCACAAGTTTAGTGTTATGGAACTTTTCATAGTTAATAAGTTATGATGATTTTTTATATGTAGAAGTCTATTTAAGTCCTCGTGATTGTGTTTAATATCTTTGACGCTTTAAATAAAAGTGTTTTGTGTTTGTGAAAGACTAACAATTTCATACCGGGTATGTGTTTTTGAAAAACTGACTAATAGTTTTGTTATGATTTTAATAACATCTAATATTAAACTGCCATCACTATTTGAATAACTACAATGAAAATGTAGTTATCCAGGGCCGGCCCCAGCTATGTGCGGCTGCACAGAGCCCGTATCACTTAGGGGGGGGGGGGGCTTCCTGAAAACAATATATTTGTTGTTTAGTAGGATTCATATTTCGTTTCTGATGTGGCGTGTGCATCTCAAAACTGCAAGTGAGTGCATTTCTGCCATCTGGTGCAAGTAAGTCTGGGCTTTGGTTATTTCTGTTTATAAAAACCTGACAACTGATATTGATTTACCTTCCTGTTACATATATTTGTATGAGTGTTTGTATAACGGTATCAAGATGATGTCCTCATAGAAAATCAGTAATATATGTGGGTGAGGGACTGGGCACGATAGGAAGGTTGTCTAATGAGTGGGGCCCCCAACCATTATCTTGCACAGGGTCCCCCAGAAGCTAGAGCCGGCCCTGTAGTTATCCCAGCTATAAAGAAAGAAATACTGTACATTGAAAATATTTGTATGAACCTTAACAACAATACAGTATCACAAAACATCCTTATGTAGGAAATGGACAATGCAGATATACATAAATTATTACAGTACCAAATATGTCCCATAATTAGAGGTAATTCTGATACTGTACCATGCTCCAATATCAAATTTGTAATTCCTGTATACCCATTAGAAACTTCTTTGTGTATGCCTGTACAAATCATTGGTACAGTACAGTATATCTTTCATCCACTGTATGTTAGAGGTTTTTCATTCCAAGAACAAGATTTTTATTGATTAGAGGTTTCTGCTTCTACCACCTTCTTCACCATTCTTGGGAGTTGGAATTTATTTTCTTTTATTGATAAACATAATTTAGATAAGTTGAGACAAAACATACTTCTGGTAGGACCTGACAGTCTGATAAACCGATTTCTCTAATGCCTTTATCTGTAATCTTGTGGTCTGTTCCTGTTTAGCACAACTGTTAAGATAAGAGTGTACTGTACAGGGAGCAGTGTTGCTAAAGGCTTGACCTTTTAAGAGTGAATATAACATACTGTACTTGTAGCTGCTGCAAGTGATCCCATTAAATATTAGCCCATTTAATATGACTACACTACAGTACTTCTTGCTGGTGGTTTCCATGTCATGATCATCGCATCTGGCATGCTAATTTGATAAGCTAGGAAATTTACAGTTGACACAGTTGTCCATAGCTGGTAAAGATTATGCAATGTTTGAATGTTTGATGAAGCATGACTGGTTATACAGGTATATATATATATATATATATATATATATATATATATATATATATATATATATATATATATATATATATATATATATATATATATATATATATATATATATATATATATATATATATAAAATTAGCAAATAAAATATACTGTATATCTTAAAAGTTCAAAACATATGAGGAGGACTTTTATATTTCCTTTATAGGTGACAATTTGTTTGAAAATTATTGGAGGTGTACAGCATATAACTAATTACATAATAATTTTGGGTGTTGATGACCACGTATCTAAAGAATTGATATAATCTTTAGTTCACAAAAGGTCTGTTTTGAATAATTATAACAATCAAATTGATTTTTATCTACCATAGTTTCATTTGCAGAAAATTATAAGAGTAATGGAGTTAAATTTCCAATAAAATTTAATGTACTGCATAAAAAAAATTAAGAACTTTTAATTAATATGATTAAATTAGTTCTATGCCCTTAGTATTAATTCAGAAATTGTACAAATGAAAACCTTTTGCCAATATCTTAAAGGCATTCATAAGATATGGACATCTAAAAGACTTTGGGCTATCAAAGCAAGACCCACCAAAATGTACTGTACCCATTTTTATTGAGGAGCTATGGCAGCAAATTGTGCAGCAGGGCCAATTCAAGACTTACATGGTATGCTATGAGAGGCCTCACTTTCATAATAAATTTCTCCCCCATATTGTGGGGAGTTAGCCTAGTGGCTTATTGCCTTATCTATCATATAATACTGAGATAAGAAGGGAATTTTTTGGCTTCTTAGTGATTGGATGTAGATATTGGTAGTAAAAAAGTATTTTCCTCCCATAGACCAAGGTGAAGAAATCGATGACAATGAATTATCCTGCCCCCCCCCCTCTCTCTCTCTTTCAAGAACTTTCATGTAAAACATTCAGACACAAAACATATGAACATGAATATTTGTTGTGAGAATGGATCTATATCTTGATTTTAAGATGTACTATATAATGGTGAATTACATCTGCCCTCACTGAGTGTTATTAAATATATATGATAGTGTGAGATGAGAAAAAACAGTAAAGTATCTAGTTTTATTAGAATACCATGACCTCCTTAAAAGTTAGGGCTGGTTCACTCTTTAAGGCTTGATTGTTTACATAGATTATTTCTTTACTCTAGGGTATCACAAGGATTTAGAAACTCATTTTTCAGTTTTCATATGAAATATAAATTATTGAACCACTTTTATTCCTCAGTTTGACTATGGCTTGTATATGATACTTATATTTCTACAGTATACAGTACATGTATATTCACTCTGCAGAGACTTTAAGATCATGCTGCTCAAATAGCAATATACAGTAGAGTAACAATTTTTTTTTTATAAAACGTAGTTACGATATGAGTGCACAATAGTTGATGTATATTGCTTCTTATTGAAAGAGGAAGACTTATCTAGGAAGTGGCATATACTGTACAGTACAGTATCAAATAAAGTTACTGATTTCTTGTCAATCAAAATTAATGAATGTGTAATATTTGATATTTTTACCATCATTCAGTGATACTGTATTAAAGCTTTTATATAATATACCTTAAATAAATGCTGTATAATATGATTTTTTCAGCCTTTAACTTGGGTAAGTGTATTGTATACATACCACCACTCGGCAGAAATAGTGTTCATCAACGATGTCAGAGTTTTCGGTCTCACTGTGAGTTTTCATTTTTAACTCCTAACTGGGAGGGGATAAAAGGATCAGCTTGTGTGTACAGCTATGTTTGTCAAACAGTGATCATGAATTTTCTGTATCTAATCAAGAGTTGTGTCTGTAAATGTGAATGTGTAAAATAAACTTGCCTACTGCACCAGTTCCAAAGAATGGGCAATGGGGGCTTGTCAAGAAAATTCCCAGTCGGAGGTGCCTCAAGGGACTCTCCCAGGGGCGGTGGGGCACCCAGAGACCCTCCCGGGGGTATGAGGTCCGCAGAAAACCTGTCAGAGTAGGCAGCACCCCCCATGGGCCCTCCCAGCAGTGCCCCAGGGGCGCTCTCAAAGGTGGCAGCACCCCTAGGGGCCCTCTAATGGGCGACGGCACCCCTAGGGACCCTCCCAGGGGCAGTGGTGCCGCCAGGGATTATTCTTAGGGGTGGCGGTGCTCCCAGGGACCCTGCCAGGGGCTGCAGAACTCCAGGGACCCTACCAGGGTTAGCGACGTCCCTAGGGACCCTCTCAGGGGCGGAGAACCCCCCACGGACCCTCCCAAAACGGGCGGCGCCCCCAGAGCCCCTCCCAGGGGTGACGGCGGCAACAGGAACCCTCCCAGGGGCGGCGACGCACCTAGGGACCCTTCCAGGAATGGTAGCACCCCAGGGAACCTCCCAGGAGTGGCAAAGTCCACAGAGACCCCCTAAGAGTGGCCACCCAGGGGCTCTCGAAAGACAGTGGCGCCCCTAGGAGCCCTCTCAGGGTCGGTGGCATTGCTAGGGACCATCCCAGGGGTGACTGTGTTCCCAGGGACCCTCCCATTGATGCAGGCACCCCCAGGGACCCTTCCAGGGGGTGACCACAGGGACCCTCCCAGGGGGTGACCACAGGGACCCTCCTAGGGGATGACCACAGGGACCCTCCCAGGGGTGTGACCACAGGGACCCTCCCACTGCTGCTCCTGGGATTGTCCCTAGTGGTGCCGCCACCCCTGGAAGGATCCCTCTGAGGGTTGGGTCTGGGGGTTCTGCCACCCCTAGGAGGATCCCTGGGGGCACATCTACCCCTGGGAGGATCCTTGGGGGCTTTGCTGCCCTTGGGAGGTTCACTAAAGGCATCGCCGTCCCTGGGAGAACCAGCCATCCTTGGGAGGGTGCCAGGTCCAAGGGAGTGTCCCGGGGCGCCACCGCACCTAGGAGGGTCCCTAGTAGCGCCGCCGACCCTGGGAGGGTCTCTGATGACGCCAGGCCCATGGGAGGGTCCCTGGGGGCATCGACACTCTTGTGAGGCGCCACCTACTCTGTGTTTTGAGGGGCGTCATGAACCCGGAAGGGTCTCTGAGGATGCCGTCGCCCCTTGAGGGTATCCCTGGGGGATTTGTCGCCCCTGGGAGGGTCCCTGGGGGCCTCCCCTTGGGGCTCCGCCGCCCCTGGAAGGGTCATTGGGGGCTCTGCCGTTCCTGGGACTGTCCATAGGCACATCGCTGCACGTGGGGGGATCCCTGGGAACACCACTGCCTATGGGAGGTTCCCTGCAGATGCTGCCACCCCTGGGAGGGCCACAGGGGGCACCACCACCCATGGGAGGGTCTCTACTAACGCCGCTGCCCGTCGGAAAATCCCTGAAAGCTCCGCTGCCCCTGGGAGAGTTCCTGGGAACACCGCCACTCTTGGGAGGGTCCCTGATGGTCCCAGGCCCATGGGAGTGTCCTGGGGGTGCAGCAAAATCTAATTTTTGGCCAAAAACCACCTAAAAGGTAAGTCTTATACCTTACAAAATTTTTGACCATAATATACTTTTTTCTCAGAATTCAAATTTAAGGGGTTTAACTAATTAAGTACTTTCAGAATAACACACAAACCCAAAATCACATCTTGGAATCCCATAGTTGATGAGTAATTAGCATTGAAAAATGTCATTAAAATCTTTTAAGGGTCATTTTGGCCACTAATTACTCTGCAATCGAATCGTGGACCATATGTTCATACTCAGCAACCTCAGGAAAACCCATACTATGATTTTCAGGAAAATCAAATTTTTGGCAAAAAACCACCAAAAAGGTAAGTCTTTTACCTTACAAAATTTTGGACCATAATATACTTTTTTCTCAGAATTCAAATTTAAGGGGTTTAACTAATTAAGTACTTTCAGAATAACACACAAACCCAAAATCACATCTTGGAATCCCATAGTTGATGAGAAATTAGCATTGAAAATGTCAGTAAAATCTTTTAAGGGTCATTTTGTTCACTAATTAACTCTGCAATCGAATCGTGGCCCACATGTTCATACTCAGCAAGCTCAGGAATGCCCATACTGTGATTTTCAGCAAAATCAAATTTTTGGCCAAATACCACCAAAAAGGTAAGTCTTATACCTTACAAAATTTTTGACCAAAATATACTTTTTTCTCAAAATTGAAATTTAAGGGGTTTAACTAATTAAATACTTTCAGAATAACACACAAACCCTAAATCACACCTTGGAAACCCATAGTTGATGAGTAATTAGCATTGAAAAATGTCATTAAAATCTTTTAAGGGTCATTTTGGCCACTAATTACTCTGCAATCGAATCGTGGACCACATGTTCATACTCAGCAACCTCAGGAAAACCTATACTATGATTTTCAGGAAAATCAAATTTTTGGCAAAAAACCACCAAAAAGGTAAGTCTTTTACCTTACAAAATTTTTGACCATAATATACTTTTTTCTCAGAATTCAAATTTAAGGGGTTTAACTAATTAAGTACTTTCAGAATAACACACAAACCCAAAATCACATCTTGGAATCCCATAGTTGATGAGAAATTAGCATTGAAAATGTCAGTAAAATCTTTTAAGGGTCATTTTGGCCACTAATTAACTCTGCAATCGAATCGTGGCCCACATGTTCATACTCAGCAAGCTCAGGAATGCCCATACTGTGATTTTCAGCAAAATCTAATTTTTGGCCAAATACCACCAAAAAGGTAAGTCTTATACCTTACAAAATTTTTGACCAAAATATACTTTTTTCTCAAAATTGAAATTTAAGGGGTTTAACTAATTAAATACTTTCAGAATAACACACAAACCCTAAATCACACCTTGGAAACCCATAGTTGATGAGTAATTAGCATTGAAAAATGTCATTAAAATCTTTTAAGGGTCATTTTGGCCACTAATTACTCTGCAATCGAATCGTGGACCACATGTTCATACTCAGCAACCTCAGGAAAACCTATACTATGATTTTCAGGAAAATCAAATTTTTGGCAAAAAACCACCAAAAAGGTAAGTCTTATACCTTACAAAATTTTTGACCATAATATACTTTTTTCTCATAATTCAAATTTAAGGGGTTTAACTAATTAAGTACTTTCAGAATAACACACAAACCCAAAATCACATCTTGGAATCCCATAGTTGATGAGAAATTAGCATTGAAAATGTCAGTAAAATCTTTTAAGGGTCATTTTGGCCACTAATTACTCTGCAATCGAATCGTGGCCCACATGTTCATACTCAGCAAGCTCAGGAATGCCCATAGTGTGATTTTCAGCAAAATCTAATTTTTGGCCAAATACCACCAAAAAGGTAAGACTTATACCTTACAAAATTTTTTGACCAAAATATACGTTTTTCTCAAAATTCAAATTTAAGGGGTTTAACTAATTAAGTACTTTCAGAATAACACACAAACCCTAAATCACACCTTGGAAACCCATATTTGATGAGTAATTAGCATTGAAAAATGTCATTAAAATCTTTTAAGGCTCATTTTGGCCACTAATTACTCTGCAATCGAATCGTGGACCACATGTTCATACTCATGAGAGGGTAATTGGTGGTGTTGCCGCCCCTGGGAGGAGCCCTGGTGGCGCCAACACCCCTGCAAGGGCCCCTAGGGGCGCCACTACCCATGGGGGTACCGCCGCCTTTGAGAGGGCCCTTGTCGACGTCGCTGCCGCTGGGAAGGCCCCTGGGAGCGCCGCCGCCCATAGGAGGGTCTGAGAGGGCGTCGCTGCTCTTGGGAGGGATTCCTGGGGGCGCCGCCACCCATGGGAGGGTCCGTAGTGTTCACCGCCGCCCCTGGGGGAGCCCTGGGGTAGCTGCCGCCCCGGGTAGGGTCCCTGGGAGTTCCACTGCCCCTTGGAGGTTCCCTGGGTGCGTCGCCTCCCCTGGCAGAGTTGATGGAGGCTTCACTGTCCCCCGGAGAGATCCTGGGAGCACTGCTGCTCCTAGGAGGGTCCCTGGGAGTGTCGCCGACCCTGGGAAGGTTCCTTAGGGCGCCGCCGTCCCTGGAAGGGTCCATGAGAACACCGCCACCCCTGGGAGGGTCCACGAGAACACCGCCATCCCTGGGAGGGTCCATGAGAACACCGCCACCACTGGGAGGGTCCCTGGGAGGGTCCTTGGGGGTAACACCGCCCCTGGAAGGCCTCTAGGGGCGCCACCGCCCCTGGGAACGCCATGACCTGTAGGGCCCCTGGGTGCCCAGTTTTTGCACTATTTAGAACTCTGGGAGATACAACGTTCAATAAATACACCGCCCATCACATTCGCAGTATCATCATAATCTTAACAACGTAATGGACAATAATATCCGACAGGCAAACATAAACTGTGGTGTTGTGCTGACTGACTCCTCTCTTCTCCTATTGGCTGTAATCTGGTGGGTTAAAAGGATAGTCCTCCAATCATAATTAAGTAAGGGACTGCGGGAAGTATGTAATACAAAGACCAAGCATGCCACAGGTCCCCGGGGGGACACTGCCCATGGGAGAGTCACTGGAGGCGCCGCCGTCAATTGAGGGTCCCTTGGAGCACTGCCGCCCCTGTGAGGGTTCCTAGCAGTGCCACCCCCCTGAGAGAGGCCCTGGGGGTGCAGGGCCTATGGAAGGTTCCCTGGGGGCACAGGGCCCATGGGAGGGTCCCTGGGGAGCAGGGCCCATGGGGGTACCACAGCCCCTGGAGTCTCTGCCTTACCTTGGAGGGTCCCTGGGGGCGTCGAAGCCCCCTGGGAGGGTTCGTGGGGGCTCTCACTGGGGCAGAGACCACAGTGGCCCTCCCAAGGGGTACACCCAGCAACAGCATCTACAGGGACCTTCTCAGGGGTAGTGCTCCTATAGACCCTCCCAGATGTAGGGTCCTCAGGATGGAGGAGCCCCCCTGCCCCCTTGGTTAGGATGTTAGGTAATTTCAGGTCATTTGCAACAGAATCGTCATAGAAGAAAAGTGTCTTAAAATTATCTCAACCATTGTAAAAACACACTGCTCAACTACTAGGGCATATTGTCCGAAACTACAGTTTTACTGAAATACCACCGATTGGTTCGTTAGCTGCTTGGGTCGGCAGTCGGTCACATGACGACCATGATGCTATTGCTCCCCCACCTCTATCCTTACTTTCCTTCCTCCTTCCTAACCTCTGAATATTATTACTTCCTTGTTTATCAATAACTTTTCTGCTGGTACTGTAATTGGTTTAAATATCCTGTTAATAAGTCTGTTAATTCAAAATCCTTCACATTACATTTTTGGGTCATTTTTTGTTGTTTCTTCTGTTTTATTGTTATTCTTTGTCAATTTTCCTTCTTCCCATCACTTTGTCACAGATGATCATGTGACCAACTAAAATAAATAAAAACACTGAAATATTTAAATATTTAAACAGACAGTTAGACATAGCACAAATACATGCCGATGTAAACAATTACGCACACACACACGAACACCAACCGATTACGATAGCCTCTCCGCCTTCGCCTGGAGCTAGGGAGGTTGAAGCGGGATAATAAAACTAGTTCATGTACAACCAAGTGTTTACAGGTGCTCCCCGACTTACGACGGGGTTAGGGACCCAAATCCAGGTCGTAAATCCGACATGGTCGTAAGTCCGACATAGATAAAAAAATAAAAAAAATAAATAAAAAATAAATAAATAAAAAAATTTCAAAAAAAATTAAAAATCTACAATGAAATACAGTACACTAAATGTAATAGATAATGAGGAAGGGATACAGTACAGTAAAAGTAATAAATAATGAGGAATGGATACAGTGTGACTGAGCACTTACCTTAAATGTAGTCAGCTGAATGCACACGGGGCCCCCATAATTTTCCATTTACAGGATACATGGAGACTCTATTAATTGGAAGAAGCAGAGGAGGAGACAGGGCTGGGTGGGTCATCAATGTCGCTTTCTTCAGACAGGTATTGGATCATCTTGAGGGAGTGAAGAGGCAGCACTGGTGGGGTGTGAGGAGACAGCACTGGGGGACTTCTTGAAATAGATGTCCAATTTAGACTGCACAGTTTGCTTTTTCTTTTCATTATAAATCTCCCTGTAGCAAGCTAGTGACTCTTGGACCATTCTGTCAACTTTGGCATAATGCTCATACTTTTGATCCATGCCATCAAACATTTGCATTCCTTTATTAACTGTAGCAAATGCCTCTGCCATATGTTTCACTGAAAACTTTATGGGGGGTGCAGGTTCTTCTTCTACATTTTGTCGCTCTTCTTCCTCTGCAATTTTCTGTGCATCTAGTTCAATAAGATCCTCGTCACTGAGCTCTTCTGCTACACTTTCAACGAACTGTCCAACATCTTCATAATCAATTTCTAACTCCACTATCTTGTTACTAATATCCGACATAACTTCATTTTCATTACCGGTAACTCCTTTGAAACTGTATGTCCGCTCAGGCATGTGCTTCCACAATAATCCAGTCTCATCCACATTGAATATTTGCTCAGGCAAATAATTCCCTTCCACAATCACTTCATATAACTCCTCCTTAAAAGATTCGGCAGCACCAACATCGGCACTAGCTGCCTCTCCACTCACCTTAACATTGTGTAGACTGTAGCGTTTTTTAAAACTATCAAACCACCCATGACTTCCTGTAAAGGTTTGATCACATTCATCTCCTGCCTGCTCCTTCAGGCTTTAGAACAGGCTTCTTGCTTTAGCCTTATGGTTAGAAGGCTTAAGGGTACACGATTCTGTATCTGGTCTTCTATCCATATCACCAATAATTTTTCCATATCGTGAATAAGACCTTGTCTTCTCTTTGATATTATAGTTCCCTTTATAGGTGTTGTTCCTTTCACTACTTCACGAATACGTTCCTTGTCCTTCAGAATAGTGGATATAGTCGAGTGTGAGAAACCTAGGTCGCGTGAGATTGTTGCTACTGTTTTTCCATTCTCATGCTGTGTTATTATCTTCATTTTCATCTCAAAAGTAATTGCCTGTCTCCTTTTCTTTGGAACACCACCAGCACTCTCACTTTTACGCTTTCCAGTCATTATAAAGTCAATTAAATACGATAATAACGAAAGTTCACAGCGCGATCAGTAAAGGATACGATAGCCAAACACAAACTAAGCGCTCCACTGAGTGAGTGTACCCACGAGACGCGCCACCCTCTCGCCCCGGACAGAAACGTTTCGGTATAGAAAATGCACGCGTCATTTGAA
This sequence comes from Homarus americanus, assembly GCF_018991925.1. Classification (NCBI taxonomy): domain Eukaryota; kingdom Metazoa; phylum Arthropoda; class Malacostraca; order Decapoda; family Nephropidae; genus Homarus; species Homarus americanus. The sequence goes on along the minus strand of NW_024732440.1, from coordinate 936,282 downwards.
AATATTTTTGGTCACGACGGTCGCGGTCGTATGTCCCGACGGACGTACGGTCAGAGCAGGTCGTAAGTACCAATGGACGTAAGTCCATGTGGTCGTAAGTCGGGGACTACCTGTATTTGTCACAGCATAACTCAGATAAGTTATCACAATATTGATTAAAATATTCCTGTACACACTCTCTCCCCACATACACTTACTCCTTCTTCACACCCACTCACACTCTAGCATGGGGTTGGTCATTTACATCTTGAACATGTGCAATAGGACTGGCGTAAGAATAGTCCCCGGTGTTTTCCTTACAGCTGGCATAAGAATAGCCACTTCGGTCCAATACATAATGATACAGTAGCTGTACAGGCTGCTAACTGGTAAATATTCAGTAGTGAACAACCACAAAAATCTATACTGTACTGATTTTACATAGGGAGATAGAACAAACAAACAATAAGAATACTTTATATGTAAGTCAGTTAATTGATTTAGAGTAATATGAAAACAGGTACCGTATCTTCTGCAGACTTAGTTGAGGTTAGACCTAAGGAACTAACCTAGCAACTCATATACTATACAGTAATGAAACTTGGTTTGGTTTTTAATTTATTTATTTTATATAAATTTTAAATTCTAATATACATACATCTGACAGTTTTCACTTGGCTTTTTTAGCTGCTGCGGCTGTCTTCTTCTTATCCTTAAGCAGCTGTAGAAGAAAAACATAATACACATAAAAAACAGTACTGTATCATGTATGAATGTAAATACTAAAGGGAAAGATTATTCTGATATCCCTAATTATGACCAGTGATGAGCAAAATGGCTGTGATATCCACAACATCCATCTTATCTTATTTGAAAATACCTGTAGTTAGTAAATTACCTCCAAATGGTAGTTAGCTTTCCACTTCAGAACTGGATCTCTTAACCCTAAAAGGAGAGGGTTCCAAAGGAAAAGACTGACATGACTAAGGGCCAAAAGATCACCAGAACATGAAAAGTCTCCCAAGATCATATCTCTACTTTACTCTTATCAACGAAAACATAACTGGCTCTAAATTCCTTTAAATTTGTTCACTTGCCCCTCAATCTGGCTACTCCTATTTCTTAAACCCGGCAGATGGGAGAAAACTATGAAAATTTGACCACCAATGGCCATAGATGGGATTTAATGATCAATTCTGAATTTATGGCAAGTTTACAAGGTCTGATATATATAAGCACAACCTAAACTGAGAGGTATTGAAAACTGAAGTGAAAGAAGTTATAAGCATCTTTGGATGGGCACAGAAGAAAACATTTCAAATTTAGTTTATGAATGAAAATATGAACATATTTTCAATTTGTCCAGCTGATGTCTGCAGCATACCCTATCACACGAATCATCAGTGTGGATGGAGCGCCACTTCCAAAACATTCCTGAGTTATTACATATGTTTTCATGATCCCTTTTATACATCAGTAGAATACATGTACAAATCTCATGAACTGTTTTATAAAACAATTACAGTACACAGAAACCAAAACTATCAATATTTACATCTATTACCCAAATGTCTGGCCTCAAATTTAAAAGTTTTTGCAGGGTAGCTACTTATTGATACCCAAAAGGAAGTAAGTTGAATTAAACTTATTCATACTTATTCATGGTGATCTTAAACTCTTGAATGGCAACATCATTTACTTTAGATATAAGGTGTCCAGCTATAAAATGGAAAAATAACTACCATTCTGAAGTAGTCTAACTACTGCACTGTAATTAAACAGAATAATGTAAATATAGTGGATACAGATCAACTGAATTTACCAGGACATTCCTTGCACTCTGTTAATGAGTTCTGTTACCTGGGTAACATGATCAGTGCTGGTGGGGGTGCTGAAGCCTTCTCATTTGCAAGAGTCAAAAGTGGCTGGAATAAGTTTAAAGAGCTGCTGCATTTGTTGACAGCAAGAGGAAGTGTGAAAGTGGCTGGTGGAAGAAGTGTGATGTTGTATAGCAGTGAAACATAGGCAGTTAAAGAGGATGACATAAGTAGACTTGAGTAAAGTGAAATGAGAAAGGTGAAGCCCTGTTCAGAGCAAGAGCGCAGCTGGGAATTGAGAGTGATGACGAAATTCTGCATAGACGCAGGCTGAGATGGTCTGGGCATATAGAGAGATTTGATGAGACCAACTAGGAGAACCCGGGGTCGGCCAGGCCAAGAATTAAATGGGGAGAGGTTGTAAGAAATGACTTTAGAGTTAGGAACCTGACAAGAGAGACTGCAAGAGAAAGCTGCCATCAGGTAATTATGGCTAACCCATACAAGCATGGAAAATGGCCATAAAATGTTGTTGTTGTTGATGATGATTCTCTATGTTGAGTGCTCATAAATTATCTTATTAACATCTGCTGAAGAGACTATCCTATAAAATTATAAAATAGAATTATAAAAACAACAGTAGAACACTGCAGAATACATCTTATTCATAACATACTTAAATTCATTTACCCAAAATTTCATTCTAGCCTAACCTGACCTAACCTAAATATCTTGTAGACTGCACACTATAGCAGCACCCAGGGAGTGACTTGCCATTATCTTGGACAAGTCTAGCAAACAGGAGTAACATCAGCTGCCATGTATCTTATTATCCTAGAACTGTGTTACCAAGCTCCTTGCCCCACAAATTATACTTTGAACCATCTATGCACTAGCTCTCAAGTGTTCTATACAGCCATCAGCCTTATGGTGATGCTGCAGCAAACAAAATATAAGAAAAACTCCGGCTAAGAAACTAGAAAGGAATCTACCAGCCCATTCTTACAACATGGCTAACTACCACCTCAACCATGATTCATCATCACTACTGTCACCACCATCCACCACTTCTCTATGGTATTATTCTTAATTAATTTTAATTTATCATTCCACTGTTCATCAGCTACTAGCCATTCAGGCAGTTAATCTGTTCGTTGTTAGATACTTTATTGTCCAGTGCTAGTACAGCAACAGGCCAGGACTCGACCACAAGACACAGTGCATAAGAATAGAGGAAACTGCAACGAGCTTATTGGCCCATACTAAGCAGCCCTGTTTACACCCAACCCCTATCGCTAATATATCTGTCCAACCTGAATTTGAAGCTACCCAGCATGCTTGAGTTAATGATGAAGTTTGGTAACTTGTTCCACTCATCCACTACTCTATTTCCAAACCAGTGTTTGCCTATCTTGCGGCTAAATCTAAATTTGTCTAATTTAAAATCATTTCTACAAGTTCAGTCCTGGTTGAATAGTTTGAGTACTTTGTTATACGTATCACCTTTGTTTAACCCTGACTTCCATTTATACACCTCAAACATATTGCACCTCACTCTATGTCTCTTGAGGGCGTGCAAATGTGCAAATTAAAATGTTTTAACCTGTAGCTGTACTCAAGGTTCCTAATGCCTGGGATTCGTCTTGTCATCCTCCTCTGAATGCTTTCTAGGATTCAATATCCGTTCTGTAGTACAGTGACCAAAACTGAACCACGTAATACAAGTTGGAGATAAGCATGTTATAATAATTTTTCTAAGGTTTATGATTCATTGATAATAATACTACCATAGGTTCAAATGACTGGAGTGAAAGGTAATTATTTCCATACAAAGCAGAGTACTTATGCATTAACAGAGTATGTAATCCCTTAAAGCTTGCTGGGGTTAGGTAAAATGAACCCCGTGAGTAAGCAAAATCCGAAAGTTTTTCATGCCAGTACCCGGAGTGTGCAAAATACAAATATAAATAGCTATATGTACATGTATAACAACATTATGCATGCATAAGACAATATAATAAATATGAAATAACAAATAAATAAACACAAACATGAAATAAAACTGTATAGACATTAGGTTCACACAGTGATAGTTAGTAATGGTAGTAACAATGTAAATTCAATACCTCTGAAATGTCAGGTGTTCTGGTGGTGGAGGTATGTAAACAATCCCTGTACTGGACAGTTTCTAGTGAACATGCCCGGCACCAATAAATATTTGTATTGTAGATACCTATACATATACATTATATCCTTTTGTATTAAATTGGGTAAATTTATTAATAATACCAACAAATGTTTAATAATAGGTCCATAAAGTGATAGTGAGCTGTGGTAGTGAGAAACATGACTTGGCTTTGCCAGTACAGTAGGCTATTAAATCTGCAAAAATTCTTTGTCCCAAATATACCTTGTTAATTATAGGGAGTGTCTTATGACCTGGGATATATGGTGCTCTGTACTGTCCTGTAGTGTTGACTCCTCTTGATCCCTGGCACACAGCCTCAGATTTATTTTATTTGTTTTCCGTGAAAATCCGTGAGTTTCTGAGGGACGCAAGCTTTAAAACTGCGAGCTTTAAGGGAATACTGTATTACACTTATCTATGATGCAGCACTGTACACAAACATACTGTAATTCTCACATTATACAGGGTTCTACTGAATTCACATATTAAAAAAAATTCTTACAACTATAGTAAATATAGTAAACAAAATGTACACTAATACCTCCCAATATACTGTAGGTACCTGTTAAATCATAAAACATTTACTGTTACAAGAACAGGGTTAAAAATAAAATCACGTCCACTACTGATAAAAAAAACACTATGATCATACTGTACATACAGTACTACAGCAATAAGTTATTTCTACACACCTTTAATGCTGTGAAGTCCTTAGATGCTCTTTGTTTCATTTCTTCTTCTATGTTGGCATTAATAGCCTTCTGTAACTGTTTTTGTACAAACAAACTTTCTTGTGCTTTAGCCTTCTTGGGTGCAATCGTTCGTTCTGAAAAGTAAAAAAATTATTTACCTACTGTACACACTCACAACCTAAGGAGTACATCTAGAAGACAACAACAGCATCAGTCACCCAGTCACCAAGCATCTACTGTATCACTAAGCTAGCTAGGGCAGTGTCACATCACCTCATGTACAGATGAGTTGCCCAATAACACAAGTTAGGAATTGCCAGGGCCAGTGTTACAGATACTGTACAGACATGTTAAGGTGTGACATAGGTTTACATGTTAATGTACCACTGGGTCTGAGTGTCAGAAAACACTTATTAAAATTTTTAAAATACGCACTAAAAAGGGCTAAATGGTTTTATTCTACCCCAAAAGTATACAGTATACACTACAGGGAAGTTAAAACAAGGCTTAAGTGAAAAGATCCAGGACTGACTTGAAGAGAAGCGGTCATGAGCATCAGTGGTCCTTGTCCGGACTACTGGAGCCGCCTGCCATCTCGCAAATGAACTACCAGGCTCCCATGGTCTGCTTAAATCATATATAGCAGCTTTCAACCGAGTTAAAGTGTAATTAGCCATCATTATATAGAAATGAAGGTGGTAATTAGCTATGGGTACCACGTTATTCTGTGGTGCATTATGCTGTGATGCGTTATTGGGCAACTCATCTGTACCACATGTTCTGACAACTATGCTATGTTTCTACCTCCAACATGAATGAAAATGACAAAAAGTTTCAACTGAAGAAGCTTTGGAGGAAATCTGCCTGCCATATGCAATAACTGTTCACTACCTTGACCACCATGTACCACCACTGCACAGTAATTTTGTGTAAAAACTTGCACTTGTGCTGCAGGCTTTGTGTCGTGTGAGTGGAATCATATTTGTAAACATAACCCCATATTTCCCATAAGAACTTAATTTCAGACGTGCACAGTATCACACCTAAAAGTCCTACAAGTAATTTTGAACAATACCTCCAACAGATAAGAACATCAGTAACGTTTGTACGACAATACCAAATAAAGCACAAAAATGGCAACAGATATCAGGGTTGGCTGATTTAAACCCATGTTTTAAACCATAGTTTAAACTAAACAAAAAAGATTGGTAAATTTTCACTTATTGCCACTATACAAAATCAAAGTTGAAACTATGCTTTTTGATAGATTTTGGTGTGTTATGAACGAATTTGACCTTCCTTTATGACATAAATAAATAGTTTCCGAGATAAGCACCCCCATCCCCCCTCTCAGAATCTAGAGATTTGCTAAAAAAATCAAGGTAAAAAGTATTAAAAAGACATCAAAAACCATTGCAAAATCAGTTTTAAATCTAACCTAATCTAACCAAGGGGCTCCACAGCCATTCGGTATTCTGGCATGGGTGTGTACCGCCACATATGCACATACATAATAAAATGTTAAATATCTTGCTTATACTGTACGTAATTAGCACCAGAAATGCCACTGAAGATAAGTGGGTAAATGTTTAGAGGTTGCCAACACCTACTGTACTGTACTGTATTGCACCTTATATAAGGAGGGGGTAAAAAATAACTAAAAATATTTTATTTTATAGTGTTTCTGTCGGAAAAGTATATTTTTAGAGTACACGGAGTATTTTAACATAAAATTACCAACAATATTACTTGTGTAAAGAGGGCTGGGCTTTCAAGTAGAGGGAAAATGTGGGGTAAAATGACACCCCCCCCCAAAAAAAAATGCTAAACAAGCTTTTTAAAACCTAATGTTGTTGGTAATTTTGTTAAAATACCAGAAAATTATAACTTTCCGACGGAAATGTCATAGAAGTGTTTTAAAATTGTCTAAATTACATGATAGGTATATTAAAAAAGCCAAAAGTTATGGGGTAATTAAAATCAATATTACCGATAATAATCCCTACGTTCTAATGCAGCAAAGGTGCTGGACAACTCTCAACCAAACAAATCGTACCCGTCAGCACACGTCAACTCGTACCCAATCATGTAGATCCACAATGGAAACGTGGACAAAATAAATCTCGATACAATCACACAGGAACAGGGAAACAATGGAGCACTACAAGGAAGAGCAAGAATATTGGGTGACACATAATCAAGTCATTACATTACTCATACTGGTCTTGTTTCTGTGTGGTCGTGATTTTTTAAACAAATCTATTCAGAGTATCATTAACATACAATAACATAACTAATTGTATATGTATTGGCCAACATTCTCACTGTCTTGGGTTACGAGATGACCCTAACCTGTAACACAAGATTCAGATAAGATGACAAAATAATATTATACATCACTAATCCTTACTCCCTTTCCTCATCTTCAACGTGTTTTGCCTCTTTCCCTTCTTTAGACTTGAAGGAACTTGAGGAGCCTTCTTATTCTTGGAGCTTCCTTGCGGCATAGTGCTATATTAACTCTCACAATCAGCCTGTAAACTTATTATAATACTGTATTTTACATTGACATATTTTTAGGTTTAGAAAACTTATTTTGTTACCATTATATCTGATTAAAACTTTCGATGACATTTAAGCAGAGTTTTATATGAAATTTATTCTATATTGATGTTAGTTTTAAATATATATATAGCCCACAAAACAAAATATAAGAGTCATTGAAAATCCTAAAGGTATAGCGTTCGTATATTATAATGACGTCAGACACCCTTGATGATGCAAATTTTAGAAGGAAATTATAATGAAAATAAAGTGACTAACATGTTGCCCAAATTTTTTAACGTCCATTTCATCATTGTTCAGCTTACTAGTACCTTAGGCGTTGAGTCTTTTATTATCTTACAACTTTGTAATACCCAGAAAGAGGAACTAAAACAGCCATCAAGTATTGCTATTAGGCTTCATTGTCCTCGCATCATTCTTAAAGAGCTATATTTCTTTATTAAATATTCCTCCATAAATATTTTCGCCCAGGAGAGGTGGTTGTTAGCATAGTTAGTCATGATGCAACACTACATAACAGCTGATCAAAGAAACACAAGTTGGTTAATGTTAGAAAATTTACCACGCAAAGAACTATTCACTTAGTTCTTTTTAAACGATGATATAATAACCAAACATATTATGGAAAATTCAGGGAAGGTTTAGCTTATAGTTTTAGAGTAGTTCTTGTTGCCTGAGTCTCAATAAATATAATAGGTAGGCGATTCTGTTCGTGGTGTTATCTAACATTGATTGTTTAGGTAATACCCTTGGCAGCAGGTGACCTAAAACCAAGGCCAAATGTCGTTAGTGAGAAGCAGGAATTAACCAAGAGGAATTAACCAAGATGGGAGAGTAACAAGCAAATAGTTGATAATCAGGCATATGTGTCAGTGGTGTTGATAATGTTGCCTATGACCAAAAATTTTCACGGGAAAAAAATCGAGAGCAGCATCAACACCTTGGGTAGGAAGTACAGTAATATTTATAGAGCATTAGTGAGAGGTAATATTCACTATAAACATAAATTTCTGGTAGCGTCGGCCACCTGTGTAATTTACCAACAGGTGCTCAATATATCTCGAGGAGGAGGAGGTCGTCGAGGTGAGGAGGGAAAGAAAAGTTACTACGATATCCTCCAACTTACTCCTAAAGCTACTCAAGCCCAGGTAGGTGAAGGGTGAGGGAAGAGACACAGGTAAAGATTCATTAGTGACCATAATGGGAGTTGAAAAACCTAAATTGGATTTTCTTATGCTTTTCGCGGTAATTTAAAATAGGCAGTGCATATTTTCCCGTGACCGGCTACAGTAAGTTCCTTCTTATGCTATTTTACCGTGAGTGCAATCTGACTGGCTAATCGTCCATCACTGGCGAACAACACGAAAATTATATATATGACTGTGACCGGTGGCATTTGGCATTTATTTCGCCATGAGTCGATCGTTGTGTAGCTGTAAGCGTACTTTACCATATTTCTATTGTGCATGGAAACTTATTATAAAAGAGGCGATATTTACTAGAACCTAATAGACCCTGACCTAACGAACCAAAGAAACCTACCTAACTTCCTAGTTGGGGCCAATCAGAGTGCACTCACGGTAAAATATTCATTACATTTAAAATTTGACCTTTTATTATTGTCGCTGATGTATGTTTATGGAAGTGCGACAATGATTTACATTAACTGGGTTGGGCCTTGAAAGTGAAGGGAAATGTGGGGTTACAACACGCACACCAAAAAAACACCCATCAAATCTGTGAAAACCTGACCTAACCTACTAAAAGTCGTGAGACAAGATATAACCAATGGAGGAGCATTAATTGATTCTCTTCTTGTGTTTGCAAGTTTTTGGTGTTTTCGTAACGGGGAAGCCATTACTCAGTCAAGTGTCCATGCCTTAGAGCTGGCAGATGCCTGCCCCACAAGGGCAGAGAGTGTTGTGACGGCACCGAGTGTGAGCTGTTTTAAGACCAGACTTGACCAACACTGGAGCAGGTTCAGATACATTCAGGAGCTACTGCATGCCCAGTACCTGCCAACAGTGCATAACAGAGATGTGACCAACCGCCCAAGTGGCTAACTAGCCGATCAGTGGCGAAAAGGAACAAAGTAATATCAGCTTCCTCTCCACAGCTTAACGTTTTCCCAAGTTCTTCACAATCCTCTGTCACTGCCTCATTGACAATATTTGGAAAGTTCTGCAACATGACACATCAGAATTGAAATACAAATCCTATTAAACAACAAATACTGTACAGTATATTTTATTCAGGAGGGGGCCCCCTGCAGCCGCACATAGCTGGGGTCTGCCCTATCACCAGCCATTCCATGAGGATTATCTCTCATTCGCTGCTGTTTTTGTATACAATTTGTGTTGTGTAGTACTGTACATTACTGTACCAGGACATAAACAACCTAGAACACAGTATTAATGTTGTGTTAAGACATGAACAGTGATTGCAGTGTGTAATTTTACTGTAAATTGACATTGTTTGTGTGAACACCCAACTTACGCTATCGTGCATAGCAGTGGACAGTGTTTGCATACCGTACATGCTGGCCTGCCTGCATCACAAGCTCAAAGCGACAGCATCTTTTGATGAGTGCTCTATACATTTTATTTTGTTTATTTATATTGTTATAATGTTTTTTGTTTACAATATTTACCATTTATTGTACTGTACTGTACATGTACACTGGTGTATGTATAAATAAATACAGGTCTGTGTCTGTCCGTGCGAGATGAGTACAGTAGTTTAGAGTCTTGGAAAACATTTCCCAGCACTGATTTGTACAGTAGTTTAGAATCTCGTGTAAAAGTTCCCCAGAACCCAGAAACATTCCTGGGATGTACGATAGTGTCTGTCCATGTAAGATACGTAGTTTAGACACCTGGAAACTTTAACTGGAAAAATTCAGGGATAAGGGATTTTTCCGGGTTTGAGAAAGTTGTCTGGTTACCTGGAAATCTCTCATTCCTGGAAGTGCTCTGCACCAATTGTTCCAGCAAATGGGGATATCACTGTACTACAATATTGTACATACTGTACTGTAGTACAGTTACTGTATGTAATACAAGAATCAACACATTGCTCACTGCATGATATGGATCATCTGCAGACAAGAAATATACCTGTACATAGTTTCAAAAGAGGCCCTTCTTTCTCAAGGGTTCCAGGATAATACTGAAGGACTGTCAAGTCTGGAAATTAAAACCTCCCATCTTTAATACAGTATGTGGAAAATAAAAGGTCGACTTTCCTAGGGTTGAATGTTTGTTAAATCCTTGTAAATTTTGTAACACTGCCTCCTCCCAGTTGGCTTATTATTAAGAGCCACCTGCTTTTAGGGTGTAGTATGTAAGGGATGAAGGTTTGATCCTGAAATCTTATTTTTTTGCAGAACTCATAGTTACATAGCTTGGATAACTTCCCTCCACCCTTGGGTTTGTGGATTACGGTACTCATCTGGATCTGAATGTGTTGAATAGATGTTGCACTAATCCTCCCAGTTCTGTATCTTAGTGGGGAATACAGGTAAATTGATACCAGGTTTACATAGTGGGGAGGTCTGATGATCAAAAAGTCCCCCTCGTCTCGTAAGAGCATGTAAGTACTATAAGCCTTATGGCTACACTAGAAAAAAAGTATTTCAGGGTCATTCCTTCATTTAGTGATATTGTTTAAAATGACCTTCCACTTTTTCCTGGCAAGCAAGGTAATTTCAATACTATTGCTAGAAAATAAATAAAATTCTTTCTTTTTCAGGTGAAGGATGCTTATTACAACTTATCAAAAACCTACCACCCTGACCAGTATAAAGGAACAGAGGATGCTTCTGTCAAGTTTCGTGAGATAACAGAAGCCTATCAAGTTATAGGAAATTTTCAGAAGAGGAAAATGTATGACAAGGGTTTTCTCAATGTATCGACAGCAGCCACCCCTGCTGAAGCCGAGAATTATGCAAACAAGTTTCATGAGTCACGAAGAAAGAGAAGCCAAGTTCCAACTGCAACTGGAAGGACTCCTGTTTATGATTTTGATGAATGGTCAAAGCTCCACTATGCATCTAATCGTGAGAGGAGAGAAGGCGCAAAAATGCGTTTCGAGGAAATTCAAAGAACAGAAGTACGAGATGTCGAGCAAAAGAAAGCCGATTCTATCATCTTTATAATATTATTGGGTGTAATATTCTACTTAATCTCTCTTTCTAGAGGCCCAAATATAGATGTACCTAAACAGAAAGATAAATAGAATATTTTTTATGTGTACAGTAATAAAGAACTGTGTATTTATAAATATGTATGTATACATTGTGTGCAATTTGCTTATTGTATAGTAGATATAAATTGGAACAAGCATGTGATGGAATGGGTATTAACCTTGAAATTCAAAAACCTTTAGATAATTTTGCTTATTCAGTACAGTATTGTATACTTATGAACTCTCCCATTAATTTTTTTACTACCGTACTCTATCTCGTGTTATTGAAAACTCCAGAGTTTTGTCATTTTTAAATAAGATTTGAAAATTTAATGATTGATTATGATACTGTATAGTAGAGTTGTGATATAGTATGTATTTTTCAATATACAGTATGTTCTGTAGTTGTATACAGTACCAGCACCATAATCTCAGTTTTATTCAGGGCTTTTAGAAAAAATTCAAGACTATACTGACTTAAACTTTGATTACCCAGAATAACAATTAGAAATCATGGTTTGTGTAGTCAGTAGAGCCATGTGAGGGATGGCAAAGATGAAAATTGTTGCCATAGAACTTTATACTGATACAAGATAAATTTTGTTATTTTAATTTAGGTAATAAAACATAAACTACGATAGGCTATCAGTAACATAGATATGAAGAATGAGGCTGAGCATAAGTATAAATGAAATTAATGTAAAATTCTTAACAAAATATATAAATACAGTATCTTACAGTACAATACAGTACTGTATATACTGTATGTTGTTGATAATGCCGTAATGAACAAGGTAAGATCACACAAGTGAAAAAAGCAGGATGTTTAGTTAAAAAAGGTTTTTTATGAATTTAAAAGAAAAACTACCTAGTAATGAGTTAGAGCAAAAATTAAAATAAGGTACAGTAAATAAGTCAAATGAGAGGGCATATTAGCAGACTAATTTGGTTATATTTTAAGAATATACTGTACTGTAACATACATGATGTTTTTGTCTTAAAAAGAAGCATATTAAGAAGTTAATATACTGTATTAGTTGGTTGATCTTTTAGATGGTTGTACTTGTCATTAAAAAGGGTTTCTTCACTTACTTAAAGTGCTCAGTGTTACTACATTAACTTGAAAAATTTAATGAGGTTGATTAAAAAATATTGGGCTTATGATTTTCACAGGACTTTTTGTGGAGTGAAATCTTATCTGACAAAGATTCTTAGTGAATTGTTTAAAGTATAATTGCTGCCAGAAAAAGACTTGAAAAGTTATACTGTATTGCACTGTATTACCATATAATAAAAATGAAATTAGTCAATTGACAAGAAGCTGGTAAGCAGCAGTCAACCATTAGAGCATTATCATGTGAGAGTATTTTCTGTGATGAGTTTCATCTTTGACTACATTCTCTTTGCTGTATAGGGGGAGGTCCATCACTCTCTGAACACATTCGTATTCTTCCTTTCTCCTGGTTTAAAATACTTTCCACCTGCAGGGGATATTAATTTCACATTGTATATGAGTGTGAGATAAAATATTTACATGAAGAGAAAAAATTTACAACTCATTTATAATGCACTGGCCTCTGTTGTATGGGTTAAGGAATACCTGTACATCCTCCACATCTTACATGAAGTAAAGATAAAAGTGTTGTTTTGATCCATCTCGGAGACAATTTCAACTGAACTACTATACTGTACTGTATTAATGCATTTAACAATGGACATGTATAGTTTACAGGTAATCAAGTGAATAAGAATCAGCGTGTTGTGTCATACACCTGTTCCATTACAAGTAATATAAAATTTTCGGTATTTTAATGTTTTATTTAAGTGGTCAGGGTCATGTACAGTATCTCAAATTATCTGTCCACATTGTGAGACCACAGATGATAGATATTGGGACATGCATTTACCTATGGTTTTACATAAGTAATGCAACGTATTTATTTCGGCGTAATTACTATGATGATTGGTTACCAAATGTGGTAGGATCAATGTACCACAGAGCCACACATACCAACCCTCCTGGGACATCAAGAGATGCATGTAGCATTTCAGAAGGCGTGAGATCCATCCTGGCAGATACTGTACTCTACAAACTTAAACTTTTTATGGTATAGTATACAGTATTACTTATATCAATAAAATATCCTGTTGGATAGATTGTTGAATTGTTGTCTAGGCCTTTTGAAAATTTATATTGTTACTGATAGCATTCTATTATCTGAGGGAAGAAAACTCTCAGCATGCTCTTCCAGTGTGTGTGTTTGTTTTAATTGAAATTATTGCAGTGGGGATGTTAACAGATCTTACAAAAATATCTGTAGTGGGGTCCTCACACCCTTATTATAATACCCATTCCTTTACATGTACTGTAGGGTAAGTTGTACAGAATGTTACCTCTGGAAATATTAAAGTTAATATTTATTTAAAGGATTTTGTTGCTTTTATTACATACCTTAGTGCATGGCATTGTTCTGGTTATACAGTATGATGCAAAACAAAATTATAATGGTGTTGGTGGAAGACGCCCTTTATTATTACCTATTCAGAACCACATACCACTGTATCAGGTAATGGAAGAGAGTTAGAGACTTCCCCTTTAAGACCACACAGCTGCAAAATGGTAATTCTTTAGAGTAAATGATGGTGATTGGTGGGAGTCTTGAGTGGCTCCTGACTTTGGCCATCCTGCTTAAGTACAGTACAGTATTGAGTGAGAACAAGATTGTAAATGTGAAGAAAAAAATAAATTAAATATATTAATTATCATTTACCGGGTAGTTTTAGCATGATGGTACTTAGCAAATCAGCTAACTTAGGTGTGGTATACAAGAATGTTCGGAAGAAATATGGTTCTGCTTCTGTGTTTTCATCACTCGCTACCATTCATATCACTCTGCTCTGCCACACGTAATTATACTGCAATTTATCCCTCAGATATTGTTTTTATAAGATGATACGAGTATATATATATATATATATATATACAGTATATATATATATATATATATATATATATATATATATATATATATATATATATATATATATATATATATATATATATATATATATATATATATATATATATATATATGGGTCCTGAGACAAATATACTGTAGATAAATGACTAATGATTAATAACTTATTCCCAAAATACCAGTAACAATTCAGATTACCTAATAGTAACCCGAACCGAATCACGTATATATGGTAAAAAAAAAAAAAACGGCTTGGGGGACACCTTCGGGATAATAAGCAACCCGAATGTTAAAAAAATTGGCCATTATGCTAAACAAAATCGTCTACCGTTAGCTAAATAAAATATTAAGTGGCGTCCCTGTAGTGAAGAGGTTAGGGGAAAAAATTTATAAGGGACGTTAGACGTTATCAATGTGAACGCGCCCTGTGTTATAGTTCAGCTGGTGTTAATTAACGTCGAGTGAGCATGTGTATCCACCTGTCGTCCCCTGAATATTAAATCCTAGACTCCTCTTTCTTTCTCCAATTACCTTTAAATTTGATTTGGTGATTCATAACTAGAGCTGCATTCTTCCCCTGATCCTGCAACCTGATAGCCGACCACTTCCAAGATGGCCGACCACTTCCAAGATAGCCGACCACTTCCAAGATGGCCGACCACTTCCAAGATGACCGACCACCAATTTCCGAAGACCAATTCAGCTGGTGAACTTAAGTAGGAGTTGTCCGCCATAGTTTTAAAGGGACGAGGAGTTACTGAACAGACAGAATATCATATCTGTTTATCTTAGATTCGTTATTTATTAATGTCAAACAATACACAATATTTTATATTGGTTATGTTTTATACTAATGTCTGATTACTCTAGATTCCATATTTATACCCCAAAATTTGCCCAATTACCCTAAAAAACACTACCCTAAACTACCCCAGCAAAGGCTTGATTACCCTAAAATAAGGTAATTACTCTTAAAGTACTGTACAGTATTCGTTTTTTATTTTGTCCGTAATTATTATTATTTTTTATATATTACTATATAACATTATTACCCTAAATTTTTATTACAATTTGTTTGTACAATCAAGGTTGGATTTTTCTTAATATTTTTAAATTCGGACAAAGTTGTTGGCGGGAGGGAAGGGTATAAGGTGTTTCGCCCCGGGAGGCAGTGCCATTAAATACATTCAAGAGGAAATAGTCGGTCGTCGCTCCGACTTATTCAAGTGGTGAAATCTATACTTGGTCAAATATATTGATAAGGTATGATACACCATTAAGATTATTGATAGATTAGATCAGTGTAATTTAACATGCTGAAGACCGCATTTCCGGTGTTATGAAATTTCTACCTCAATTTTTGTACCCCGTTGGTTTACTCATGAACACAGACGCCACCAGACTAAACTCTCTGCTCAACACATCGACTTACAAGTGGCGGTAGGTAGTGTTAGTTACTGCTGGTTGATTATAAGTATATGTAGCTTAAATTAAGAAGGATATTTCTAGGCTGTCACTTGCATTTTGTTCCGTTTTATTGTTATTGTTGGGAAAAGGGCCGTTTTTTTTATATTCGCCACTTATCAGCTTACTAGGCGTTTGGGCGGTTTATCCAGCGTTAGTACAGGAAGAAACCTGTGGTTGGTAGTGAGGGTCACACTGGATAACACCTTTCTCACGTGTGTCCGGGCTGAGGCTCGAACCATTGACATATAGGTAAGAGTTATGCGTGTTACCGCTGTACCAACACCTGTTTTTATTTTAACCTCTTCGCCACTGATCGGCTTGTTAGCCGCTTGGGCGGTCGGTCACGTCTCTGTTACGCACTGTTGGCAAGTACTGTGTATGGGGCGAGGTCATTCAAGAACGTACTTCGGACAATACTACTCTGTGATGGGTCGGCATCGCGATGTACAGCCTGTACAGGGCAGGGCAGGGCAGGGGCCCAGGGCTACTATTTCCAAAACGGCTGGATGGTCCCACTGTTACCACAGCCTAGGCTTCGAACACCCCATTAATATTTCCATCAAACAAAAAATGTAACCCAAACTTAAAAAAATCCCACGATAAAATTAATATAAAAGTAATGAGAGGATAACAATGGGACATATAAATTATTATTCTCTGGTATTTGTGAGGTTTATTTTGAAGGTTATATTTCATTGGGTGTTGGCCACAATGGGATGGCCGACGGATGGTGTACAGCGAGTTGCGTTACTTGGGTATCTTAAACAGCGCAGTGCTGTTGTTAGCCCTATTCAAGAGAAGGTCACAGTTATAAAACAATAGGCACATTTTCATCCATCCTGAAATATGGCCTTGCCTTTAAGCCAAATGGTTACTTACGGCAGCGGCACACTGGACACTCCAAACATGTTCCCCGTATTGCTGGCTGTTGGCCTGACGGCCCAGTAGTAGCAGGATTTCGGCTGTTGCGAGAATGGACAACGGTTTCACGGTGAACTACTGAGCATTGCTGGTCGGGTTAGTGCGCTCAACTGAGCTTCATATTAGGTGTTAAGTATTTCAGTAAAATTTGAAATAATTTACGAAACTAATAATTTAAAATATATCACAAAACGGTGACATGTTTCTATTTATTTGTCACTATAAAATAATTATTCAGGGTCTTCTTTGACCAGCCAACCGCTACCCCCTCATCACTTAGAGGACCCCCCCCCTCCCTGAATAGTACAATATAATTATTTGCTTAGCAGGAATCGTATTTCAATTCGGATGTGTCGTCTCAAACGTACAGTATAGGCGAGTGCGTTTCAGACTTCTGGCGCCAGTAAGTTTGGGGACTTTGGCAATTTCTGTTTATAATAACCTGGCAATTGATACTGATTTACATTCCTAATTTATATTTTGTCAAGAAGATGTTCTCAGAAAACCAAGAATATACTGTATGTGGGTGAGGGACTGTACTCGCTGGTAGGGTTATCTAAGGAATTGTGCATCTATATGCCACAGGGCCCCTCAGAAACTAGTCCCACTCCGGACCCTGCAGACGGCTTACATCAGTTGTTCGATTTTGTTCATTTTCCACATGTTCTTTGGATGATGGTAAGTAATAAATTGATACAACCTTTAATATATATTTTTGTAGTTTTTCTCTATGATCATAAATCACCTGTAGTGGACAGGGTATGAAAGATACTGGAATTGCTGGGAAGAACTGTTCATATGACACTCAAATGAATTCTCTATGCAACAAACTTTAATTACGCCAACAATTATGGCCTGTCGGCGCGTGTTCTCGTCCTGTTGTAAACATTACAGTCTTGCTTAAATTGTCAGCAAAGAAAGGAGTGACATGCTAGAGATTGTACTGCCTTTATTATAGAATTTAATGCCCTTTTGGGGGGGGGGGTGCAGTTTAGGATAGTAGCCAGGTATCGAATTCCGTTATTTTATTGTTTGCAATCACAATACATAACAAAAATAAGACATTTCTATGACACTTTCTGTGCTGACTAGAAATAACGGAGATATTTAGAGTTAAAAAATAAACACAACATGCCCTTAAAAACCTCATTTCTCGGTAATAGGTAAACAATGAACTGAGGATAATATTGAATTATGAGAAAGTTAAGTTAGATTAGGGCAGTTAACACCAGAAACATGGTCAGATTCATTTCTGGTGTAAATCGCACTAGCCTAACCTCATAATGCAATATTCTCCTCAGTTCATTGTTTTGTTTTTTTACTATATATCTCCTTTATTTCTCGTCAATGCAGAAAGTGTCATAGAAGAAATTTATCATATTTTTGTTAGGTAATGTGGTTGCAAACAATAAAACAGGTTAGTTTGCAGTAGTGCACCGTTCTTTCAGTCTTTATCAGTGTACCTTCTATCTCTCGGTGTTAGAAATATGTTTTTCCGAATGTTTAGACAATTATAAGACATTTTCTTCTATGATATTTCTAATACTGAAAGAAATATAACCTAACTTAACCTACCCCATTTTCTGTGTAAAAAACATAGAAAATCACCAAAAAACAACCAAACCCAATCTAACCTTAATTTCTGACAAAAATATCACTGAAGAAAAATGTCTTAGAATTGTCTAAACATTTGGAAAAACATATTTCTAACACCGAGAGATAGAACGGTTACCCAATTCAAAACCTGGCTACTAACCTAAATTGATTTTTTTTAGCTTTCAGCATCGAATCACATGTTTATAACCTGTGCAATCCCATATATTTTTTTTATTTCCACACAATAGGTGCTTAAATATATTTAATTTATAAATAATGAGGATCATATTGTTGGAATCAAAATCAACATATGGGTTTTGAGTCATTTCCAATACCTTATGAGTAGTGTTGGTTATTAATTGAATTGTATGTTCATGTACTTATTGTTCTTCCTCAAGGAGGAGTGAGGGAGAAGCCATATTGTTTTTCAATGACATCCTTATCACGTCCACAAAAAATATAAAATTACACCATTCCGCTTCAAGATAGTACTTTCTCCACGATAAGGTTAAGTAGGTTTCTTCGGTTAGGTCAGGTTCTAATAGGTTTTATTCGTTGTCGTATCATTTTTATTACCAGGTACTTACTATCATCCAAAGAATATCTGTGGAAAAAATAAACAAAATCGAACAACTCCTTCTGGTGTTAGCTGTCTGCTTCACCATTTTGTGTAAACGTAGCCTAATGTTACAGAAAGATGTGACATGATCCTGAGAGTTATCAAGTACCACGTGACCTGCCAGTGGCGTTAAATGATCTCAAAGGAATATTAGACGATTGAGGTCTTTTTCTTTATCAATACTATTCTTCACTCACACACATATCTGAAACAACAGAGAACATTGTTATCTATGAGGCATTTAATGTTTTTCACTCGGTCACACTATGGCGCTCACAACACATATGAACACAAACACAGTGAGCACTATGGCATGACTGAGTGAAAACTAAACGCCACTGATGGGTCACGTGATGCCTGATAATTCTCAGGTTCATGTTACGTCTTTCTGTAAAATAATAGGTTCCCAACTAATAGTTTTAGTGTATAGGAATTACTATTTAGTGTTCCTGAATAAAAAAAATCACCATATATTATAATTATTAGATTATTTAAAATTATTCAAGTCAAATTTAAGAGCAAGAAAAGTAATATATATATATATATATATATATATGTATATATATATTGGTTTTTGTTTACGTTAGTAGCGGTGGTGGTATGTTGGGTAAAACCTATGATAAATAATTTTATGCATTCATCAACATGGTATGGAAAATGTTTCTTCTTAATGTCTTGTGTCAATAAAAGTACTGTATAAACACTTTTGACTCATAGAGCAGGATGGGTGTCGCTTCAGCCCAAACTCTGAATGTTATCCTGGTAAGATTCCTACTGGAAATTAAATTAAAAGCATTTACTAGTTCTGTCATCTTAGTTTAATAATTCATAATTATATGCAATATACTGTACATTATTATATTCTGGAGTCTTCTGGGAACTAGTTTATCTTGGGTTTAATCCGGTATTGTAATAAAGTAAATAATACAGTAATAAATAAATGTAGCACTGCGAGGGGTGTGGTGACGAGGCAGGAGGCGACGTGACGTGACAAGGCACTTATATAGCACACACTTTAACACCACTACCAAACCATTATCTTTTAACATTTTAATTTATAATTTCTATTTTAAAATTAAGTGATACGTGATTGCTCGGTTTGGCTACTTTTGCACTAAAGACAACTGATCAGTGAATAAACCAGGGCATTATACACTACTATAATAATATTTTTTAAGTTCTGATAGTAGGGTTAGAGTGTAGAGTACAGCAGCAGACCAGTCAGGGGACCCAACATAACCCTGCTCCATTTCCGGAGGTGTGGGATTTGTATACAGTAAGTGGTGGGTGGTTTCTGTCATTTACTCTTTTGAGGAAGATAGTCAGGTTGAAACACATGTTGAGTAAAATTCCCACCGTTTGTTTAGGTTTCCTTATTTACCATACAGCACTCCCATCTGTCTAAATAAATTATACAGGTATCTCCCGATTTATGATAGGTTTACCTGAAAATACTAACATAAATCGTGAACATTTTAACATGGTTTCATTCAATGGGATACGCTCCTGGCCAGTCCAACTGACATGTAACACAGAAAGAATGATGCTACATCAGTTAAATAAATAACACTCGTCACATTAATGATAACATGCCAGGTTGTCATCTCGTGTCCCCTCCAAGGCTAGAGAACACTTGTTGATGGAGCAGTGACATTTTCAAAGTTACACCAAAAGAGCAAAATCACTTCAGTCAGAAAAACAGAGCAAAATCTGAGCGATAATGTTTTCCTTTTACCAATCATGGCAAAGTATCACAGCGATCACAAGGTTGTGCAACAATTAATAACAATAACACTTGTTACATGAACGAGGGCAGATATGATCGCATTGAAACAAAGTCCGGGATTGTACAGTAGTTTAAATAGTGGTTGTGAGGCAGTATGCAGGTAGGTGAAACTGCGCATAGGATGAAAAAGCAGTTTCTGCACTTATCGGCCAATTTGGATTTGACAATTGTAGGAAAGATATGCTTCCCCAGTGTTTACGTTCCGCATCAGCGAGTTTAGCCTAGTGATAACTATCGTTAACATGGATTTTACCGACATAAATCGCGAGAGGATGTTGGTGTTAAAACCTAATTAGCTAATATTAATACGGATGATCGTAAATCGGGATACCTGTATTCACTTATAAACGTAATGAGTCTCACACACACTGCAGTTACAGCCAATTAGATTAGGTTAAAAATACAAGCCTATCAAACGAATCAAATATTTATTGACAAGTTTCTGGGAGAAAAAGAGTATGTGAAAGATGTACAAAAATATATATTACTAAATTCACATCATTCACATTACTGACTGATAACAGTATGGGGAGAAAAAAGCTCCGCATCTGTTGGAGAAATAGATCTATTTCATCTTATTAATGACTAAAAACTGCCAAACTAAAATGTGGCTATTCACAAACTATTGTAACTTCAATCAAAATTCTGCATATTCAATACAGAATAATTTTATATTGATGATTGCAAAAATACCCTTTAAGCAGCAACAGCTTGTCAAACTACCATGTCATACAAAACTGTTTCAATCATAGTCAAGCAGTTATTATACAAGACAAACTGTGAATTAAAGTCTCACAGTATATTGCACTATGTTTCCACTATTCCCCTCCTTATATGAATATGACATCACATGTTAGTTCCAAATGTTGATGACATCACATCTGTTAAAACAGGTAATATGCTATATCCAAATTTTACATAAGTGGTCAACTAAATGAAGCTAGTCATGCACACTGTCATCACTTTTATCAATTACTTAAGCACAAGAAATATGCCTAGGTTTGTGGTATTCTTGACTTACAAATAAGCAATCCACCAAGTTTCACCAAGAACTAAAACTTTATAATGCCCCAAAAGGAATTGTAGCTATATGACTATTAGTGTTGCTTTAAACACTTTGGAATACTAAATAAATTATTTTGGAACCGTAAATAAATAAATAATAAATTATAATTCAATTGCAAAGGACCACCAGTATTCAATTTATCTCAAACTGTAATTTAGTATAATATAATTAATACATGCATAGCATGAAATTATGCAAAGTACAATATTTGTTTATTGTTATGAATAATATCAATTTACTGACACTAAACATCAAACCCTCTATTATATTTCATACCAAAATACATGATTCACCTATACTGTATATACTAATAGTAAAATAATTGCTTTATGAAGATTTCTATCAATTTTCAATTTACTATGACATTCAAACACGCTAGTAAGTTTGGTCATGCATTAAACTTTTTACACAATATTGGCAACTTAAATGAATCCATGAACATTATACAAATAGTAAAACAATAAATGCCATAAAAGACATAATATATATATATATACTGTATATATATACTGTATTTATATATTTTCTAGTTTTCTTTGAAAACGTTATGAAAAGTGATGAAACAACAGACCTAACACATCATAGTAGGGTTGTTGGAAGTCATACCTCAGGCACTTGCTCTATGTAATCAGTATTGGACTTATCAGTGGAGCGCTGAGGTAGCAGGTACATACTTTGCGGTTCAAGTCCGTCTCAGGCTACTGAGGTAGTTAGCTGGCCATCATCTCATTCTGGCTGGTAGGTGAAAAGTTATCATGATGATCCTAGTATAGTGTGATTCACAATACTATTTTTAGGGACTTGAATACAATTGGGGCCCTTATAATGACAACCCCTATGTTCCTAAGATCCAAGTCCTAATAACACCAGTACAGTGAGTGAGTGATGTGCTGTCATGGACTTTACTTCACCGTAGGATTTGACCTTATTTCTCCAACCTATATCCTATTGGCCTCTACCCGCATTGCAGCAGGGTGGATTATTTTACCTTACACATACTGTACATGCATACATTCATTGCAAGAAAATATTTGTTAGTAATGCACTGAGGGTATGGACGAACTTCGTTCTTATTATCCTATGGAGCCCCTCCCTGTTTTCACTTCTCATCCATGAATGTGATTAAAAGTATTCAAACATCACTCTACAGATACAAAGGTGAAACATATAAGTTTTTTTTACAGCAAATTTAGTCTAATATCCAGACATCCTGTGTTTAGATTTTCAATTTAAAAATATTTTTCCAGTTCTGTACTGTAGTTATACTAGAAATTTAAATTGATAAAGGCATTTCTATGTACAATACTGTACACCAATACACATACTGCACAGTACTCCTAAGTTATGAATATTGAATTACTTTACACCTTAAGGGGAAGCCATAGTAAAGTATCTCAGAATCCTCTTCATATAATATACTGGCAATGTCCCGTATCACATGACCGAATCGAGATATCCATTACGTCACGTCAGATTCCCTTCCCATGCATCCAAACGCTGCTTGGCTGCCAACTTCTTGCGGGCTGAAAGAAAAGTAGTGAAGGCTGATATTAATGTGGAAAAGTGGAATTACTGTGGCTATGCCTATTGGTTACTGGGGGGTTAAATTTTTAATTGTGTACAAAGAAATGTATATTCCCTTCTGTGTTTGCCCTTAGGACAATTATTTCTTTTACCTGTATTGTATATGTGTTGTGTGTGTACACACAGATTGCATACAAATAAATAATAATGGGAAAATACTCTCACAAATAATTATCAAAAACAAGTTTATTAAAAATGTGAGTCTCCCCTCAAGTACGTGCTTCATTAATAAAGTAATCAAGCACCGAGTGGACTTGAGGGTAGACTGTCACTTTTTTAATTAATTTGTTTCTGACTATTTGTGAGAGGATTTTCCAATTATTATTTACAGTATTTGTATGTGTTTTGTGCGTGTGTGACACACACATATTTACAATACAGGTTAAGGAAATTACTGTGTCTAGAACGAATGGCTCCCTTTCCCAGCCGTGAAAATGCCGAAAACTTTAAAACTACCCACAGACATTCTTGGGTACATCCAGGGTGTCATCCCGAATAATGGGGGACCGCGAAATATAAATCCGCAAACTTTGGGGGGGCTGTACTGTACTATATGTACTGTATTTTCATCTCCCTACCTTGAACACTTATGATCTGAAAACATTGATTGAAGTTAAGATGTGCATGTAGCTTGAAATGACAAAGATATAAAGAAGGCCTAGAATGTATGACTATGCAAGCTGCTGCAGCAACAGACTTGCTGAGCTCTCAGCCAAAAGTAGAAAACTCTTACCATCCAGACCCTCTCTGAGGCCTAGCGTGGTGATAACTGAGTTGTTGTTAAATTAGTGTTAGCCATCAATGTTGAGAATTAGCTACTAACCCATACTCATGTCAATAAATCGCTTTCAGAAAGACCCAACAGCAAGAGGGATGCAGCGTAAAGTCAAAAGTAAAAATTCTAACACCAACCAAACACTGCAAAGAATGTAACAATTGAAATGAATGAGGAATTTATAAGCAAGGATTGTAGCAGTTCACCATCTACAGTAAGTAAAATTTTGTAATAAATCTAGCTGATAGGAGTAGTGATTTAAGCACTGATATGAGTAATTAGATGTCAGTGTATTTATGCAAGCAAAAGCGGCTACCCAGTTGGCTATTATAAATTATTACCTGAGGAATGGGATTTGAATGCCTAACCCAAATGAGTATGTTTAGAATGTTTCCCAGTATTAGATATATGATGATATTATATAACAACTCAGATGCATGTGCATTATTTTTAATGATTTGAAAATGAATGACTGGGCCCTTGAATCTTTGTTTACTCTCCCTCTCACTGTAGGCTTGTGTGAATAATTTTGTCATTGAATTATGATACATTCATATGTACAACCACAGAAGGGAGATCAACGAGTAAGCAGAAGGCTGGCAAGAAGTACCGTATAGACTGAGAAAGTAAGAAAGTTTAAAGGAAATAGGTAGAGAGAGAATGTGTGTGAGTGTACAAGGGGGCAAACCGCCATTCACCAGCCAGGTAATTCCAGCATGGGGATACAACTCAGACTGATCTCCAAAAAGATGGCTTACTGTCCCCAGAGCTCTCCATCCCACAGCCCACCAATCACATTCATCAGGGGGAAAAGAGCTTATCCGTTAAGATAATTTGAGTTTACTATCTATATACAGTACTATACTATAACTGATATTACCTTTGGCATCCTTGAGTTTCTGTTTCTCTGCTTCACGAACCTCTCGGGAGATATTCACTTTTAAACCAAGAGCTCCTGATACTAATCTACGAGCCAGGGATGCTGAGGTTGCAGGGCGTGGCTTGTATGGCAAAAGGGCCTCTGTGATCCGCGTAGCCTTAGCCTTAGATGTCTTGGTGGCTAAAGCTAATGAACGAGTCTTCAAAAATGGATGGTCAATGCTGAGAGCTTCAGCAGCTGGAAGAAAGTAATGCATTTCAGTAAAAATTACAGTACCTGTAGGAAAGGAAACAGCCTTGATACAGTATAATGAAAAGTTTCCTTCAGGTTAATAAAATATGGGATGGAACAATACTGTATATGTGAGGATTAAATAACTAAACATAATGTATGTGATGACCGATACCTTTACAAAGGAAAAGCAAATTAAAATACTAAATTGTGTGTGTGTAATGTATGTGACTTATATACAGTACTGTAATATCATAACAAATATAACGGAAGAGATACATTCTTGAGGCTGGTCAGCCAAGTGAAATATTGGTTAAAAGAGGTCAAAGTAATATGTTATTTATGGAGATGTGTTCTTGCTAATAGTGAAATTGGTTAAAAACATAAATAAATCCCTTATATACTGTACATTAGCCAGGGTTCATTTAGCTAAAATAGGTAACCAACTCTTTACTCTGTATCATTGGATAGGGCATTCATAGAGTTCAAAACTTATTCTTAAGGGGTTAATTTAAGATAGGGTGTTGTACAGTACAGTACAGTATGTCATTACTTGGTTGTGCGTCGAGGAAATATTTTGGTGCTATTTGTTTATATATATATATATACAGGGTATAAGATTATTTGTAGCGTGATTTAGTTGTGTGTGCTATTCTACACTGCCTTGGTGAGTGTAAAGACAATCATTTAACAAATTATTTCTTTCACTGCTGATACTTGGACAAAACTTCAAGCAGCAGTTACAGCAAGAGGAACCTGACAGCTACAAAAAACGATACTAGTACAAGCAATACTATGCCCTAGAGTGGCCGAAAGAGTACTGAGAAGTGATTTTCAGCAACCATTTACATCCACTAACAGTGTAGTTCACATAAAATGTAATGTATTTTCCGTTAGAAAAGTGCGCTAAAAGATCTTAGGTAAATGTGGCTACACCAGTCCCTAGAACAGCGTGAAGGCTGCTGCACTGGCTCATCATGACACTTATCATGTTTACCAGGATAGGAGACATTGGTTTTCATAAAAAAACAAGTTCATTAACACTCATGAGTGTAAGCAAGAATTTCTAAACAGAGCCTTACCATAAAAGTGGACCCAACACAATGCAAAAACAAAACATGTAGAGGCAAATGCTTTTCTGTCACTTGTACTGTACAGTATATCTAATTATCTGTTATACTGGTACTGTAGATAATGATCATCCAGAATTACTTGTCATTGCCTGACTGCCCACAGGTTAGCAATGAAAAGGGGAGCGAGTCAAAATCCACCCATATTACTGCAATATTTAGGGGATTTTTTTTTTTTTTTTAAACTTGATTCAAATACAATTATGGAAAAGGCACTGTGGTAATTTGAATCCACACTTACAAAAAGGATGTGCTTCTGAGGGCTGTTTACTGCAGTTCTCAGGTGAAGAAACAGCATAGTAGAAGTTTGTCTCTTCCTTAAACACACAGATGACTTTAGGGATGGCCAGGCAAGTCCACCAGATATCTCAATTAAGATTTTTGATACACTCTACAGTACTAGTTCAAGTTTAGTTGCTTTAGACTAATGAAAGATCTGTTTGCATATGCACCTAAGCAGATGATCCCCATTTTCTTTACTGTACATAGACCCAACTATGCTCTTTCGGTGGTGTTATATCTGAACTTCACTTTCTTGGATTTAATACATCCAAGAGTGAGAGATATCCTTGCCAAAGCTTGTCTGTCTATAGAACTGATAAGCACGTCTCCAAAAGCCCCATAGGTCTTACATCAGTACAAACAGTAAATAGAGATGCTGCATCAAGGCACACAGGTATTGCAGCCTTCACTGAGTGTATACAGACTCATAAAAGATGGGCCATTACATGCTCCAGACGAGGAGTAATAGTAGGATTACTGTTAGATATGGTTGCTCTCATTAACTCGAGTGAAGTTCTCAAGAGCTGGAAGCCTTATAGGATCAAATGTGACAATCAGAATCTTACATCCACCCTCAACCCATTCACTAAGGATAAAGAAGACACATAATTATATCACATAACACCAGAATGTGCTTCCACATGATCTTTTTAATGCAGTTCAAAAGGGGTGGCTTGGGCAGATGAATTAGAAACAAATTCAAGAAGGGTATATACCATCTTTGACAATCCAATCCCAAAAGGAAAAGTGAAGAACCTCACCTGTGATGCCATTACCATGAAAGTTTGCTGTAAGGATCTCAAAATGAAGGAAGTATTGTGTATACATAATCTATTTGGGTGACTGCTGTATGTTGCAGCTCAACAAAATGTGGATTTGCAGGTGTTGTCCCTTTGACAGTAGTAGTACTGTTCTCAATAGCACACACTGACAGGAAATTAAACAAAAACAGATAAATCTTCACTGATGCGAAAGTTAGGTGCAGCCTTCGGATGATAGCCACTGACATGCACAGTAACTTATAAACTTTATGTTCCTGTACTTCTTACGTACTGTACCAAACTTACAAGAAACATTTGGGGGCATGCCAAAATAATTCTATTCAAAAGTGCCATTAATCAAGGATTTTGAATGAGCTGATCGAGAGGATGATCTATCTGCTTATCCCATACCTAGCCATCTGACTTCAAGCAAGCTCTGTTGCCAAGATCAATCAAAACATCTCTACTGAAATTCCTTGCAGAAGAATGGGCCTAAAAAAAGATACAAGGTAATACTGAAAGAGAAAATGTTTTGTTTTTTTTTGCCTCTGCACATGTACTGTATGCAATAAATATGTAAACAAAGATAAGGTTACCAAACATTGTGTTCGAAAAGCTAATGCATTACCAGGAGGAAGCAAACATGTGAACAAGTTCCCTGTCTATTTTGTCAGAGAAGAACATCTCTCCTTATATAGTTGTCAGGTCTAGTGACATTGATGTGTTTGTGCTCCTGCTTCATTTTGCCACACATTTGGGTGATCATATCTGGATGGATACAGGAACCTGCTCATTGAATACAAGGATTATTGACATAACAGGTCTGGCAAGTGTCTTGGGATCAAATGTTTGCTCTACCTTGCTTGCTTTCCATGTTTTTATTGTCAGCAACTACACTGCAGGATTTACGAGGAAACGAAAGTTAAGACCTTATGGCCTCATGGTCAAGAATCAACACTTCCTGACTGCATTCAGCAAGCTCAGCAGTTCTGACAGTGGATCCTGTAGTTTACTTAGTTATAAAATAATCTGTCTGTTCAATGTATGGTCAGCCCACAAGCTCTAACGTCAATACAGTACTGCAGCTTTGCTATATTTACCACAGGGAAAAATCAAGTCATCTGATCTTTGTCGCATTCCACCATGTGAGGCAAGTAAAATGTTGCAATTATGTTACACTACTATATAAGAATGTTACATTGGCCTTGATTTTGGTCCTGATGATCATGGATGATCAAAATGTATGTCAGTGCAGTTGAGAATAATGTAATTTGACAGCCCCCCAGTCAATTCAAGATGCTACCTGATGATGAAGACCAGATCTATGCTTCATCATCTGATGATGTTGGTGTCTTGCTAAAAAATTAACACTAATATGAGTGTTAAACTATTTAAAACATAGTGCTCTCAGAAATTTGAAAAAAAGCAGCTATTTTATTTTATTTTTTTCAAGTTTTAACATTCAAAATTTTTAGTAAAAAATACTTTTACCACATGGTTTTTGTATTATTCTATTACACAAATGATTTTCTACAGTGTACTGTATGTACATGTACTAATTTTCATGAAGATATGAGCATAAACAAATAGCAAAAAAATACAGTAATATCTCCGTTCCCTCAAACCCGGAATTGGAATTTTCTCGGAAAATAGTTCCCAAAGCTGGAATAAACGATTTTCCGGAAAATTCTGAGAAATTTTTCCCAATACTACCTGGAAAATTCCCAGGATGGAGGAGTTTTTTCCAGGTTTGAGAGATAAAAATCAGGCGCATTTTCTGGAAATTCTGAGAAAATTTCCAGTACCGGAAAATTCCTGGGATGAGGGATATTTTTCTGGGTTTGAAAGTTGATGTAATGGGCAATTTCTGGAACTTCCGAGAAAAAATTTCCGTTACCTGTAAAATTCCGGGAATGAGGGATTTTTTCCGACTTTGAGAGAGTCGTCTCTTGGAAGTGCTCTGCACCAATTGTCCCAGCTAATGGAGATATCACTGTATTCGTTTGACACAGAACCATTCTTAAGTAATGATATACAACCCTATATTTAATTGACCCATAGATAACATTCCACCTCTGGCAGCACTAAGAATCACAGTTTTGAACTTCCCTATGAATGTCCTTGCCAATGATACTGAGCAAAGACTTGGTCGCCTATTTTAGCTAAATAATCCTGGCAATATGAATCTATACAAATTGAGAAGAATAAATGGGAATAAGACCACTTCTAAACTCGGCAGTAGTTCAAGAGAAACTGTTAAAAAATATCTAAAATCTACCATATGAAGTAATTACTGTACTGTACAGTAGAAGTATAAATAATATCAGAGACTTATATAGTGGTACTCACCAATGAGTCCTGTGGCAAATATTCCTAGTGCATGGGTATCATCTACCCATTTAATATCAAACCCGGTGTTTTGAAATGAGTTGAAAACCATCATTAAATCTTGAGTCTTGAAAGATACAGGAAAGTCATAGATTTCTATAACGTGAGCATACTCTTCCTCGTTTATTTGTGGCTCTTTTGGTTGATATGTATAGTAATCATTGGCTGGTTTCTCTAGCTTGACATCTCCAATGGAATCAGAAAGCTGACGTTTGATATCAGGAGCAAGACATTCACCAGTGTCATCATAAAGGTTGTCCCAAGAATCTTCAACCTCATCAGCCCAGTTAAAGGAAAACTTTTTCAAGTTCTTCTTCTCTTCTTTTTCTTCAGTGACCTGTTCTTTGATTTGTATTTTGCCTTCTTTCACATCATTATCTGATGATGTCATTTCCTCCGCTGATTCCTCTCTTGATTCTGTGACAGTTACCTCAGTCCCAGCCTCATAGAAAACTTCTTCTTCTGAAATCATTCCACTTGGGACATCTGAGGCCTCATATTGGTTATCACTTTGTTGATTGTTCAAGACACTGCAATTCTGTTTGCATTTTGTATCTTTTTCTATGCAATTTGACGATTCAACAGACTGATCGGAGCAGACAGAATTATTAAAAGAGCTATCAATCAAACTTCCTTTAGGATCACTTTCAATATTTAGTGAAGTTTCTTCTAATCTGGTTGTTACATCATTCAGAGGTGGACTCTCAATGTCACAGGGGGATAAATTGTCACTATTCCTATGGTTATCCTTTCCACAGTTGTCAAGAGTATCTTGACTCCTATTATAGGACACTTCCTGATCCATCTCATCACAGATATTTTGATTCATTCCATTTAATGTAATCTGATCTACTCTGTCAGATATACTACAACTACTTCTATTTTCTTCAGTTTTTGAATTTTCAACAGAGTATGAACGAGAACCCCCACTTGGACTTTTGTGGTGTTTAACAGGTAATGTATGCCACCTCACATTTTCCTCACTAGCTTGGAGTGCTGCTCTCCTTGTACCATCTCCAAATTCAAATGCAACATTAGGTAGAGACCCAAGTCTTCCAGAGGGAGGTTTACCTGGTGAATTTCTAGTCCCAGTATGATAATATACATTTCCTTTGGCAGGACTTGCTGGATTTGAGCCTCCTCTCCAGCTGTGACTGGGGCTCTGTTGAGGTGTTCGTTCTCGGCTAGAATTACGGCTACTAGTACGACTATTATTAATACTACAGTAGCGATCGTAGTTGTCATAACCCCGATCATAACGTTCATGACTTGTGTTGTAGTTGCTATTGTAAAAGACTCTCTCACAACTACCAAAGCCTCTATCTCCCAGACCATTATTGTACTGATCCCTGTTGTTTGAGGTATGGCAAACAGAGCCTTTTGTGCCCATATTTTTACCTGCATCATTATTTTGGTCAGCACTAGGTTCTCTACTACGGGAATGTCTCCTACGATTTCTTCTGCTCCTTCTTGACCGCTGACTAGACTCCACTGGATGAATAACATTCTCCTTACTGTGCACACTGTGAATATCTCGAGTTGGAGTGGGGCTCTTCTGAACCCCTCCACCACTAACACCAACTGATTTGTTGTTTTTGGGGGATGGAGAACTATTAATGGAATCATTTTCCCAATGAGAATGTTCACTATGTCTTGTTTCCGAGTCCTGATTTAGACAGCGCTCAATTAACTGAAGGGTTTGAGAATTAAATCTTCCTCCTCCTCCACCTTTGTTTCTGCCATACCCAGGAGTTGACTCTCTACTGAAGTCTCCCTTTGATATAGGAGGTTTTCCTTTTACTTTATCTGTTTCACCCTCATACACTGATAACTGACTACCTTGATGGCTTCCCTGTTTGTTATTATATCTGTTTCTTCCACTGAATTCTGAGGCCACAGAACATACAGAGTATGTTGGAGATGGAGGTCTAGGAATATGTTCATAATCATGCATGGGCGTGGGTGTACCCCGTGCTGAGCTGCAGTCAGGAAGGACATTGCGTCTCCCTCGAGGTACATACAATACTTGGTCAGGTCGTCGACCTCTTCCTTTGTTTTGATAATCCCCACTTGTAGTCATATTACTGCTCTCACTATCTGTTCTTTGTCTACTGGAGGGTACTTGGTATGGGTGATGATTTGGTTGTTGCTGATAATGGTTCTCTTGTGGGTACTGATCTTGATGGGAATCTTGTTGATAAGAATTATAGTGTTGCTGATAAAATTGTTGCTGTTTCTGTTGATTAGACTCTTGGTGTTGATAATGAGGACACTGTTGAGGCTGCTGAGGTTGACAGGAATTGGTGTCTTCTTTTGTGCTGCGTGCTGGTGGAGGTCTGTAGATCTGGGCAGATGCTTTACCTGTAATAAATAATCAACGTTATTTCTTATAAACTACAAGCAGTTTATATCATTTCTATCTAGATACAAATCTATTCTCCTGTTCTAAATATACAAGTTCTTATGCAGTTCAGTGCAGAATTCTGCAGAGAACCAGTTTTGGGTGGGGTTTTAATACAAATAAATTAAAATGTAAACAATTGAATAGCTTTGATCGTGTATTGGTACAAATAGGTTAATTAAACTTATCTGGGTTGTAGAAATTATTTGATTAAATTTCCCAGTTAAAAAATCACACATTCAACAAATAAAATGAATGGCTGCCACTCATGATTACTGTGCAAAGTTATGAGTCTCCTGGCCCTGATTTGTTCCCCCCCCCTCCTTTAACTCTTTCATGAGGACTACCAGAATTACCCAACAGGAGCAAATTGGGCCTGCAGTAGCATCAACAGAGTTTTCTGACAATGGGCTCTTTAAATATCCCCAGTACTCCCATGGGTTCAGCTGATCAAACTTATCACTCCTACACTGTTGCCACTCAAACCTAGTATTGCTACCATATTTCTTTCTGTCTTTAGAAGCTAATAGGATGCTGGATCCTCTGCGGCTATCTGCACACCATTTCCCACCAGTCACATCAAAAACAAACCAGACATAATGCAGAGAAACCCAGCCAGGAGTTATAATTATGACCCTCCATAAAAGCCAATAATGGGTTAGCAACATTTATTTAGTGATGATTGATTTCTAGGATGGCTGTTGAGGTTATAAATACAGTAACAAATCTGTCACCTACTGCATTTTTTTTCTTCTTTTTTTTTTACTGAAAAAAAACCTATGGGATAGAGCAGGGAGGAAAGAACTCACAAAAAGGTTAACATGAAGCACAGATCACTGGGGAGAGGGTAATTACCCTGCCTAGGAAATTATGCCTTAACCTGTACTGTATGTACACCCTAATCCTACTCCATTCATCCTCCCTTTCCCTTTTTGTCTTCATCTTTTATAACCATCAAAACAAAATCCAGTATACAGTACTGTATATTATATTGTACATTAGTAGTGTTCCTCCTGTACACATTAAGTCCATCTGTTGCTGTTGGACATTTACACAAGTGGCAGCCATGTCTCGGGTCAATGTGAAAGATGAAAAAAATTATAAATCAAGATTGAAAACAATGAAGTTCATCCATCATACCTCGACGACGATTATTGTCAGTGTAGTGCTCTGGAGGCATGGTTACTGGCATCCTCTCTGGGTTGCCCCTGCCTGAAGGGCTGTTTGATGACCACGACTGATTATGTCTGCTGTTTTCTTTCCTTGATGATACAGGAGACAATCTGAAGGAAAGATACAGTATATAACTTAATAGTATGCAAGTGGGGATGGTTCAACAATTCCACTCTTTTTGAATATTATATATGAGGCATCAAAAAATCTGTTTTGATCACATAAATTAGAGTAAAAAATTAAAATTAATTAAATTCAATACATTCTTCGCCTCTCAGAGGGCTACGACAGTAAAATGGTCTTTAGATGGCTTCTTACACAATAAAGTTATACCATTTTATCAATGTACTTCATCATTTTTTCCTTGCATTTAATTCTACAGGTGTTGACCCCTTAATCCTCTTTCCTCTCCCTACATTATCATAGATGATCTAGCTAGTTCAGTTTACTGTCATCTTAACTTTCAGTACTGTATAGTATTGTATACTGGTCAATACACATATAAATTCGACATAATTATCCTTCATCAGTTAATGAATAATGACCCTTTTTATCATCGCCTTCATATTAAAATAATGTCTAATATATCTTACAAGTCCTTTATCTTCATACTGTATAATGAAACCCATTTCTACCTCTACAAGCTCTAAGGAATCCACAGTAGGTTTTCCACTGCCATGAAGACGAAGTAGGTCATAACTCCTGTAAAAGGTAAGACATGTACTGTACTGTACTGATATTCTGGGCCATTCTGTTCTTATGATACAGTCCTGTACAGGTGTGAACCCAAGTCACCAATTCCTTCACAAGCATATTTTGAGTACCAATTTTCAGGAAAAGTTTGTGTAACTACAAAATGTACCTACAACCACAACCACCACCATCCACAACTATACCTGCTGGCTGCTACCACTACCATCAACAATTATGCCTACTACCACAATCACCACCATCCACAACTATACCTACTACCACAGCCATCCACAACAATTCCTGCTATCACCAACATCAGTCACAACCATGCCAATGATGAGCAGCAGAAGAGGGTGAGAGTGTGTGTGTGTGTGTGTATAAGGGGAGAGAGGGGCGGCGTGGTGGCACACGTGAGAGTGAGGTAAGAGGTGAATCAGGGGTGTCCATTTTTAGCAAGAGTTGTGTGGCAGGTTGGACCAACAGGCAGCCCTGACCCACCAGGTCCACGGTGCTCTCCACATCTGACTGATTGACTGACTGACTCATCGGTTGACCCTGCCCTGCCCCTTGTGTTTTCCCGCTCACTGAATGAGTGATCACTTAAGCCAGCCTGGTCTGTGCATTCCTCCTACACTTTGTACAGTTACCCATAAAAGGCCTGTCAGCTCTCCTGCTGCTCCACAAACCCCAAGATTCAAATTCATGAACCCGAAGCAGTAGACACATGCATTTATTCTCTCCATAAATGCTTCGGATTCCCGAGTCTGAATCAGGGAGTTCATGGTTCCGGAAGAGGGGTGACAGGACTTTTGTGGGTGACTGTACCCATGGTCGAAGGTACAGTATATTTTGACCATGACTAGGACACATTTTGCCCAAATCATGTGATCGACAATAAGCACGAAGCTTTCTTCGGCTGCTGCCCACCACTGAGATACTGCTGGGGTGTTATAGAGGTCTCGCCACACTATTTTTCTTTTCCAACCAAGAAAATGCCCTGTTTCTATTGCTTCTGTTTCTGCTGGTGCTGTAAAAATTTATATATATATATATATATATATATATATATATATATATATATATATATATATATATATATATATATATATATATATATATATATATATATATATATATATATATATATTAAACAATAAATAACAGGGGGTTAGTAGAAGCCAATATCTACCCAGAATTCAGGAAAAATTATCCCAATTTTCTGTTTAGGGTCCTTATTATTTTCTCTGAGGCGAATGATCTCGTAAAGGTATGACATTAAGTACTGTATAGTGCACAGTATTACTGTTAAATAGGAGATGGAAATTTAACTTTTAGCTCATTGTTGTAGTCCAGATGAACCACTTACACTGAAATTAACAATGTCTTCTATAAATGACAAGGTGTGAAAAAATTAATATAAATGAAGATGTGTATTTTAAACTGATTAAAGAAATTGCTACAGTGTATTTAAACCTTTAAATTGTTCACTGGTCAATGAAAACACAGAAACATAGAAAGGTTTCACCAGCCACTGAATCTTTATTATTAAGTTACAGCAACCATAAAAATGCCTTCATGTGTGGCAAGGACCATAACAGTGGGAGGGAGTACAGGTAGCTGGGAGTGCTCTGTTATGGTGATGGGAAGGACCTTTCACTGTTGTCCTCCCTCACTACATCACTTCAGCAGATCGCTTAATATCCCTCATAAGACCCTTTCTCTCCTGAACAAAAAAAGTAGTCTTGTGTTCTAGGTTTTATCCTTCGCTGTAAGGTCTGGGTGATATTAACTTTCCACTTACAATATATAGTTCCTGCAGATGCAAAAATTGGGTGACTTGCAGTGTGTTTACGTGTGTGTTACAGCACTAGCAAGAAACAAGTACTATACACATGTATAAATAAATAATCGAGTCTTCCACCTCACACTGGAAGACTGCTGAAGTGGTGTAGTGAGGGAGGACAACAGTGTAAGGTCCTTCCCATCACCATAACAGAGCTACCTGTACTCCCTCCCACTGTTATGGTCCTTGCCACACATGAGGGCATTTCTATGGCTGCTGTAACTTAATAATAAAGATTCAGTGAGTTTGTTTCCCCGCCGATATTATACCATCCCAAACATCGTTGTTCAGGTAACCAATTATTTAACTCCTAAATAATGATGATTTATATGCACCACGAAGTCGCACTTGTACTCGCACTTCTTCACACAATTCTTTGTACTGGTTTATGTATTACACCTAATATAATGTATACTCTTATCCCTTATTATCACATATAAACAGTAAATTATTATTATCGTATCAGAGGACAGTATTCATCAAGCTAGTGCCACACATCCTACTGGCCATCAACCACTCTTTCTGGTTCTAGGCGACGATCAAGAGGGGAACATCGCCTGACAGAAACGTGTGATGCAACGCCGTGCAACACACACCTTCACAGTCCTCTCTACCTCTGACATGCTTACCTCCCACAACACCCAGGCCACTTCCGCTACATCAATACAGTACAGTATTCATGTTGTTACTGACTTCCTCCACGAAACCCGGTGTGTGTGTAGAAGACTACTAACGACATAAATGATTACAATATTTCTCGGATTAAACAGTTAATTGAACTTTTGACCTAAAAAATGCTAAATTAGGACCCTCTTTAAAGCTAGAAGTGAGAGTTAGGAAAACATGCAGGGAAGGAGGAAGGCGTTATCATGGGTGACACAGTACAGTGACCAGGAAGTACCAGTGTCCATGTTACGTCACCAAGACAGCCAGCCAGCGCTCTGCATGACTTACATACCTGAGGTTACTACCGCCTATGCTGAAACACTCCAGACAGGCCCCTCACCCATCCAACACCACTCACTCATCACACCTACTCTACCACCACTACGAGTACTATATAACCACCACCCAGTACATCACTATCACAACCATTACCACCACCACCCAGACGTCACCACCAGTATTGGGAAGCGTCACACAGCTCCACCGGGAATACGTCGCTCCTCCCTCCCTGAAGCAACAAATACTCGTATATGTGTTGTCCTCCACCAACTACGGGGAGACTGTGTGTGTGTGTGTGTGTGTGTGTGTGTTAAAGTACTCACCCAACCCCTCTAAGTTACCACACTGCTATCACTACCACCACCATTACCTGAAATGGAAGAAAAACAAAATTATTATACAATTCCACCAAAAAGAGAGGTTACTGTCCACAGCCACACACACACACACGTTTGTTGTGTGTGACAGTATGACGATGTAAATGTAACTTAAACCCAATTCATAAGAAGCGTTATTTAATATTATTGTAGTTATAGTTTAGGTATTATTACTATTAGTTTTTATTTTCATTATTTTCACCACTACACGCATACTCTTTCTCCTCCTTTTTTCCACTAATATACTGTATAGGGATTGCTGCATAAGAATCTCCGTCTGGCCGTATAGTGTGTTGATGAGATGAAGCACAAGACGACCACGAAAAAAATGGTGATAGCGGCGGCATTAACATTATTTACACAAGTTTTGAAGGATCTTCACTGTTTCTGTTTGTGTGTGTGTGTGTGTGCGCGTGCGTGCGGAATTATAATATATCAAGTAGAATTTGTTTTTTTTTAATCTATTTAGCAACAGAAGCGGTGGTGGAGTGATTATCGTGCTAGGTTCGAATCTTCATTGAAGACCAAAAGCGTGACTGATACCTGGCGTGAGTGTGTTAGTAATACCCAATTGGTTACTAATACAGTGATGACAGAGGAAGCGGATATATACTTGTGTGTGTAATTATGTGACGCGGGGCCCATACAGTACGAGTGACGCCCTGAGCCGATTCCTAAGTTCTCGTGTGTGTGTGTGTGTGTGTGTGTGTGTGTGTGTGTGTGTCCTAATAGTGCACAATGTTCCAGAGTGATAATTTGTCTATGATAACCTTGCTTTAGTTTGTTTACGTGTGCAGTGACACAGTTCAGCATCTGCAAACCAGCCAAGGTGACCCAGTTTCTAATTTTAAAGGCTGTGCTTCTGTGCATAAAACACATCACTATGCCTGTGAAAAAATCGGCACAATTACATAACTAAAACGTGGTTACAGATAATATATTAATATATATATATATATATATATATATATATATGCACAAAGAAAGGTAAGTTATCCTAAGAAGTGTGAAAATCTGGTAGAATATGATTTGGTGAGAAGGGGGGCAAGACGCACCCAGTCCCCACAGTTCATTGTTAAGTAGGTAGTAGCACGTCAAGGACTTGTTGATTAAATTCTTTACTGAAGATGTGAAGAGGTTTGTGGAGTGGCCTATTTCTGACGCACACTACTACAACTACTATCACTGCTTCTTCTCCTGCACAGTCAAAAGGGTGTATTTGTTGCCTACATCAAATTATAAGTTAATGTGCATATAACTAGATATATAAACAAACAAAACGAACACCAGTAAACACAGACAAGACCTCCGAGTACAAGTTTTACATATCCTAATAAATATAAACTGAAGGTTACACAGAATCACATTAGTTTTAGCCGAGTCATAAAACATTTAAATCTCTCAACACCACCCACCCCCCCAAATGCATAAAATGGCGTTAGTTATATCTCACGTTATAGACACAAAGGTGGTTAATTTGGGATGATGTGAGCAGCATGCGTGACTGGCTGAGGTTGGCACAGTGCCATTCATCGTAGGCTTCACCCCGCCACCAGTAACCTCTATATTAAGTCGACCCGCCACCCCGGTACACGAGTAAAGTAGGTTACCGGGTGTTAAACTTAATAACCTGACTAGTATGGCTTTGTGAATGGTACTGAAGACAATGTACGTGCTAGGGAATATATATTGAATGGTTTTTTAATGGCGTTTTACCGGTACCTCTTGTTATGTTGTGTACACTTCTTAATGCTAATACAATAAACATCACAAATACATTATTATGTGGATAGTTAGGTCATATTTACAACATACATGACCCCCCCCCTCAGCTAATCGAGCCACTTTGAGCATTTACAAATGTACCACACACAGAAGGCACTGTACACAGGGACAATACCTCAGATACAGCAATCCACAATGGAGCAATGCACGTTACAGTATACGGCGGGGTGATGGTGGAGAAGGGCGGGGGGGATCCATACGCTACACTTCCCCTTGACTAGACTGCCTGTACGCAATCATTGGAGCCAAATATCTGTGTTAGTAAAGTCAGCAGCCAGATTACCCACACCACATCTTCAACTATTGGGAGACACCGATACATGTTTAAACAGAATTGAATCACGTGAAGAGCAGGTACCCCAGTTTATTTCCCTTGATGATATAACAAACTCACACTAACCTAACCTAACCCAACCCTCTAAAGCAGCGTTCAGGTATTTAATTAACAGGTTAAATAAGCTGGGGGTGCCAAATCTTCACATGATCCTAGCGAGTGTGTTGGAGATGATCAAGACCAACACAGACGCGGAGGGGAACACACTACACTACACTACTCTTAACATTACCGTCAGCAGGTATAAATACTTCCCAAGGGTCCACCAGCCATCCTCTTCAGTCAGTCCCCACAGCGTTGAGAGGTTCACCAAACCACACGAAAACAATCAGCCAAGTCTCAACCAAGCCACCTTACCACACAACAATCAACCAAGCCGCCTCACCAAACAACAATCACATCAGCCAGTAAAGCCACCCAACCAGAAAAACCTGACCACCAGATACTCCACCTTATAACACCACCAGTCATAACCACAACTATGATAAGTAATAAGAAACAACGAAAATATCTTAAAGGGGTGTACAGTCATTCCTACATCTGGCCTCATGTACTTACTCATCACAGCTGTCTAAGGAGGACTACGGGGTGAGCTAGGGAGTGTGGTGGTCATGAGGGTGTGGCTTTTGAGTGGACAATGAGATGGATCGCTGGCTGGAGGGGTGTGTGCTCGGTGGCGGCACGTGGAGGGCACCCAAGAGAAGAAGGTCCACCACCGCCCACACCAATTTTTTGGTGTTTACACAAGTGGCCGCTCGCCCTTTACTGTCGCAACACTATTAATATGATGGCGAATTCCCTCGTCTAAAATGCCATGTGGTATATACGGTACAGCAGGCACAGGCTCTCTATAGGTAGACACACACTCTTAGTACTGTATGCATTTCCACGAGTGAATTGTTACTCATACTTGTATAGATATACAGTATAAGACTCGAGAATAAAACATTGGAGTACATGTATGCCTAAACTCAACCCGTTATCTAATATATGAGGTTGTCTTTCGTGTAGAGAAATTGTAACTTACCACCACCAACAGGTTATAAGTTACATTTACGATAAAAAAACTGTACCTACCTAAACAGTAAAGACAATGGTAATTTTTTTTGGTTGAATATACTTAAACACTGTAGGTATAATAATTAATAACACAAGTGACAGGTAGGTTCCCCAGGTGAGGACGGAACACCCCCCTCCCCCACACCTGAGGAACAGCTCCCTGCTCCACGGTACAAAATATTACATGTACATTTCCCCAGCAACAACGCTGATAATAATCCTCTTAGTCAACATGCTCTTGGTCCAGCCGGGTAGCCAGGGAGTGTAAGCCATCACTCTTCCTCCATCATGACCAGTGTGTGGACCGAGAGTTTAAGCCTCTTCTATCCACTCGTCCATCCTGTCAAAGCTCGGTAAATACTGACTGTGAAGGAAGGAAGGAAGGGCAGCACTAGTCATGTCTTTTATGCTCTTGTCACCGTGATACATCAACCATCTCCCCCGTCAGGTACAGACTCGACCCCTTTTAACACGCCCAGGAGGGGGGTGAAGATGATACTCGTGCACGGCACTTAGAATATGTTACAACTTATGATGAAAGAATGATTATAGAGTCGTACATGATAATAAAGGCAGAGAGAAAGGCTACTTTGAGTATGAGTATGATGACGATGATGTTGCCTGTCGGCGGACGCTCGGGTGAACCATCGCCAGCCTGTGATTAAACCTTCACACTTCTTGCGGACTTTACTTTTACCTGCGAGTTTCCTGGTGCACCTCTACTGTTGGCTGTCACTACCACCTGCTGACCACGATCACTCACTCTTACCCCCCCCCCTCCCCCAATCGTTTACAGAAATACGCACGTACACAAAAATAAATTAAAATGTACACTAATATTTGTTTCATCAGACAGTTTGGTTCACCCACAATACAATATCCAGGTGACAGTCTCAACATTATTCATTCTCGACGTGTACGTAACTTTACCCAGGGAGCAGAAGTGTCAGTATGGGGAAAACACTTGTCACCCAGATTCTAAACCTGGACACCGCACCCACGAGGTACAGTACAAGCCAACACCTGCGTTTGATCATATAAACACGCACAGCAGATGTACAGCTTCTACACCTCATGTCTACACGAACCTATGTGTCAATGTACAAGTGTAGCTTCTCTACCACACATACACAACACACCCACGACACAGCTTCTCTTATAAACTCATACACTTATACAAGACACCTACGACATAATATTACAACATACGTATAACATCTGTACCATAACTGTATATATTCATGAGTTATCTAGGACCATATTCTGAAGTATATATGTGGCTTTTTGCACAACAGAGAAATTTACATATATGTTGTAGTAATTCTCAGACATCCGGGGCTCTAATATTAGTTACAGTCCACCACATATTGCCACTAACGTGTGTGTGTGTATTACTAGGAAACGTTTGTCTCTTGGGATTTTTCCGGGCATCACACAATGACTCACGACCACCACTCGCCACTTTCGTCTTCCCCCTTTCCCATTTCCGTTTTGTCCCCGTCCATTTACCCTTTCCTTTTTTTATCCAACCACACAATCCTGTCAACGTTACCATGACCATTCTTGCGACAGAGAGAGACATATATACACACACAGAAACGTCACCCTCGCCCTCCCCGTCTCTCTCCACCACTTTCGTTTTCAAGGATGCCGTGAGGGAGGTAACGTGTGGCCTGGGTGGTAAGAGTGAAGGGCATACGGTACCCAGGAGTGTGTTGCAGCTGCGTCACCCACCCTCAATTTATTACCTGTCCCTCCTACCGTTCTTCCTTCCTCACTAACTCACCCACCGTCGGAGAACGCTACTCAGCCCACCACCCACCTACATCATCTTTAACATATTTTGATAAGAGTATGTTTAGTCAAAATAGTCAATGTAAATAACAACAAAATGACAACAAACCCTGAACAGCAGCGAGTATAAATGATGGAAGAGTCGGCGTTTGCTCATCACACTTCGCCCACCGTGCAACGTAGGGAGGAGATGGTGGTACTTCAGAGAGACAGACAGACAGTCACTTCTGTATTACGGTTTCACTGGTCTTAGACAAGTGTTATCGCGTAATTGAGTGTGTGAGTAGTCTGAGTGAGTGGGTGGTAGTCTGAGTGAGTGGGTGGTAGTCTGAGTGAGTGGGTGAGTGGTAGTCTGAGTGCTTGGGTGGAGTGGTAGAGCGAGAAGGTGACCAGGAAGAAAGTTGGAGGAGCTGTCACTATTATCGTGCGTCAGGTGGTTCCTCCTTACACACACACAGTAATCTAAGAGCAAGGGGCCGTCACCGTGTGTGAGAACTTGCGTTGAGAACTAAAAGTGAGAGAGAGAGAAGGAAGGGTACGGAGGGAGGGAGTGAGCCTAGGTGGCTCTTTGGTGCACTGTCTGACTGGGCTCCACACACTGAATGGAGCCCAGCCTGAGAAAGGCTTCATGTCACCTGAAGAATTGTCACCCTGCCAACCTCTGGGGTGACAATTCTTCAGGTGATCCATTTTTTAAGCCCAGGAAGGATACATTTTGTTTTATAGTTGACAGGGCCTCTTTTACACATACTGTACATACATTTACGTATTTGTTTCTTTTAATGCATAATTCCGACTTCGAGTAGGACCTATGTATAATATTCATGCAAGGGGAAGTATTTTTTCCGTCAGTGTCTGTATAGTACACCCAAGCCCTCACGGGTATATACACATTTATAAGAACATAAGAAAATAAGGAGTCTGCAATAGGCCGGTTGGCTTGTGCATGGCAGCTCCTGTCGAGAGTTACTACCACTCTCTATCATCCATGAATCTATCTAGCCTCCTTTTGAAACTTTCCAGAGTTCCCGCACTTACTACAAAGTTGATAAGCTTGTTCCACTCGTCCACCACCCTATTTGTGAACCAGTTTCTTCCTATCTCCCTCCTAAACCTAAACTTATCCAACTTGAATCCGTTGCTCCGAGTCCTATCCTGCTCGGATATTATAAGAACTTTATCTATATCCCCTTTATTGATTCCTTTCACCCACTTAAATACTTCTATCATATCTCCCCGCACTCTTCGTCTTTCTAGGGAATGCAAGTTAAGTTTCTTTAGCCTATCCTGATATGGAAGGCTTCTAAGTCCCGGAATCATTTTTGTCATTCTTCGCTGCACCGACTCTAGTGAATTTATATCCATT
This sequence comes from Homarus americanus, assembly GCF_018991925.1. Lineage (NCBI taxonomy): Eukaryota > Metazoa > Arthropoda > Malacostraca > Decapoda > Nephropidae > Homarus > Homarus americanus. The sequence goes on along the minus strand of NW_024732440.1, from coordinate 892,622 downwards.
CTATAATAGGGGCACCAGAACTGAACCGCATAATCGAGGTGCGGCCTGACTAGCGCAAGATATACAATAGTTGCAATAAGACCTCTGCACTCTTGTTACTTACACTTCTAGATATAAACCGTAATTTCCACTTCTATTCGGGTTAATATTACATAATCCTACTGACAGACTTGTGACGGACGGACGGATGGACGGACGGACAGACAGGCTGGTGCAAATCAATACACCTGCGTATAAGAGAGAATGAACTAATATAAGACTAAAACAGTGAAGAAAAACTCATCCATTCTATTTCATTAATAAACCTGAGAGTACTAAAGTAGTGTGCGGTGTTTGGTTAGTGTTAGACGGGTGAAAGTGAACAGAACTATGGGGAAGACAAGTGAGAGGGGCTTGGGTCAGGTCAGGTCAGGTGGTGATAGCGGCGGCGGCGACCAGAGTTGAAATATAAAGCTGCCCCAACACTCTCAAGGTCGTCCACCTCACCGCCACTTTCCCTCACTCCTACCTCTCACGCTCCAAAGGGACTGCCCCCTCCATCCCTCGAACCCTCCCTATTCCTTATCTACTCCGAGTCTCACACACACATCCTCAACTCTCACCTGTCATAATAAGTAGCCCGCCACGACAGTACATCTACAGGCAGGTAAAAAACTAATATCATCAGTGTACAGCGAGGGATAGGTGATATCCCCAGTCAAGATGTGGAATCAGTGTCGCAGTAGTTAAGGTGTGTGTGTGTGCCTCTGAAACTTAAATTCTGTTACCTGGTACAACACCCCCCCCCCTCGTGACGACAGCAACTTCCTCGCCACTAAAAATATGACCACGATGGATGTTACCAGAGACAGATTACAGCTTGTGGTAGCAATAGCAGGCGCGGCGCACAACTCAGGGGACAGAGGCAAAAATGGGAGGAAAAAATAGTGGCTGCAGGTACACGGTGGTGATTAGTGCTGATGCAGGCCGGCCACATTGATGGAGGCTTCACTATCCCATCACTTTTTTTCCACCGTTGGGCGAATGGAACTGGATACAATTTCGGAAATAAAAGTGGGGAAAAAATATCCAAAATACATATTGTGGACTGGTGGGGTAACGGGTACAATTGCTCTCAAATTGACTCTATTTGGGTGGGGGAAAATTGACTTTTAAACGAGTCATCGAACTGGCAATTCAATTCTGTGTAAAAATGAAACAAATAAAAGTTTCTAATTAGGCCGACGTAATCTTCCTCTGGTCAGGTTTCCACGAACATTAAATCTCAATTGGATAAAATCCCCAAGTACAATTTTCAGGGGAGTGAGGGACCTTGTTTAAGATCATCTGGGTCAAGTTCTGTCGTAATCTACAACTGGGTAAGTTAACTTGTGGTTCACGTAATTTTGGATAATGACAGGTCCTGTGACGTAACATTAAGAGGGGTGAGGTGCACATACCTGGCCATTACCTGCTCAGGTCGATGTCACGTAATTCTTAAGTGAACGGTATTCTATATTGACCTTGGGTATTCCTAATGCACCAGGTCTTGTTATATAGGGTCCTGTTATAGCAGATTATGTAACATCAGTCTCTCCTATCCCGGGTCTTGTTTTAACAGATTATATTACGTGACTATGCAACATGTACCACCACTGTTCAATGTCGTGTGTCACTGTTTCCTTACTGCCTCGAGACTCACCATGTTTCACCGCAGAACAATCAACGACCCTGAATTTAAACCACTGACATCACCCGTACACTACACTGAGTCGTGCCTAAGTAAATGAATTATTATCAATGTCGCTATTATGAAAAGCCACAGGATAAGGGGTTTGTCGTCATGACCAGTGTGTGTGTGTGTGTGCGTGCGTGTGTGTGTGTGTGCGTGCGTGCTGCTAAATATACCCAGGTGATCCCCCAGTATTCCCAGGTGGCCGTCTGGTACACCTGTCTCCACACCCAAAATAAAACTGTCAAAAAATCATCGGGTAACCCAAACCTTTCCCCCCATCTTCACCTGTCGTTGATACCTGGTGGGGTGTGAAAAGCATCCCCTGATCACCCTAAAGTTTACCTGTATATACCTGTTGATGAAGCCCGTGCCTACTAACACACAATACATACATCATTAACCCAGTGGCACTCCGTCCTCCTGAGTAGTGCCACGAGGAGTAATTATTAAGTACTTTTCAACACACCAGGCACCTCAGTCAACCACAAGACATATTTCCACAAGAGTTTTGTGGCCCACCTCTCGTCTCTTATCAGCCACGGACCTGAGACTACAATGTCACATCAACAACCAGCCTGTGTATTAAAAGCTGTTCCCATCATCATCCTTTCACCAACGATTATTGTTGTGTTTGACGGTGACGTAACGAACGACCTACATAACAAGCTCGTTTACCTACATGTCGGTGGTTAAAAGCACAATAGACAACGTACACAGTAAACACATGACCTTCCTAAACCAACACATATCCCCCACCACCGGGAACCACCATCACTATCACCATTACGATCACCTCCCCATCACACACTACTACTACTACTACCACAATCACACACTACTACCATCCCACTACCACCATCACACAACTACTAACACCCAACCATAACCACCACCACTACTAATCTCACCACCATTACCCCTTCCCTCCAAACCATTATATACTAGGGAAGTGCCACAATTAGGATACTATTCATAATATAGTATTTATTATGTATTAAGGTGTCAGTGGTTGGAGGAAAGGAAGAGAGAGGAGAAGGGGGGAAGAGGGAGGAGAGGGAGGAAGAGGGAGGAGAAGGGGGGAAGGGAAGGAGAGGAAAGATGAGGTAGGAAGGGAAAGAGGGGGAGGGGAATGGAGAGGAAAAGTAAAAGAGAAGGGATGGGAAAGGAAAGAGGAGTCACTCTCAAGACGACTATTCCTGTACCTGGACTGCCTACACCCCCCAATCACCTGAAGATTAGACACCCCATCTTATCTCACCTCACGATTTCTGGATAGCAAGTACTCTGGGGGTATAACAGTATATTTTTGTGCCTTTTGCTCACAGGTAAGTCAATCCATCAGTCAGGTGCTGTCTTACCTGTGACCCCTGACCCCCCACCCCCCTCTCTCGTACTCTCTGTCGTCTCTCTCCCTCTCTCTGCCGGGCGTACGACTAACCTAATCACCACGACAATAACAAGTTCCTCTCCTTTCACCATCTTTAACCCGTAACAATAGAGCCTGACGCTTCCCTTATCCTCTTGAACAAAAGACAAAATAACCATAACAGGAAACTACTCGAGGCACGAGGAGGCTTGACATTATTTTATATCATGTATTTATATCCTGCACAACAAGGCCACGACGCCAAACAAACATGTGACCGCTATGTTCCCTCCTTCACGCCGGACTAAAGCCTTGGGATAACTGGATCTAATACCCTTCCCCCTCCCCCCACCATGAAGATAACGTCTACTAGTAATGACTAACATAATATCCTGACGACAGAGAAGTGAACAGCATGATAAAGTAACCTAACATTAACCTAACTTACCCTAATCTAATCTAACTTACTACACTAACTTAACCACCCTAACACTAACTTACCTCACCTCACCCCCCCCCCACTCTCCCCCAAATACCGTTCGGGTGGTTTAGGTGATATAAGCTGGGGTGCCGATTCTTCAGGTGATCCATTCCCTGTTCCTGGAGACGCGAGAATATTTACCAATTACGGTCGACTCGGTGCAATTTTTCTATACCATTTAACTTAACCACACTTTGCAATCAATGACATAGGCTCGTAACACCCCCACAGTTAGGGAGAACCTTGATGTTCAGAAACACTTAAGTGGCAGACCTATACGTCCAGTTAATGACTGTCGTTAAGAGGTGGTGCTTGGACAACAACTACCATTCACCTGGGAGAATTAATGTCCGAAAGCCAAATGCACACAGATTGATTGCAAAACAGTTACGACTCTACGAATTTATCAATCAGTTGGAGATTCTGCAACTGTACGAGGGTCAGGCAACACAGCAGTACAGTCGTTGTTGAGCTGTAAAAGACAACACGAGATAACAGAACAGAGATTGGTAGGTCAAAGGTGTATCTCTTGTCTGTCAAACTGAACTCATAAATATTTACAATCACACGTGAGATGGACAAGATCGGGAAGAAGGAAGGGAAGGCGAGTCTAACCTGGAGAGTCCCCGTGAGAAGTGAAGAGGGGAGACGGGAGGGAAGGCGAGTCTAACCTGGAGAGTCCCCGTGAGAAGTGAAGGGGGAGAGAGGGAGACGGGAGGTGGTTGTGGGGTGACCATGACCTTCGTGAGGAAGGCGTAGTGCCGGGGAACCGTGCTCTTACTTTCATTTAGGGTCAGAGAGGAGGAGAATGTAGACAGACAGTGTTGTAAGTTGGTTGTGTAAGAGGGGGAGGACGGGTGGTGGTCAGTCTGGGGTGGACGGTCGACGCTGCAGGAATAGATGATCCCTCACACGGAAAATACTGTGTAAGGAAGGACAAGGAGAGACTTACGGTTCCACTATATTATACATATTCCCAAAACTGAATTATAAAGTGGGTGAGTGTGCATTATGTAGTCCAAGGTGAGGTCGTTGCACAACTCACTCATGTGGATGTCTGTAGAAATAGTTTTGTCTTCTACTGAGGACTGATTAGCTTGGCTACCACAATGATTTATCAATAGTCACTAAAAATACTGGGTGGTCCTCCTCGAGCTTGGCCGAGCCTAGGGATACAACACTGGTAAACAGAGCTAAATACACACACATCCGCCAGCAATCATCACGTCAGCAGTGAGCGGAGGACTGCGTTTGTATACACAACTGTGGTCAAGCTTGTCGGCCGAGTGTTGATGAACCGCGAGGCAAACTCAAGGCGAGTTGAGGTTCCAGGTTCACAATGCTTCTAACTTAATTCTTATCCACCAAAGGTATACTATGTGAACGAATCTTGGCGCTTTACAGTTTCCATGTAATTTCGACGCCACTTTTGTGTTATCAGTGAAAATTTACATCTCCACTTGGGAGGGAATTACAGGCACGAATATTTTAGTGTGACCTTTTGAACTGCTTCTTCTCGATACCATTAATATGAAATAATAATCTCCAAATACAAACTAGTTACCAAACAACACTACAGTATTTCTTATTTACTTACAAATTAACGACAATACAACACCCGCGTCCTCTCTTACTACTAATAAGTGTTAGAGGTACTGGAGGCCCCAACACATCACTCTCAACTTTATACTCGGCTTCACCTTTTATACAGCAATAATACACCCACCCATCAACTGAACCATAACAAGATGGATTAATAATATTTAGAACCAACAAACCTTTTTCCTGATCAATAATATGAACCCTTGAGACACACGAGTCAGTTCCCCGAGCACAGGTTTACACTACATGTGGTCTTAAGTGTACCTGAGCTAATTGAGGTTATAATTATCCCCCATGAGCTAAACAAAAACAGTCACCTGAGGCACACAGCTTGGCAGGGGGTGTATAACTTCAAACACAGGTTGGATGGATATATGAACGATAGGGGTTGGGTGTAAATGGGACTGTCCAGTATGGGTCAATAGGCCCGCTACAGTTTCCTCCATTCTTATGTACTCTGGAGGGTGTATTGTACTCAGGAGGGTGAATGGTGCCCAGGGGGTATGGTACTCAGGGAGGGTGTATGGTACTCTGAAGGGCCTATGGTTATTAACGCAAGGCTTCAGGCGTCACACACAGAGTCCTTGATACAGCCACTGCTTACCCCCCCCCCTCCTCCTCCTCAACCTTCACTATGGACACGCGAAATACAGTTCTGACTCTCAACAAGTTACAACGCCATACACTTGTTCCCCGAGTTTCCTACTGAATACGAATGGCTCTCTCTCTCTCTCTCTCGTAAAACTTGAGACTCGGGGTTCACTTAATATATGGTTATCATCTACACCAGTTGAGCCTGAAGGATATCACCACCACCACCTCCTCCTTCTGACACCACTTACACCATAGTCAAGGAGGACATCACTAACCTGTACACGTGTTAGTGATGGTGAAGAAAGGTCTTGGCTGACAGAAGACACCAAGACGCCTCCATCTTGTCTAGTAACAACCCACTTCTTTATTAAAAAAATATATATAACGCTAAAACTCAACAAAAACTCATAAATACACCGAAAAATACAAATACTGTATATTGTTAAGACACGCAAAACTTCTCTCCACCACGAATAACAACGACACTTGGCGTTTTCGAAGGTAAAGATATTCAACTCTATATTATCTCGTCTATGTATATCATTATAGTACCAACGAGAGCATAACATCTAGTCACTGGAGAATACTGCTCGCTGAATCACACACCGAGATGTATTTCCGTCCAATTAATACGCTATATGATGGTTGAGGAGCGCCAGAGTGAGACCCGTCAAGCACTGTAGTAGTGAAGTGCACTGAGGGTATGACCAGCAACGGAGGCGGTGATGGTGGTGGTAGCGACGGTGATGGTAGTTGTGGTGGTGGTGATGGTGGTGGTAGGTGTCTCATAGTGCTGGCAACCAGCCAAGAGGGCACAGATTCAGCTGCCAACTTAGCTGCTCGATTTCTGCTACCACCTACCGCACTCCACCACTGCACTACAATACTGCTGCCTCCACCGCCACACACACACACTACTACTACTTTGTTGTCACTCGGAATCGAGTATGATGATCATCCAGCTATGATACAATGATATGAGTTATTCGGGATATCACCTTCATTCGTGAGTTTTGAGGTGACCGGCAGAGTCGTTCACACACACCCACGCGAGTCACTATTTACTAACACCAGAAAATAAACTCTCTCTCTCTCTCTCTCTCTCTCTCTCTCTCTCTCTCTCTCTCTCTCCTAACCAAAACAATAAAATGTAACCAAAGAGACCAAACACCAATAATGACAACAATAAGCGAAGCATTAACTTGGGTCTGTAGGTGTAAACAAGAGCTGCCAGATATTTGGTTCACGCTCGTAACGCTACACTGGGCTAAGATGAGAGCCACGGTGGCACCCTTACAACACTTCTGTACGTGAGGATTCCTGCGGGTGTTCTCTGGGGTGGTCGTGTTCCTTCAAGAGGGTGTTGACTGCTGGTACCGAGATATATCCCAGAAGGATACCAATCTTGGGTATAAATCACATGGTATTTCATAAACAATGTCTAAACTGTGTTACTACGCATTACCTGATGTGCTGAGAGAGAGGGAAAGAGGAGAGGTGGCTAAAAATATCAGATGTTGTTGAGTAGTACACTTAGCAACGGTCTCTCTCTCTCTCTCTCTCTCTCTCTCTCTCTCTCTCTCTCTCTCTCTCTTCCTGTACCCACCCGGCCCAAATGTAAACAAACCCAGCTGTTCCTACCGCCATCACACAAGCAAACAGACACACCCGACAACGGAAACTCGGCTGCAGGTGTATTTCGACACAATATCCCCCATCTTTGTTTACACCGACGAAGAGGAGGACATAGGGTTAGAAAAATGAGATGGTGAGGAAAATAATGTGGAGGAAGAGGGAAGAGGAGGAAGAATAGGACGGAGGAAAATAAATCAGGAAATGAGGACCGACCCCCCCCCCACACACGCCTCTTTAGCCTCCACCTTCATAACCCGGCACTAAACCCCCTCCATGTTTAGGCCTACAGCATTAATTACCACCACTAGGCCAAGGTTATAAAGGCCAACACAACACAGCGTAGTAGTATTGAAGAATGAGACTTTTAAGGCCTACACAATCTTTCACTGTTATGTTAAAGTTTTAGAGAGAGAGAGAGAGAGAGAGAGATTAATGGGTCAAGGTTACCCCCAACACACTGCGCCTGGAGGTCTGCGGCGTCTTAAAACATATACCTGTACTACTAACCTTTATCAGCCCACGGGTCTCGCCCAATCAGCTGATACAAGTAAACACGATCATAGGACACCCCCCCACACACACACCAAATCATTAAAATGCTTTTTTGTTCTTTATTTTCCTTTATATTCATCGCACAGAGGAGGAGAAGGAGGAAGAAGGGGGGTGGGAGGAGGAAGAAGGGGAAGAGGGGGAGGAGGAGTGTTTCAGCCTGGGCCAGGAAGCAGGGCCATAAGGCAACTAACAAACACTCGTATCTCGATAAGATCTGTTCTCTACCGCGCCGCTGCTTGAGGGGGGGGGGGTCAGGGAGAGGGTAGGGGAATGTGCTGCCAACCCCAGCTGCAGGCATTAGCAACACGAGTCCCTGCTGTGTTACTACTACACATATTCAGGTTCAAGAACTACCGTAGATTTCAGCCAATTAAAATACGCTTCAAATTAAATTCAATGTACAAAACTATTACCTGGAAATACTGCAGGAAATGTTGAATAGACGACATAATCATATAGACTCGGGCAGTGATAATGTGGAGTCAGTGAGGCTACCACTGTTTGGCTGCAAGCTGGGCCCCACACTGTATAGAAAATCTCTCATGTTGACACTTGAGACACCGGGGAGAGGGGGGGGGGGGTTGAGGAGAGGTCAACGGTCGGTATGGATAACACAAGAATGGAGGAAACTACAGCGGGCCTATTGACCCATACTGGGCAGTCCCGTTTACATCCAACCTATGTTTGAAGCTATCCAGCGTATTCGAGTTAATGATGATGTATGGTAACTTGTTCCACTCACCCACTATATTTCCAAACCAATGTTTACCCAGTTAAACTAGTATTCAATGTTTTACCCCATGTTTTACACCTATTATTATTATTACTATAATCATCATTGTTACTCTTTGTTGACTCAGTCTGTATATATCGTCATTAAGAGTCTCTTCAAACGTCATCAACACTTGTCTACGAGTCTCCACCGAAAAAAACCCAACCTAACCTAATCTGAATTATTTTTTCAATGTAGGAATAAGTCTTACTGTTTACCCCAAGACGCAATTTCTGGCTGAGCTTATCATCCAGTCAGGCACTGTGTGTGTGTGTGTGTGTGTGTGTGTGTGTGTGTGTGTGTGTGTGATTGTGACTGGTAATGTATTATTAAGTTTGTTTCGATTACAAGACGAGCTCTCTCTCTCTCTCTCTCTCTCTCTCTCTCTCTCTCTCTCTCTCTCTCTCTCTCTCTCTCTGTCCATTAATTCTAAATAAATGTTCCAAAATACTGTAGGCTGGATAAATAAAAACTCTGATTCTTGTTCCTAAACTTGTTCCCACAATATGATTCATGTTCCTTAACTATGATTCTTGTTCCTACACTATACGATTCATTCTTCACCTTGTGGGTAGATAAAAACTCAAAATTCCGTCCTGGTTTCCTTTAAACGGGACAACGATTCAATAAGGTAACCTTGAGTCCACACCCACAAAGGTTCTGTTAAGTTCAATATTTTGTCTCCTGACTGGTAAAGGTATAGAAAGGTGTACAAGTAAGCATGTCTAGCTGGAGAGAGAGAGAGAGAGAGAGAGAGAGAGAGAGAGAGAGAGAGAGAGAGAGAGAGAGAGAGAGAGAGAGAGAGAGAGAGAGAGAGAGAGAGAGAGAGAGAGAGAGAGAGAGAAAGAAAGAAAGAAAGAAAGAAAGAAAGAAAGAAAGAAAGAAAGGCTGGCTTGAGTTATGTGATGGTGGAGACAAGACCCCAGACAGACGGGCGTGTGACCAACTTCTCTAGCTACTGACCTTTTAACCTAACACGACTCGTTCCAGCTGACTTGACCTCATTTTTAAGACGGACCCAGCAGCACTGACCTGTATCCCACCTCAGTACCCTGCCGTACCTCACCTGGCACCTGCATTTACCTCACCTCGGTCACCCATCAATACACCTGTTACTTATCCCATCCATTCATCTACCACTGATCTATTTCTCACATCTATCTACCTATCCATTCAGACACCAACGGACTAAAATTTCATATAGTAAACTAATATTCAAGCTAAATTTTACGACAGCATCTAAGTCACACTGACAAACAACTTCAGTACACCAGAGGCTTTTACGATGTGTTAAGCTGACCACCTGAGCATCTCGTTATCGTTACCTATCCAATTTGTCATGATCAACTCTCCTGTGATACACCTGACATATCAACTGCCGAGGGTGTCTCTCTCTCTCTCTCTCTCTCTCTCTCACTATTATGTACACGGTGAATGGTGGTGAAGGGAAGATATGAAGATGAGAGAAGGGAAGAACCTGTTTAGTGTCTGTGGTATATCTCGGGAACATAATGTGTAAACTAATTTCCCCCTGGAAGTCATATAAGCCCTGCACACATTGGACACCACACCAACACGTACTGACTGACACGCTGAGATTGTTAGCAAGTAAAGGAATATATTAGTTCACACACACACACGTACCTTACATCATATAGTTTTTAAATGGTTTCGCGGATCACCTTGTTACGAGTGTGTACCTCTGTGTGTGTGTGTGTGTGTGTGGTGCGTGTACCTGTGTGTGTGTGTGTGTGTGTGTACCTGTGTCTTGGTACTTATATGCCAAATCAGTGTTTAACAAGACATCAGTACCTTATTTTTGTCCCGTTCAACAGTGCTAATTGAACATAGGTAACGTCTTGGGTGTGTTCTTACATCTCCCAGCTATGAGGAACATCCGACGTTGAAACAAACCTTTGGAACTTCAAGCCTTGAGTCATCAATGTATCCACAGCCAAGAGATATGACGGGAGACGCTGGTACAACATCGCCAGGCACACGATATACAGTGGCGAGTCCTTTCAACTCCCTGGGATATACAAACTTGCTCTACAATCTACATGACCTCTCTACTTCTACAACACTCGCCTCCACACGCTGACCATCTTACACGAATACTCAACCAATAGGAATGTTAATACTGTACTTCCACCTGGTATGTATGTATGTAAGTAATAGTTATATCTCTAGGTCAGGCCAGGCAAGGAAGTCAGGCACGGTGTAGGTGATGAAGCCAGGTCCTCGTGCCTCACATGACTAGGAATAACTGCTACAATACTGTAGGTAATTATGTAAAGGCACCATCGAAGGGAGGATTGTTCACGGGTCACTAACTGGCGAGTCTTGGTGTCTTGTCTGGACCTCTCGCCTTTCACCATACACGCCACGCATGTTGAGCAACTTGCACAATACTCCCTCTTCCCCCATCACCTCTCCACACACACACACACACACACACACACACACACACACACACACACAAAACACTATTGCATTTTCAACTTTTACACAACACACTTTCTGGGCTTCTTGTTTCTCCACATTATGATTCGTGAAACAAAAGATGTCGCTCGTTCACCATTCATCACTCTATACTAATTCCCTGAAGGCTACTGTGTATCTTATATATGTCTCCCCTGATGAAAGAACATTTAAATCCTGGCGGTGTTCCAGCTCGTACACAACAGTATTCAGTGACCCCTTGAGCAGTCCTCACAATAGAACAATTGCGGAGGGGCACTCGGGAGGGGTTAATTGCTCAACGAACCTGTGTGCCGATGAACCTGTGTACCTGTGAACCAGTGAATTACGACAGACAGACAGACACACACATAAGAATACGTATACTGGTCGAGAATTAGGTAAACAGGTCACGGTATTGCTGTGGGATTTACAAGCAGCAGTAAGATCAAGGTCGTTTTTAACATATATGACAAGCTCCTCCCCTACCCTCCACACACCTGAATGTCCCTCACTATTAACCCGTCCAGTGTAGGTGTGTCTAGTGGCAGGTGTGGGCGGGTGTAGGAACTCTCGTCTCATCTCCCGGGAAACGTTATCAACAGGCAATGGTAAATAATATCTTGATCAGCGGGAAAGTTAGATACCCACGATTATTTTACCTAACGTTAATCTCACTTACCTTACACGAACCTAATTTAACAACTTCTGGAACTCAACACAAATATCCCCCAAAAAACTTTAAAGATCTTACCTTGAGTCGTATTCTTCACTGGTATTCCAAGAGTCTCGACTGTTCTTCCAGTTGTTTGATTCACCGAACGATTTTAACTTTTTCCGTATACCACCGTCACTTCCATTACAATTCACACCAACACCAATACCACCACCACCACTCCACTCACTATCACCGTCGTTCTGTTTCACTGTTGTGGGTTTGACGCCACTCTCGTACACATGGTGTCTGCCTTTAGTACATCCTCGATTTAACACTGAATCACTTCCTTGTTCTGCGTTATTGTCTTCCTTATCACAGTCCTCAGCCTGACCATTATTCGTTGTGTTTTTGCCCTGTTGTTGTTCGGTCTTGTCTTTACCTCGTTTGTTTCTTCTGTTTCTTCTCTTCTTGCTTTGTGTTTCTTCTGTGTTCTCCTTCACGTGGTCGTCATTCTTGCCGCCCTCGTTAACAACTTTCTGGGGCTGGTGTCCTCTGCCGCCTCCCGTCACCGACTGGCTACTACTGCTCCGGCTGCGGTTGTTCCTCCGCCGCACTTGACGGGTTTGTTGCTGCTGTCGTCGTTCTGTTTGCTGTTCTGTTTGTTGCTGAGATCCTACTGACGCCCGCCGATGATTCTGTTGTTGTTGTTGTTGCTGTCTCTGCTGTTGCTTGGGCTCTGTTGGGTGTTTCTGTTGTCCTTCCTGCTGTTGTTGTCGCTGCCGCTGCTCTACTGGTTGCCGAGGTCCTTTCTGTTTCTGATCAGTTGAGCCTCGTCTCTGTTGTGAACACTGTTGCGGCTTTTTGTCGTCCCTAAGTGTCTTGTTGCTGTGTGTTTCAGCAGTCTTTGGCAGACTCTCCTCCTGACTTGCTTGCCTCTCACAGTTTTGTTTGTTTCGGTGCTGTGGCTGTTGCTGCTTACCCCGCTGCTGCTGCTGGCGTGGCGTGGTGGCAGGCGAGGGCTTGGGAGGGGTGGTGGCTTCCTGGATATTCCTGTAGGTGACGGCGGTGCGCCTCTGCTCGTCCTGGCCGACGCTGACGGTGGCCAGATCGGGGAAGTTCTCCTCCACGGTCTTGTGGATGAGGAACCGCCGCCGGGGGTTCACCGCCGGGAAGAGCAGCGCTCTGCAACAACAAACAAAACATTTAGCAACTTGGTTAATTCTTGTTATTACTGAACATGATTACAAAGAAATGTTCATTTACTGGTCATGTTAAAATCATAATTCTGCAAGAAAAACCCACACTGACGCACATTCATATTATACGTAGTGTGTGTGTTTGTCACCGCCAAATACATAAACACAATAACCTTTCCTTCAACAAAAGAAATCTAGTTAACCATTTTTTCCAAAAGAAAAAAGAAGCACGAACCAAAAAATTCTGGCCATACCAAGTGTTCTCACGCGTGAATCCAGGCTCACGTTATGACGCAGTAAAAATACCTGGTAGAGTGGCGAGCAAGACATAGGTGGGTGAAAGGAAAGTAATAGAACTGAAATGGTTGGCAATAAAGGCGACAACCAGCTGTCAAAAATAGCCTGTGTTAACTGATGTGGACGGATGATGACCCACTGTAGCATGACGTCCACACAGGAAGCCTCTCGATCCCTGTGCTTTAGTAACCAATGTTTTGAATCATGTGAAGAATAGGCACTCCAGCTTATTTAACCTTAAGATTAACCACCCTAACTAACCTAACCGCCACCAGGTAACGTTAGGGTGTAGGGTGTTTGATCATCAGGTGAAATAAGCTGGGAGGGAGGGCTAATCTCCACGTGATCCAATATTTACATAAAGGTTTCAAAATTTATTCCCCTCTAAATCGAAGAACTGAGAAGGTCACTTAAACTCCGGTACAAGACCATGACAAGACACCAAGAACGCTAAAAATGCTGGAGAGTCGACCATAAAGAATGAATTAATCCCTTTACTCTTCACTTAATAGGAGGAAATTATAAAGAGAAACTATTTTGTGTTGTTTAAAGGCGCCAGATCGCCCTGACGTTAACCCACTCTCAAACCAGCTGGTCGGATACCTTGACATACTAACTATACAGCAGTACTTCTTATCCTCCGTCACACACACGCGCACTTGAACGGCTGCTACACCTCCCTCCACCCCAACACACACCTTACAGTCTTCAAAACAAAGAATTCTCCATCTTTACATCCTTCTTACTCCAGTGTGTGTGTGTACATGTGTTACTCCCACTGTGTACGTCATGTGTGTGTGTGTACGTGTTACTCCCACTGTGTACGTCATGTGTGTGTGTGTGTGTGTGTACTAACCACTACCTCTACTGTGCACATAAGATACGGGTGTTTAGTGGTGAGGGTTGAGATGACCGCCTTAATAAAACCACTTGTATACACTGTAAGAGAGGCGGCCGGGGTGCTGGTAACGGCATTAACGGTCACCAACGACAACCTGCGACGCGCTAACGACCACTCCCTCTCCTTACTTTACCAGACCTATTAAACCAATCAACGCAACTAACTGCTCCACTCTGTCTCACTTGCACACACACACACGTTCGCAGACATGTCTTTTCTCTCTTCTCGCACATATCAGAGAGAGTGAGTCACTTCCCCTACCATATGCCGTGTGTCATCGGGGGTGAGTCATACTGGTCGTTGAACTTCTAACTAAAGGCAGTGTGTAGTGTACTGTAGATCCCTTGAAGCATCTCCAACTCAACTCATTTCACCTAAAAATTAAATTCTCCTCCTCCATCTTTTACACACAATCACAATTAATTACCAATAATCTCCTGGTCTGAGGTTTAATACCACCTTCTTACCTGAAGCCAAGTATTAACAAGAAGATAATTTACCTGCCCCCCCCCCCTCCCCCTAGACTCTACTGACGAGGTTGCAGAAAATATTACACTTGAGATTATTCTTATTATGATCAATTTGTAAACAGACTTGCATCACAATAACTAAAATGTTTTTGTCTTTTTGGCTGCGTTGAAGTTAGTCTAAATTCTTGACTTTCCTGACCTGACTGATGAATATATTTTTCGCTAGAGGGTTATTTTCCCTCATGTGCATCTTAACTCGGTCAAGGACCAATTTTCCAAGCCACCCTAATTGCCGAAGAGCGCGAGAAACGACATAATTTAACAGGTGTTTGGTAAAAAGAACTCCTTGTGGACCTGAGAGGAAAAAGCCGCGAAACTCAACCGACAGATGCCTATACCTAACCTACCCTGTGTGTGACGAGGCGTGAGAGAGGACAGCTGCGACACAAGAGCCGTACCGTTTGTTTACCAGCTGCCCCTTACACCAGCAACACACTACACTCAACACAAAGCCCTCCGACCAATGATCACTAGCACTCACAAGCGCACTCAATACACCTCCATCTCCTCATTCACTCTGCCAGGATTTTACATTTGAGGCTCAGCAGACAATATTATTTATTTTACATAGAATAGGCCTATCGTATTAGCTTGACGTCCAGTAGGAAGGCCGAGCTACTGTAGAGAGGTTACCGCTCAACAAAAGCTCCTGTAGTAGTATAAAGAGCTGGGGGTAACCCTGTATGTGCCAGTGCAGGTGTGTGTGTGTGTGTGTGTAGGTGTGTGTGTGTGTGTGTGTGTGTGTGTGTGTGTGTGTGTGTGTGTGTGTGTGTGTCAAAAATAGATATAGCTATTGCAGATGGGTGTGCCACGAGGGACTGTAGCACCCCTCCACACTACCACGTGCACCTCTTGTGTTGACGATCCACACCTACACCCAAACCTGTGATCAATTTAACATACTCCACTACCTGTACGTGTTAATTACCATTACACCTTCACATGATCTTTGTTAATCCATTCATTCCCGGTACATTTTAAGGGTTGAATACCTTCCGTGCGAGGATAGGTGAATTAGGTGATGCTGAGACAGATTTAAGTATCGAGATGAATTTTTTCTACTGATGTGGAGATACAAACACAGGGAAGGTGTTGAGGAGAGAGAGAGAGAGAGGTGTCCGTTACGCAGCTACATTCACCCATAAAAAGGCACACACACACACACACACACACACACACACACACACACACACACACACACACACACACACACACACACACACACACACACACACACACACACACTCTCTCTCTCTTTAAGAGTCTTGCAGCAACACATGAGTCCCTTGTTGAAACACTCGTCACGCTGCTTATGTGAACCCTTGCCTTGATATTACCATGACAACCACTCTACAACCCACCCCCCTACATACACACACACACACACCTACTACTCCAAGCAGGTACTTACGAGGGGGACACGGCGTTCAGGTGATGATAGAGAAACTGTTGGAACATGTTGGATAGTTGTAGGTCCGTCCGCTCACTCCCCCACCACCCACCTGGCCACCACCACCACACCTTATGCCCAGGGCCACGAGCACACCAACATAGCTACCGATGCCCTGAGTTCTTGTCACACACCTCACTTTGAGTTATCGTCATTTGTCGTGGTGGAGGTGACGACGAGTGTGTTGGTGGGTGACCTTCTGGGATGGGGTAGAGAACGGTGACGGAGACGAAGGTGTGGATCGAATACAGACGTGACAGCCGTTCTCTGGGTCTACACTTCACTCGTATACACTAGAGTATTTGGATTTAGTGTCCCAAGTAACCAACCACTTTAATAGTTTATCTTCAAAGGTTATTTATATCTCGACTGTCACGTCATTGTTGGATATAAAGGCTGTTCCTCTTGCTTAATATCCAGGTGCTTCAGGTATCAGGGATATCATTAACTGAATACACCTGTTGATACCCGATAACAATTAATCTTTAACCTCTAAATCTATTCGGTCTATTAATTAAGAACAAGAATTAATGACGACGAAGAATATACAAGACGACGAAAGAAACACAACACACACACACACACACACACCTCCGTTGCGTGCGTGCGTGCGTGTGCTCCCACCTCTCCTTGTGTAACCTCTCCCACTTACATAAACGGCCTTTATCCCTAACATAAACACCCCCCTCCCTGCCCCCTCACCCCCCACCCGTCATGCACACACACACACACACCTGCCTCTCACAACATAATACATGCACAACCTGTTAGCCCGGCTAAAAAGGCTCACCCCAAACAGGTTATTAAAGTCCCTCTCCTCCACACACACGGGCGTAACTGTACTATTCCTTACTATTCGGGTTAGGTTAGGTTAACTGTACAGGTAACTCGTCGCCTCACACTACCAAAAAATTAATTAGTTAGTGTGTGTGTGTGTGTGTGTGTGTGTGAGTGTCTGTGTGTGTGTGTGTGAGTGATAGTAGATGAGCGGCCATGACCAAGTGATACTAACAGGTTTAGTGACTTACCACGTTCCCTAACCTTTCTCCCCCTCCCCACTCCTTCTAACACACCTCCCCCTCTACCCCACTCCGTGTGTGTGTGTGAGAGTGTATACCATCACCTCACAGTTACCCCTCCCTCCCCCCACACACACACACACTCTACCTAGGCTGAAGGAGAGGGGGGGAGGGGGAGGAGGGGGAGGAGAATTCACGATGTTGACTCAAGGGAAGAGGAAGCAGAGAGGACAGGAGGCAAAGAAGAAGACTAAAGAGGTGGAGGTAAGTGATATTTTGCCCCCCCTAACACAGAAACGATGGAAAGTGAGAAGGGGTGAAGGTGGGGGGTGGTCAAGTAGGCTACGGTGAGGTGATAGCATGAAAGGAATAGAGGCGATAATAAAGAACTGATATAAGACGTCGGCCATTACACAACAATGACACATTATTATTATTACACAGAGAGGCGAGTCGTCAGCTATTCCACACACCACCACTAAGTGTCCTCGGGGGTATATATACTGTATACTCTTCCTGCATTACCATTTTAGAGTACGTTTGTCGTATTCCATCCTGACTGAATCACAAGAGTTAGGGATTAGGATGAAAAGAAAAAAAGTACTTGTTTCTGTATTTGTGTGTACCTGTGTTTGTGCGTATCTGTATTTGTGTGTATCTGTGTTTGTGTGTATATGTGTTTGTTTGTGTGTATCTGTTTGTGTGTATCTGTGATTGTGTATCTGTGTTTGTATGTGTATCTGTGCTTGTATGTGTACCTGTGCGTGTATGTGTACCTGTGTTTGAGTGTGTACCTGTGCTTGAATGTGTACCTGCACTGTCGTTTTTTTATAAAGGGAGTAAAGAGGAAAGAAAAAAGAGAGAGAGAGAGAGAGAGAGAGAGAGAGAGAGAGAGAGAGAGAGAGAGAGAGAGAGAGAGAGAGAGAGAGAGCACACGTAAACCTCAACACATTACCACGACTCACAACACAAACGACCAGCCTACTCTACCACCACAATCATCACCTTCTCCTGGGATTTCATGTGGAGATTACGACCTTCCACGGTGTATGTAAACAAACCCACGGTGTATGTAAACAAACCCACGATGGATGTAAACAAACCCACGATGGATGTAAACAAACCCACGATGGATGTAAACAAACCCACGATGGATGTAAACAAACCCACGATGGATGTAAACAAAACCACGATGTATATAAACAAACCCACGATGTATATAAACAAACCCACGATGTATGTAAACAAACACATCACACAGGGCACCCAGCAACATACAGGGCCCCGGCGACAACAAACAACCAGCTGAAGCGAGACTCTTTTGTCATAAGTCAATACAACACCCCCAGCAGGCAGTGGGGGGGGGGGGGGGCTGGAGGGAAGGGTTAGGGCAGCTGGGGATGAAAGGATTAAAGGCAGGCACTGACAGGGGGGGGAGGATCTACTGAAAGGGACACTCACACGAGCGCCAGTAAAGCAACATAACAACCTCCATATCAAACTAAATTGGAGAAACTATATCCTGCTTACACTAACAAACGCAGCAATATACAAGTCTAGACACAATGAACATAATTAAATGTATATAATTTAACATGTAAAGCGAGATAGGTGTTGACATTTACGAATACAACAACAATACTAACAACACTGCCGTTACCAAGACTCTCATTATTAACTCCTTGTATCTACATAAGTTGCGTCAGATTCACTAAAGATTACGCTAAAAAAATTCCCCACAATGATAATAAGACAACGGATTAAACTGCCCCATTCAATTCTCATTATTTACTGTAGATAAGACGGACAGAATAACGCTAAGACTTTTACTGTAATAAGACATGTATTTCCCTCTCCCTCCCTCTCTCTCCCTCTCCCTCCCTCTCTCTCCTCTCCAGCCACCACCACCACATCAAAACACTAACTGACTCGACAGGTTTCAATCAATAACAGCGATGAGCCCTGACGACACCTGTACTACCTGTCTAATACTGCAATAACACCTGCCGATGCTGTACGAGTCTACAACACCCAATGATGTAGGTAACTGTCAACATAAAACACAATACAACCACGAACCAGTACATCTACAACCACGAACCAGTACATCTACAACCACTACAACCACGAACCAGCATACATCTACAACCACTACAACCACGAACCAGCATACATCTACAACCACTACAACCACGAACCAGTATACATCTACAACCACTACAACCACGAACCAGTATACATCTACAACCACTACAACCACGAACCAGTATACATCTACAACCACTACAACCACGAACCAGTATACATCTACAACCACTACAACCACGAACCAGTACATCTACAACCACTACAACCACGAACCAGTACATCTACAACCACTACAACCACGAACCAGTATACATCTACAACCACTACAACCACGAACCAGTACATCTACAACCACTACAACCACGAACCAGTATACATCTACAACCACTACAACCACGAACCAGTACATCTACAACCACTACAACCACGAACCAGTATACATCTACAACCACTACAACCACGAACCAGTACATTACAACCACTACAACCACGAACCAGTATACATCTACAACCACTACAACCACGAACCAGTATACATCTACAACCACTACAACCACGAACCAGTATACATCTACAACCACTACAACCACGAACCAGTACGAACCAGTACATCTACAACCACTACAACCACGAACCAGTATACATCTACAACCACTACAACCACGAACCAGTACATCTACAACCACTACAACCACGAACCAGTATACATCACATCTCACAACCACGAACCAGTATACATCTACACCACTACAACCACGAACCAGTATACATACAACCACTACACGAACCAGTACATCTACAACCACTACAAACCACGAACCAGTATACATCTACAACCACTACAACCACGAACCAGTATACATCTACAACCACTACAACTACGAACCAGTACATCTACAACCACTACAACCACGAACCAGTACATCTACAACCACTACAACCACGAACCAGCATACATCTACAACCACTACAACCACGAACCAGTACATCTACAACCACGAACCAGTACATCTACAACCACTACAACCACGAACCAGTACACCTACAACCACTACAGTATTATATTGATCACCTAGGAAGCGTTCCCCCTCCCACACACACTTTCCAACCAAAAGGACTAGTCATGCTGGCAATAGTTATGTCTACTAGCCAGGCACAGACAGGCAGACAGACAAACAGGAAACTCAGCAGCAGCAGCCACGGCAGAAAGGCCCCAGACATCCTTGGTACTTTATACGTGTTAAATTAAGATAAAAATACCGCCATCACTCTGATTACCACACACCCTCATCCTAACTAGCAACCATAAGAACGCGCTAACCCAACAAGAATCAGCTGGTGGATAATAACAATAATCAGCTGGTGGATAATAACACGAATCAGCTGATGGACAATAACACGAATCAGCTGACACTTTCATCTCCTCGAGCTACAGGACCTATAGTACACACCACCAAACTATAAACTGTATTACATTTTTCTCTCTTTTTCTCCGGCACATTCCTGCACATCATTCCTTTTAACAGTAACTGGTAAACTAATTATTTTCTTGGGGGTAGGGGGAAGAGGGGAGTAAATTCATTCACCTTTTTGTTTCGTATTTATTCTACTTGTTACATGTATCCAAGCGTGCATACATACACATATAAGCATCCAACTGACTCACCATGTATCCAAGCGTGCATACATACACATATAAGCATCCAAGCATATACACATGACAGAGAGCTTTACAAAGTGTCCACCAACAAGCATTTCAGAATACTGACTCCGCGAAATTTGCAGGTGAGCGCTTGTCACACCTGCTTGACTCATCAAAGTTGACGTGGGGAGATGTTTCAGCACACCTTGTTACTTAATTGTTCTGTTACTTGCACTTTGTAGGTGTTAGTTATGAACGTGACTGGAAACATGAGGTGATTTGTTTTCCTAATTTCCCTAAACTTTCCCCCGCTCGTTGGTGTCATTAATTTCCTCGATGAGTGATCTATACTGACTGATAGAACTAATTTTTTCCCAGCTTCTCCTTTACAGTCATCATCATCATCATCATCAAAATCATCGTCCATCTCTCCAGCGTTGCGTTCACCATTCTAATCGTCACCATCACACTCTCTCTCGGGACACCCTCCTTCTTTATCACCATTTTCGCTGAGGTCCTCCCCTTCTCACTATCGCCAACAGTATCTCTCATCATCATCATCACCCCTCTGGTACCTATCACTGTCTTCATCTTCACCTTGACACACACACACACACACACACTCCCACCTAGCAACGAACTGGTTATGTAAGTCAGAGTACAAGACTCCCGCATCCCGCATGCCCCAGGAGGACGCTGGCAAGACAGACACACCGATATGCGCCCTTGTACACCACCCCACCCCACCCCTACCCTTGCCTGCCTCTCCCCTCATCCACACCCCAACAACTACCTCACCTTTACACCCTCCACCCCTCCTTCCTCCTACATCCAATAGATACAGGTCAATTGGGCACGAATCCAAATCATCTTCAACCTAACCTGATAATTAAGACTAACAGGTAAGACTGACTGGTAGAGCCCATACTGCATCACACAGCCAAGGGTCACCGCCTCCACACACCGTCAACCCCCTCAGCTTTACCTGATTAATAATAAGTTAGCTGACCAACGCCTCCTCCTCACCTGTTGTTTCCGATGCCCACTGACAACGGAAACCCCCACCCCCCATCCAACACTTAATATCAGTATATATCTTCACTACTTACCACCATCGACCTCATCCACCACCACTACCACCATCGACCTCATCCACCACCACCGACCTCATCCACCACCACTACCACCATCGACCTCATCCACCACACTTACCACCATCGACCTCATCCATCACCACTACCACCATCGACTTATCCACCACCACTACCACCATCGACCTCATCCACCACCACCGACCCTATCCACCACCACTACCACCATCGACCTCATCCACCACCACTACCACCATCGACCTCATCCACCACCACTACCACCATCGACCTCCACATGGAAGCCTACTTTATGACGGCATGGGTCGAGTAGGGAACACTGGTACTGCCAAGGTCGAACCTACTACTGCGCCGCCTCCTTTATATAACTTCTGCCGGGGCCCCCAAGTCCTCCTCTCCTAACTTTTTTTTCCTCTTCTCCCCTCCAACATTCCTTCACTCTCTTAACACTCATTCCCTTTCTTTCTCTCCCCCACCCTTTCTCCAGCACCCTTCCTCCCCCCAGCACCACCCACCCTACAAGCCATCAAAACACAAACAAATCTTCCCTCCCAAACATTTACCAACCTAGTATTTTCATTTTCTGACCATGTTTGCCAGTCTAAGGTGCCGTGCGATTTAAATAACACGCGTTATACTTCATGCACAGGCGAAGATGATGTAAATATTAGTGAAGGAAGAATGTCTGTGTATATTATTAACCAAACGTCATTATTATTATTATTTTAATTTACTCTTGACTCACGTCCTCAAATAACTCTTGATTTCAGACAGTTTGTAAAATCTGACGACGACGTAATCCACAGAACCCGACTCTCACGCCCTTCTCCTTCACCGCCTCCTGCTGGCCTGTCCCGGGATCACCTCCTACAGCGTCCACACACACACACACACACACTACCGAATGCGACCCACCGTAAGAGGTCACCTTTCCATGGGGCGTTAAACTTTCATATCATAGATTCAGACAGACAGTTCTCCCCCACTATACTCCTAAATCACAAGGTAACTGGTAGCGACACCGTCCAATAAACTACCAGGAAAACGACGCACAATAACACCCACATAAGGTCAACTACCTCCCCTGTGGTGGGTGCTTGGGAGGGGGAGTGTCCTGGACATTCATACGACCTTGTGGGTGTCGGGGGAAGGGAGGGGAGGGGAGGAGGAGGGGGGGGGCGTAACGTACCTGTTGAGGCGAGGGAGGGCCAGTCACGAGCATGCATATGTGTGTGTGTGTGTCGGGTGTTTAGTCCACAGTAAACAATTACACCTGTGTCATGTTTCCTCATCTCCTTCACCTCACACATCATCACTATCCGGTTAATTCCTGATCGGCTCACACCACAACACTGACCCCCCCCCCCAACACCGCCTCCTGCAACGGGACTCAAGTGACTAAAATCCTAAACTCGTTGCGTGAAAATGTCTTGACACACCGACACGAACAACTAATGTGAAAAATGATTGGAAAAGTCAGTATGTTGTGTGGAGTTAGTTGTATGTGTTGGCTGTGTGGAGTGGTGTGCGTGCGGTGGCGTGCGTGCGGTGGAGTGGAGTGGTGTGCGTGCGGGGTAGTAGTGGATGACGTGCGTGTGGGTAGTAGTGAGTGTGGTAGGTGCAGTGTGCATTTGATCGACAACTATGTGATGACGTATGGCAGTAACGTCACACACACACACACACACACACACACACACACACACACACGCACACACACACACACACACACACACACACACACACACACACACACACACACACACACCAACTCTCTGAAACATTACGGGTCTATTACCATATCTTAACCCAGGTGATTAATATATCTTACAGGTATACTGAAGAAGACTGCCACGAAAAATCACAAATATTTATAACAAAACAATACAACGACGGATACCCCCCAAGAATCTTATTGGTGTTACAAATTTCGTTGTACAAAATATCGTCATCAGCGGCCAGACAACACTACCTTCCACTAGTTACGTCGCACAAGTAATAATGTTTACTAGGGTCACAGGTAACTTGTCACTGATACGCACTGGAGAGAGATAAAGTGAACACCGTAGGGGATGTGCCACGACTGGGCCATTCTAAGTACAGACAGGCCCTCTCACTTAGTTACCGAGCCAACACCACCACCTTGCTTGCCTTGAAACGACGCCAGCTGGCCCCTCCCAAAGTGTCGTACAGAGAAGTTCCCACACGAGCCCCCCCCACACACACACATTCACTTACCTACACAACAACAACAACAACAACAACACATACCTAAACATAAGTATATTTCGTAACCTCTTCAGTTTAAACAGCGCCAATGTTACCTCGAAGTTATCATAGAGTGTTTTAGTATCAATGAACATAAACAGGTAACTGAAGTGTAGCCAGGAAGCGTACACCTGTGGATAACATTGATTAAATAATAGTTAACTCCTTCATTATGGGGACGCCACTTAACACCAGACGATTTTATTCAGCTCAGAGGGGAGAGGAGTCTCTCTCTCTCTCTCTCTCTCTCTCTCTCTCTCTCCTCATTAATACTTTTCCTCCTGGTTCTTTGTCAGCTGCTGGAAGTTGTGAGAGAGAGAGAGAGAGAGAGAGAGAGAGAGAGAGAGAGAGATTCCAGGCAGGTATGACAACAGGAGTGAGAGGAGCATTCCCGGACGGACATATTGACAGACAAACGAGAGCGGGAGGAGCCTTGAGCACCTCCCTGGAGAGTAACGGGACACCCGGGGCTCCTCAACATCCTGTCCTCAGACCCGTCCACCTCTCTCACCCACCCACCCACCCTGTCTACTCACCCACTCCACCCCTTCTACCCCCCCCCGACACACACTACTGCGTAACACCACCTCGTGTCCTGACCAACCTCCTCCGTCGTGAGATTAAACAAGACACACACAACACGAGGAGTCCGGTCACTACAAGGAGGTACATCCAGGTGATCATAACTACAAACTAAACACACCTTGGTAGAGACACAAGTCATCCGATATGAAAGCTATTTATTAGAGTTATCAAGGTTCACTACTGACTGTCACACACCTGGAGGGAAGGAGAGGGAGGACAACAATGGACTCAGGTGAGACACAAAGAGTAAGCCTGTCTAACCCTGGAGGTGAGCAGTAACGCGAGTATTGTGTCAACAGAGAAAGGCGGTCAACTGTTTGGCTGCCTCCTTCACCATGGCTGTTATTATGAGGTAATCTGGAATACTTTTTATTTGCTTTATATTATCAGTTAAAACGTGGAAACCCTTAAATAACACACACACACACACACACACACACACACACACACACACACACACACAATACAGCAGCAGAGTAGAGAATAGCAGAGCAGACGACAAGCAGAACAATGGAGACAGCGAGGAAGGGAAAACAAAAGAGGACAAGACAGACAGACAAAGAAGAACAAGACAAGGACGCTGGGACAACACGGACGAGGAAGACAAAGGAGAGAGATGTGTGGCTCAGTGGGGCGGGGGGGCGGGGCAGTATCACCATCCTTATCCTCTACCACACTTCCTCCTCCACTACCACCACCCTCCCCACCACTACCACCATCCTCCTCCATCACCACCACCCACCATCATCATCCACCACCATCATCATCCACTACACCCCCCCCCACCCCCCCCACCCACCCACCTGGCGTACTTACCCTCATCATCCAGGTGGGCGGGAAGGTCGGTAACATCCGCCTAGTGTTCTCGACAAGACCGGACGTATACAGGTTCTTGATTGACTGTGCAAGACTATGTGACAATCCTGGTTAAAGATCGTTCCAATTCACGACCCTTTAACACCAAATTAACAACTCTCTATCAATTCCTAAATTAATATTTTCTCCTTAACACAAATGAACGAATCTAACCTTTTTGACTGTATTAAAATCACAAAAGAATAATATATATATATATATAAATACTAATCAATAATCAAGACACCTTTAATGACTTAGGTTTCACACCAGTTAGGACGCAAAAAGAAATTCACTCACACATAATCTTTAAAAGTCAATCTGGGAACGTGTAAGTATTCACAACACTCACAAGGTCAACGGCAACAACCTGCGCACTGGCCTATCTCAAGACCCATAGCTGACGGCTTGAGTGTTCGAAAATACACAGAAATTTTACCAGAACTATAAAGATATAGATTCAACTAGAGCTTCACTTACGGGATAAAAAAAAGATCGTAGGAACATTTGGTAAGTTGCGATACAGTGATGGTAACTACGGCAGTGTACAGTGATGGTAACTACGGCAGTGTACAGTGATGGTAACTACGGCAGTGTACAGTGATGGTAACTAAGGCAGTGTACAGAGATGGTAACTACGGCAGTGTACAGTGATGGTAACTACGGCAGTGTACAGTGATAGTAACTACGGCAGTGTACAGTGATGGTAACTACGGCAGTGTACAGTGATAGTAACTAAGGCAGTGTACAGAGGTGACTAGTGTGGTAAAAGTTGATTGGAATTAGATATTATATGTTGTATGGTTGTCTGAGCCAGAGTGAAAAATATTATTTATACATTTTGTTTGCGAATCAGTTATGTATTAGAAGAACCACTGCTGTACTCCACTACTCATCCACCACTGCTACATCCACTCATCCACCACTGCTACATCCACTCATCCACCACTGCTACATCCACTCATCCACCACTGCTACATCCACTCATCCACCACTGCTACATCCACTCATCCACCACTGCTACATCCACTCATCCACCACTGCTACATCCACTCATCCACCACTGTTACATCCACTCATCCACCACTGCTACATCCACTCATCCACCCCTCACTGTGACGCGCCGTGTTGAAGAGAGGATTACAGCCACCTCCACGAGACCAACTTCCTGTGTCAGCGGAAGATTCATAAACTTGTCAACAAAGTCAAGGTGAAACTGGCCCTCTTATATACACACCTGGAATAGCAATCAATGGCTTATCATACCTGAGAATTATACACTTACTACTACTACGACAAATACTACAACAACTTAAAAGTAATAAGCCATTTATTTTTTGTAAGAGAGAGGAGGTGGACGAGGCAATGACTTGGTACAAAGAGATGGGTGTGTGAAGAGAGAGAGAGAGAGAGAGAATTAGTAATAAACAAATGAACAATAACACGTAAACAAAGCGCGATACACACACACACACACACACACACACCACATCCGTCTAGCAGCACCAGTAACACTATACGTATACACAGTAATGGTAACAGCAAACGACCCTGGTCCTGATAGATGGATGTCTTGATAAACTCCTGGTCCCAATAGACCCGTCCCAATAGACCCCAGTCCTAATAGACCCCCATTCCCATGTGCCTGATGTCCTCGAGTTTTTTGTTAATTCTCATGGTAGGATTGGGTTACGTTGGGTTGGCTGGGTTAGACTCGATTGGACTGGGTTAGATTAGACTGGCTTGGGTTAGATTAGACTGGCTTGGGTTAGATTAGACTGGCTTGGGTTAGATTAGACTGGCTTGGGTTAGATTAGACTGGCTTGGGTTAGATTAGACTGGCTTGGGTTAGATGAGACTGGCTTGGGTTAGATTAGATTGCCTTGGGTTAGATTAGATTGTAGACCATTAATTTTCTCATCTAACAACGCAACAGCAGCAGACAGACAATCAAACTACTCGGGAATCCCCAAAAGCGTCCCGTTGACTAATACTAAACGTCGAAACACACACACACACACACACACACACACCGCCCAGATAAATCCTTCACCAGCTCCCCCACAGCACAAAGACAAGAGCACTTAGGGGAAGCCAGCCAAGTGTTTGATAAAAGCTTCAGGAATCCTACAAAGACTTGACCCGACCCTCCCCTCACCCCTCCCCCTATGAATCAACTCACCCCCTAACTATGTACTGTCGGCCAAAATGCACATCAAAATCATCACGAGAGTTGAATTTAACACAGAGGAGCAGCCATCACCAAACTGGAGGTCTCGATAGTCTCAACTGTTCCACGTGACTTCGATACAATTTTGTTTTCCTTCTTTTTAAAGCTAAGATATTTGCGCTACTATTATTGGTCTGATTGTATGAAGAGAGCCAAGGGCGATGTCGCTAACCTTTACCCCCCTCCCTTTGTCTCTCACCACCCCCCCCCCCTCTATCTAACCTTCTAGTAAGCAGTAGCGGCGGCACAAAGACTTGACCGTCAACAGCAACAACACGAGGCGGAGGGAGGGAGGCGGAATCTCTGGGGGCACCGCGCAACATTCAGCCCCCTTTGACGTCACACACTCGCTGCCGGGGCTGGTGGTGATGGACACAACATCCACCACCACAACAATCCTTCCCACGACACCACCAACACCTTCTCACAGGAACCGTGTCGCACACCTGTTGAGTCGCACTAATCACCCCCCTACAGCAGGTGTCTTATAACCCTCCTTACTCACGTTATATAAATGAGAGATATCTATGATCATACGGCAGCCAACGACGTCCGGGACAGTCCCACGACAACCCGATACCACCGCCTCACCCCCCCACCACTACCGCGTCAGTACCAGGTAATCAGATAGGTATTTAAAACTACCGACCCGCGCATAAGTGTAACACGAGAAAATCATTTTCATATTTTTCACGTTACTCCGTTCTTAGCAATATCGCATCGTCGGGAGAGGTGGAGGCTGCGGGAGGGAGCACTGGCGTCACCCGGGATGGTAAACAATACCGGGAAGTCCCACCAACACCTCACATGTTTCCTGGTATGAAGCGTGCGGGTGCTCCTCCCCCCACACACCTCCACTAACACCCCACACCTGTGACACCACCTGTGTATGTCATCACCTGTCGACACACATGAAACAGTGTTCTTTTTTTTTTTTTACCCAATGATCAAAACTGTCGACAACGGCAAGTGACAAGCAGCTCAGCTTGTTACTTCACGCCCTGGAAACTTGCTGATGTTCATTATGTTACCTGTGTGTCTCCTGGAGGAAGGTGTCGCTTACCTGTAGTGTTAGAGGTACAATATCTCCCGGACGCCCTCTAGCCATGTTGCTAAATTGACACAGTTTGTGGAAATTCAAAGAAAGAGACAAGGTCTACAGAGTCAGTTTTATCCAAATTATACCTGTTTTTGAGCCCCACCTCCCTCCTCGGGGTATTAATGGCCTTATGAAGCTCCAAGAACAACTAGCCACGAGGACGGACAGCGGTGCCTTAACATGAACTGATACTAGCGGCAGATACAATAAACCTAACACCCAGCTAGTTCTGTACACACAAGGGGAGGGAGGCAGCCTTGGGTGTGTATGCTAGTTAAGTTCTAATCATGAGAGATCCGGCCAGCTGGTCCTGTGAGGCTCTGGCAACACCACAAGCATGACTCACTACGACAGGTGGCCCCTATATTGGGTACACACAGTTTACCTAGTGCATTACCCATGTACTCACTGTCTATACACTCACACTCAATACTTCCAAACAGTTCGATTTTATTTTATGGGCATCAGTGTAGACGTTTGTGTTGCACCATCAAGCCATAATACACTAAAATAATTACGTTTTCATGACTATTTCACAAGGTGTACTAAATAATGCGCTGTGATGACTGTTACCCCGTTACTTTTTGTAGAGCACAGTCGAGTAATAGGGTGAACTTGTAGCTCAATGCGGAACCTTTTAGTGGATCGAGTCTACATAATTCAAGTTTTTATACGACTTTATTGTTACATGTGTGCTGTAGACGAGGTTATCATATCTATAACTATACTAACTTAGTCTATACTGAGGGTGTTATCTAGCTAATAGGTTGAGACTACATTAAGGTCAAGTTTTTATAGGTCTTATAACAGCGTGTGTGTAGTGGGAACAAGATTACAAGTTTTACTAAGAATCAAGTAAATATAAGTCTCATGTTGTGACTGTCCTTGTGAGTGTTGGTGAGGTACAGTACAACGCAGAGTTTGTTTACCTGGACCATCGACCAATGAGGTGTCCAGGTGTGTTGAGGAGGAGGGGGGGGGGGTGATGCTTTAGTCTGGGAGAACTGAATTACACCTTCACGTCACGACCTTACCTGTTGCATTCTTCAAACCTCAAAGTTGTTGTTGTTATTATTATTATTGTTATTACCACTTAACTATCACCGCTGTTTAATGAATAAAGAACTGGTCCCTTGTGTTATAGCGGATGAAGGCTTGAACGGGTGAAGGCTTGAGCGGGTGAAGGCTTGAACGGGTGAAGGCTTGAGCGGATGAAGGCTTGAACGGGTGAAGGCTTGAGCGGATGAAGGCTTGAACGGGTGAAGGCTTGAACGGATGAAGGCTTGAACGGGTGAAGGCTTGAACGGATGAAGGCTTGAACGGATGAAGGCTTGAACGGGTAAAGGCTTGAACGGATGAAGGCTTGAACGGATGAAGGCTTGAACAACCAATCAACACTACCATCATCTCGACCAACACTCAGTACAGGTCATGCTTCAGGAATGACTGGAGGCTATCAATGTGAAAGTGAGAATACAGAAGCAGTAACTTGATCCAAGGAAGAGTTACAAAACACACACACACACACACACGTTCATGCCAACTTGTGTGTGTTATGATAATTACTTCCTGGGAATGTTATGCCTCCGGGAGTATAATGGTGACTGCCGACCCTCACCCTCCCCCCTATCTCTTGCCTACCTCCTTCCCGATCTGTCCACCAACCCCTGCATTCCTTCTCACATCCTCCCTCTCCCTCCTTCTTTATCAATTGACTCTCTTCCCCTCCTTCTTCTCTAACCTTCCTCCTCCTCCTCACACTTAATGTAACACTCGCTAACTTGACATTTATCGCCTGACTCAAAGGGAAGAAAATGACTCGCTTTAGAGCCAGTCACGCCACACTTAAAACATTGAATAAACTAACTAACTCTCTCTCTCTCTCTCTCTCTCTCTCTCTCTCTCTCTCGTGGACAGCGTTATTCCCCGTCTTCTTCACTTGTAAAGATAATTGAAGTTCCTAAGAAATTTGAAGTAGTTCCTCCAAATTATAACATAAGTCTGTTATTTTCTGCAGCACGTGTACAGCGACGCCTCCTTACTAAAATAAATGACATATATTAACAATTTGTGAATTAAAGATTGAATTTTAACTAACAACAAAGAATTATCTCGATTTTACAAAAGGAATAAGTTTGACCGATTCTAATCCTATGTTAGATTAGACAAACACCTGCCCAAGTCACTAAAGCTACGACTGATTAAACGAACAGACTAGCTCTAATCTCTTAATAGTCTGACCACATATTAGTAAGGGCCCGGAGGAACAAATCGCCTCACACCGACCTTACGTAATTACTCAACAAGATGCAACAGACTTCAGGTGTACTGTTGCGGCCAGCGGTGATGCAACATATACCCTCCACCTCCACACTCCTGTTTAAACATAAAAAAATATATGTACATCGGCCAGCGGTGAAAGGAACCCGTCGCTGAACCAACCAACTCCGATAACCTATTTATTACATCAAGCTGAAATATCGTTGGGCAGCCCCGGTTCTTCACCTGTATACACTTCAGACGATTAGACAAGAGACAATTTTTTAAAGTTAGTTTTCACCTTAGATTCACTAATTATTCTTCATAGTGAAATACCTTAAGTAAATAAATAATTTTTTTTGTAATTGCTTCTCTATATTTACTAACTGATTATAAACTTTATTACCTGTTCTGGTTCTTATCCGGCAGAGTGACCAGGTGAGAAACAAAAGTGGTCTTCTTAATGACTCTCTTTATTAGCTAAAGATGTACAGTAACGAGGTGACACAGACAAACACCTGGACACGGAGTACCCCCCCTCCCTCCTCCTCCTCCTCACCCCAACGCTACAACCTGCCGTCGCCATACCCAGCCAGACCTCCCATGACACAACACGTACTCCGGGGGGGTGAAAGGCTGTGCGGTAACCACCATCACTCTGGCTAATGCAACAACCCAGAGATCTCTTACTGGTTACGTTAACAAGCGGTCAAGGATTACCACAGGAAGGGTAAAGAAAAAGATCATGGATAACAGCCTCCAATAATGTGATGATGATGATGATGATAATAATGATGGTGGTGATGATGAATGATGATTATAACGTAACTCACATCATACAGGTACAAATATCTACACCTGGGAAAGGCTACAAAATTGTAATCAACACAAACTGACTTCAAGCATTTTGTAACGTAGAACACAAAGATTATTAAGGTGTTAAATATTCCAGCTTTATGGATCCGAAACCTTCTTCAACTCCTTTAAAACGTGTTCATTTCAAGACTATGACCTGACCTGACCTTCCTACCGATGCTAACAAGAGATGACATATCCTGGTCGTCTGGTAAAAGTGGCCAATTCCTGACACTCGCCTACCTCGACAACCGGGATATTTCAACACTCTTTTAAGACATTTCAGCGTCTAAATCAGTGTTGCCAAGGAAATGTTTCACACCAGTTTACAGACAATGAAGGCAATTACAGCGGTCATTCTTACATCACTTAATGAACACTGAACAATGTAGTCTCCACGTTAAAATGTAGTGGGGTATCTAATCTTCAGGTTAAAATAAACTAGGGTGGTCTAATATTCAGGTGATGGGAAATATACATAGTCATGACCACTTTTTTCCCCATCCCATGACTGGTGATTAAGTAAGGTGTACCAGAGCATAAAACCTTTACGTAACACCTGACACCTCTCTCTCTCTCTCTCTCTGTCTGTCTGTCTCTACATCTCTCTCACTCTCTGTCTCTCTGTCTGTCTGTCTCTACATCTCTCTCTCTTTTTTTTTTGTCTGTCTGTCTCATCTCTCTCTTTTTTTTTTTTTTTTTCTGTCTGTCTCTCTGTTGTCTGTCTGTCTCTACATCTCTCTCTCTCTCTCTCTTCTTCTCTCTCTCTTTGTTCTGTCTGTCTGTCTGTCTGTCTCTCTCTCTCTCTCTGTCTGTCTGTCTGTCTGTCTGTCTGACTGTCTGTCTCTGTCTGTCTTCTCTGTCTGTCTCTCCTTCTGTCTGTCTGTCTGTCTTTTCTTCCTTCTGTGTCTGTCTGTCTGTCTGTCTCTCTCTCTCTCTCTTTTTGTCTGTCTTCTCTCTCTCTCTTGTCTGTCTGTCTCTACATCTCTCTTGTCTGTCTGTCTCTACATCTCTCTCCTTCTGTCTCTCTCACTCTCTCTCCTCTACACTCACTGCTCCAGCCAACCAACTTCCCAAACTTATAGCAGACCAACAAGAGCATCATTTGTTTAGATAAGACTTTTAAACACAAAAAAATTAAAACTTGTATGGAGTAAAACTTTGTAGAATTCCCCCATCCACTCCCACCAACTCCCCCCAACTGTAGATATGGTTTTCCCTTCTTGTATGCCCCCGTTTTCACCTCTTCTATGCCCCTGTTTTCACCTCATTTATGCCTCATTGTCCCCCTTGTATGCCCCGTTTTCCCTTATTTTGTACACCTGTTTCCCCCTTTTTTATGTAGTTTATTTACCCCTCTAACCCTACATACAACGTGGGGCAGAGGTACACGCTACAGACATACATACTGACTCAAGATTGTGTGATGTGGTGTTGTAACTTGGACGTTTAACAGTATTGTCACACTCATGGAACAGTTGGTGAGAGTGGCTGTGCTTCCCTCCCACCCACACACACACACAAATAAATAAATAAAATAAAAGACGGAATGGACTTTTTTTGGCTACACAATATCTTCACATGTCATTCTACGGTATACATTCAGTGGTATGTGGAACCAGTGAGCAGATCCTCCATACCCGAACCCATAACCGAATCCCAATATATTTATGACCAAATCCGAACCCAGAATACCCACGACCAGACCCACTCCTATCTAAAATATAAATAAATATTAATAAACAGATAAAATATATAAATACTCCGGATTCAGACAGATACTCTCGGAACCTCCAGTTAGGGGAAAACCTAGTGAAGGGGATGGTGAAGGGGATGGTAAAGGGATGGTGAAGGGGATGGTGAAGGGGATGGTGAAGGGATGGTGGTGGTGATAGTGAAGGGATGGGAAGGGATGGTGAAGGGATGGTGGTGGGTGGGGATAGTGAAGGGATGGGGGATGGTGAAGGGGATGGTGAAGGGGATGTGAAGGGATGGTGAAGGGATGGTGAAGGGGATGGTGAAGGGATGGTGAAGGGATGGTGGATGGTGTGTGGTGGGATAGTGAAGGGGATGGAAGGGATGGTGAAGGGATGGTGGTGGTGGGGATAGTGAGGGATGGTGAAGGGATGGTGAAGGATGGTGGTGGTGAGGGGATAGTGAAGGGATGGTGAAGGGATGGTGAAGGGGATGGTGGTGGTGAAGGGATAGTGAAGGGATGGTGAAGGGATGGTGAGAGGGGATGGTGAAGGGAATGGTGAAGGGATGGTGAAGGGGATGGTGTGGTGGTGGTGGTGGTGGTGGTGGTGGTGGTGGTACTTCAAGTGGGTGGACACGACTGCATCACACCTTCACTTCTATTATTAGTGCTACCAGTCACCAGTCAGTCAGTCACCATCACAACGCTGCTGCCTCCTGTCTAGTTTTTTTCTCGTTGGCACGACAATGATAACTGTGTGTGTGTGTGTGTGTGTGTGTGTGTTTGTGTGTGTGTGTGTGTGTGTGTTTGTGTGTGTACAACAGCTGACACTTCCTGGTTCACAAGACATTCACTCAACCTTCTGGCTAATAACTAATGTTAAATGAGATCTAAAAACCCGATTGTCTTTTGTAAAACTGTGTGTGAGAGAGAGAGAGAGAGAGAGAGAGAGAGAGATACCTCGGTGTTCTGCCATGATAATGATGAACCTAACAATAACACCAATAAAACACAAATTACTACTACACCTGACAGACAACAAACATGAGCCAATGAAATTAATACTTACCTGTACCTGAGATTTTTTAACTATATTAATTAACTAAACTCTCATATGTAAACGACCAACTGTATGCCAACTAGTGATGATGATAGTGGTGATGATGATGGTGATAATGATAATGGTGATGATGGTGATGATGATGACAATACTGGGTGGACAACAGGTAGGACATGACTAACAACTAAGGCACCCACTGATTAGTAAAAGGACACCTGCCCGCCTACCTGGTTAGCTATTCTAAATATATATACCGTACAGTTAAGTAGTGACTGTATATGCTGCACCACTGACTTACTTAACTGTTTAATGCCAACTGAACATAGACTGGTGAGAGAGAGAGAGAGAGAGAGAGAGAGAGAGAGAGAGAGAGAGAAATCAAGTCATATATCATCCCCTCAAACAACTAAGACTGCCACAAGTATAAAAGGAAACAAGGAGAAGCGAGTTTTTATAATTCATGAGTAAACAAACTTAAACAACCAAAAATAATCAATAATCAAGAGGAAGTAAGCAAGGAGGAATGCAGCTCAAGAATGTCCACCAGCCAAGGGGGAAAGGGCGACGGAGTCAGGGGGGTGTCAGGGGGAAGGGAGGGAGTCAGGGGGCATCGACCGGCCCTCACTTGGCACCACCACCGCTTCAACATGCATTTACTATTATTGACACCAATTAAATGCACGCACACACACACACACACACACACACAAAACAGTGGAGAGAGAGAGAGACTTTAAATGCCACACCTGATACAACTGACATGATAGTGTACCTTCACCTGCAACAACAGTCATGGGGTTATCACTAGGGTAGGTGGGGGTGGAACAATAGGTGCAAGCGACGACGCAAACCGTGTGACAATAACCTCTATCTTGAGCACACCGTTCACCTGTGTTAACCTCCACCCAGTGTGTGATGCAACAACCTCCTCCACGCTCTACCGCCCACACCTACTTAAACCAGGGAGGTGGGGAGGGGGGTGAGAGAGAGAGAGAGTAAAAGGGTGGTGTGGGTGGGGGAGGTGGAGGGGTGGGAGGGGGGAGGTGGAGGGTAGACAGCAATGCAGCACCTCCCTCTCTCTTGCAGCACCCCTCTCTCTTGCAGCACCTCCCTCTCTCTTGCAGCACCTACCTCTCTTGCAGCACCTCCTCTCTTGCAGCACCTCCCCCCACTCTTGCAGCACCTCCCTCTCTCTTGCAGCACCCCTCTCTCTTGCACCTCCTCTCTCTTGCAGCACCCTCTCTCTTGCAGCACCTCCCCCTCTCTTGCAGCACCTCCCTCTCTCTTACAGCACCTCCCTCTCTTGCAGCACTTCCCTCTCTCCTACAGCACCTCCCTCTCTCACTCAGCACCTCCCTCTCCTACAGCACCTCCCTCTCTCACTCAGCACCTATCTCCCTCACTCAGCTAGACATTAACTCACACCTTCCCCGGAAATAATATAATAATAATCAACCTGCCGTTTCCTCGCGTGCTGACGATGTGGATTTACATGGAGTAGAGCTGGAAGTCTCTCAGTCACACTAGGGGGCGGTGTGGAACAATAGCTAACGTTACGAAACACTTTAACTGTGGTGACGGAGGGGGGTAACGGAGGGGGGTGACGGAGGGGGATGAGGGGGATGATGATGGATGGGAAGGGGTGTCGGATGATGCAATTCATATGACGACCTCGTGTGCTGGTACCTGGGGCAGAGGTCACGGCGTCAAGGTCTTGGTTGTTATCCCCCCACACACACACGCTAATGATGTTTTACCAGAGTACCGTTCTATCACAAGGTCCTGTATATTTAATCACTTTTTTTTTTACATTGCAAAGTTTTGTGTTACTTTTCGCCATAATCTGAGAACCAAAATGCACATAAATACTTAACTTTGAAAAATATAAAACTAATGCCTTGGTTATCACGGACACACACAAGAACCAAACTCTCTCACAGAACAAAAGCGAAGAATCCTGTATATTACCGGTGTGGGGAACTCTAAACAAACACACACACACACACACACACACACACACACACACACACGCTATAAGAACAGCCCAGTCCCAACCATTGTAAAAATTATCAATAACATGTAATAAATCAGTGTATTCACTCCCAGTAAACACTGCTCCTTACACTGTCACTATGTTGAAATGAACTGTATTTTGAGCTGATCCCCATCTAAGTTACTATATGTCTTATTTGTGTCACTTATGTCACTTGTATATTATTTGTAATTCGTAACCCATTCCCCAAATATGTAACTGTATATTTCCAGCCTTCTGGCTGCCAAACTCTTTCAATAAACCGTTAATTATTGTGTGTACACACACACACTACACAGGAATCCACACAAACACACACACGCACGAGGAATCAAACTCACACAGGCGAGAAAAACTCCAGTATCACACACACACACACACACACACACACACACACACACACACACACACACACACACACACACACACACACCAGATATAAAACTTACATACATGGAAGCGGAAGACCAACACCAGGCAGGAGTACTAAGCCCGGAACTCTACTGAATCTACTGTTGCCACCTGTACCTACGTGGACCTTCACCTGCACACACACACCTTCCTACCTACCTGGGTGATAGATACAATCTCTCAATGTATACGCCTCCCCTGTGTGTGTGTGTGTGTGTATGTGTGTGTGTTCTCACTAACTACTAAAACACTGTCAGACCTCTCTCTTTTTTCCTCATGAAGGCGGTGGAAAGGGTTGAAAAAATTCCTGGAAACGCCATCATGCATCTCTCTCTCTCTCTCTCTCTCTTCAAGGTGTAATATTAGTTAGTAGATGGAATATAAATCAGCTCACTCAGCACTGTCAACCGTACCAGTCAGCCCTCTCAACCGTACCAGTCAGCCCTCTCAACTGTACCAGTCAGCCCTCTCAACCGTACCAGTCAGCCCTCTCAACTGTACCAGTCAGCCCTCTCAACCGTACCAGTCAGCCCTCTCAACCGTACCAGTCCAGCCTCTCAACCGTACCAGTCAGCCCTCTCAACCGTACCAGTCAGCCCTCTCAACTGTACCAGTCAGCCCTCTCAACCGTAAACTTAGAACAACTCTGTGTTATCACTTTGAGCCGGGGGTTGTCCAGCTAAACAAGGACTGTGGTTTGAAACAGCAGGTCACCTACTCACCGACCCAGCAGCCAACCACCACAACTCATCCATGGATTCCCGCCGTCACCACCACACCACACCTCCATTACAAGGACGTCCAGAGCCTCGGGTGGGTGGGTGGGTGGGTGGTGGGTGTGGACTGAGAGAGGAGACCTTGGAACACCTGAGCCACCCACCTTACTAACGACGTACTACACACACACACACATCCAAATGAACTCACACAAAACAACATGGTAATTCATTATCAAATATTAAAGTGAACATCGACCATGGTGTTATAATATCTAGGCCACACAAGTGAAGCAGGACGATGTAGTCAAGTGGGACACAGAGGCAGATATACTTGGCCACCCTGTCTGGCCTGGGTGGGTGGATGATGGTGTCTGGTTGTTTGATAGTGAGGCTGAACACGGATCCTACCTACAGCGTTCCCCACAACACCTTCGCAGTACAGTACACAAACTAAAATATATATCCCAACACGCATCATCTTCATCAAAAATGGCACAAACAGGTACAATTTTTGGCGCGCCACACACACACACACACACACACACACACACACACACACACACACACACACACACACACACACACACACACACACACACACACACACACACACACACACACACACACACACACACACACACACACACACACACACACACACACACACACACACACACACACACACACACACACACACACACACACACACACACACACACACACACACACACACACACACACACACACACACACACACACACACACACACACACACACACACACACACACACACACACACACACACACACACACACACACACACACACACACACACACACACACACACACACATACGGTTACAAGCTGACAGTGACCGTAAAACAAAGAGGCTGGTAGAGGACACTCACCCATCCAACGCTACGACACCAGAAATCAATTTTTCCCCGACTGAGCGAGTGAGTGAGTGAGTCACTGACAAACTCTCGTATAGAATTGACAGTCGCAGCTAAATAAGAGTGACTGTACAGTGCAGCCAGCGAGGAGAGAACACTTGTAACAGCGAAACGGACAACTGAACCAACACAGTCATATTATGTATACACTGAGGTCTGGCCCACTGCAACCGGAAGAGGCCTTTTAAGACTGAGGGGGAAGGATAAGAGGGAGGGGGGGAAGGATGAGAGGGAGGGGAAGGATAAGAGGGAGGGGGGGAAGGATAAGAGGGAGGGGAGGGAGGGCAGACGGGGCACGTGATAAACACTACTAAAGGCCTCAACCTCAGGCAGTTATCATGTTTACTACAGCTGATCATAAGAGATGGTGCAATAACGATACACAAGACAAGACGGAAAGATTATGACTACCAACATGAGGACGAAATAATCCTAATATTCCGTAAACGACTTTATTTTCCTCTTCTCGGGAGGCTGAAGATAACGTAAACAAAACACCAGATGATGATCCTATAATGTGTAATGCAACGACTAAATAGGTAATGTTTAACACGTCATAAACAAGAGAGCCATGGAGGTAGGGTAGGTAGGCACTCTGGCACACCATCAAGGAAGAGTGCCACGCCACCTCCCGCCATAATACTCACCAATCTACGTTTCCGCGATGGTCAAAGCACGCGACGGGATGCTGGTGTGCCTGCCTGGCCTCCTCTTGCTGCTCCACTACCTCTCTTGTCCTTTGTTGTGACCACTACGTCTATACGGCAAGTGTTGGCCAGGTCCGTCGTATGTTACTGTCAGATCAATATATACACCTGTGTGTTCACTGATAGGCACTAATTATTGGTCAGATAAAGGCTGGGTCACACTCTGACCTTATCTTACTGGTAGTTCACTCACTTCAGTTACCACTCACGACTGTACTGTTGGCAGAAGGAAATACGTCATCCACCACAAGTATTCACAGTATTTACTCATAAACCGCCCGTCTCTCTGTTAGTGCGTTAAGATGCTGCACTAGTGATACTGCACAGTAAATGTTTTAGATAAATAACACAGGGAAAAGTGTGCAAGTTGCAGTAGATGTGGCGGGTTGCGCGCGAGAGAGAGATGATGAGCACCTCTCGTCCACACGGCTGCTGGGGTGTAACTGAAGTAGAGTGGGAGCGGGAGAGAGAGAGAGAGGAGGTTTGAGCGGCTGAGTGAGGGTCACTGCTGCGTTAGTCCCTCCCTCCCTCCCTCCCTCCCTCCCTCCCTCCCTACACCTCCGGCTGGTGGCGCAGCTGGGAGTGCATGACGCAAGGCGACGTGGTGCAGGGCACGTATATAGGAAACTATAAAAAAAATACATCCGTAAATGAGCGTATGAACATCCCCTGGTGTTAAGTGTGTTTACATGTGACACTCCTGACTGCTAGCATCACCATGGACTAGCACTGCAACACAGAGGTTTGACGAAGCCATACACCTGAACGCCTAAACAGAACCAGCTGAAGGTAAGGGACGCTGGCTTCTACCTCAGGTGACATACTGACACTGTGCTGTACACCCTCACAACCTGTACGGCTATTACAGTATATCCCTGGACGTGCGATAAACAGGCTCCTAGGTCAACATGAACAAAGTCTGACGATTGTGAAGACCATTTATGTTAATAAGGTTCTCGAGTAAAGAAATCTAATTGACGGGTTACACAACAAGACCACAATGATAACGGTGACTGGTAAGAGCTGGGGCAAGAGAGTGGACGAGTTACACACACACAATAATGTCCCAAACTACAACCTCGGTGGTCAACCAAACAAGCCACTCCTAGTTAGCACACCCACCGAACAACCATATTACATCACCAACACACTAACTATGTAAACACCTCGGGTCAGAGTACACCACTGTAATCATCTTGTATTTCCGGTGTTGTTATTAATTAGTCTGTTAACACCTGGAACACGACCTTCCTCTCCCTCCCGGCACTAACAATAGACCCCTTCAAATTCAACAAACATTCTACAGTACACTACACCCATCCACCCACCCACTCACCACACCCACCCACCCACCCACCCGGGTTGACACACACACACACACACACACGGGTTGTCCAAGATTGTTTCATACTTGAATTAGATCACTTGGTCAGACGGACTAAACATTACAGAATGACTGACGTAGGAAAATAAAAGTTACTTCATTACATACAATTACAGAAGAAGAAGAAGAAGAAAGAAAGAAGTTTGTATTAAAAAAATCAAAATCCGAAGAATCACCCCTGGCTGGACGCGTGACTCATCTTCGGTTTGACATTTAATAAGAGCAAATCACGGTACACACAAGTCAGTCAGTCAGTCAGTGAATACCCAAGACTCCACACCACACCAAGCAGCCACTTCACCTGAGGCACTGAGTTAAAAACAAAAGCAAAAAACACAAGCGTCGTCATTGTTCTTTAGTCACACACACACACACTCACACACTCACACACACACTCTCACACACACAGTCACATCATCTTATACAAACAAATGTCACAGTAACTGGCCCTCACTTAATGATATCAACCTTTACTGAGTTAAATGGCTACAGGGTTAAAGGTACAGTGTTAATAAATGGGAAAGGTCGGAGTGTACGAGTGTATAAAAACAAAATAAACAAATGGTAGGTAAGGGTATTGAACACTCTAATGGTGTAAGGGGCGTAGGGGAGGGGAAGGTAGGGGAGGGTAAAGGGGTGGGGGAAGGTAAGGGGGGGTAAGGAGGGATGCAAGATGTATATACAGTACACAGTTGATAGCCT
This sequence comes from Homarus americanus, assembly GCF_018991925.1. Classification (NCBI taxonomy): domain Eukaryota; kingdom Metazoa; phylum Arthropoda; class Malacostraca; order Decapoda; family Nephropidae; genus Homarus; species Homarus americanus. The sequence goes on along the minus strand of NW_024732440.1, from coordinate 850,741 downwards.
TAAACCTCTCCTATGGTGTTCGATCCCATTTAGAATTCTTCTCATTAAACTTCACCTGGAACAACAGATCATTCGTTTACCCCAAGACAGCAGCACAGAGACAGGTAACCCCCACAGCATCAACGGGTCAAAGTATAAACAATAAACAATCCACTATTACGCTAAAGTCGGTAAATAAACAAGAGTGTGTGTTTCATAGGATCAAAAGTAACTGTACACGAGTAAGACACTTTTGTGGAACACCCTCAAGTGCATCCCAATATGGGTGAAGGATGATTCCATGAGACAACGATGACAAAAGGGTGAGCTAACTCTATGCCATGTTGTTTACCTGTCTAATATGGGAGCCGGTCAGACTAGTCATCATATTATTGTGTGTCAACCCCGGCCACGTGTCCCACCCCGGCCACGTGTCCCACCCCGGCCACGTGTCCCACCCCGGCCACGTGTCCCACCCCGTTCCCCCAAACACTTCTGGAATACTGAGTGACGAGATGTTCCTTTTTACACACACACACACACACACACACACGAGAGAGTCTCAGGTCAACTATCACCTGGTACAACAATACGTGATGCAATGAGTAATCCCTACCCCTTAACATGATGCAATGCTACTAGCCTGGTACGATTGAGATCTTAACATGATTCACTTACACGTATCTAATATAATTCGCTGACATATACACAGAGATCCTGATATCCACTAACATATACTCTAATCATGATATATTTCACTGAGAATTACGAAAAAGTCATGACATAATTAGCAGACACACGAGGAAGTGAACTGGATGCCTGGCTCGTGGGTCCCGACATACTATACTGTAGGTTAGTTTTGGAGGGGAGGAGGAACACGCTGCTGGTGCCTTATGTGAAGTGACGGCGATAAACAGGGGGGGATAACTTGGTATCTTGTGGACGGGGAAACACCATAAGAGAACACGTCTATTATACCTGTTAAAAAGAATGAATGACAGCGAAGGAAAGGTGATGAGATGGGGGGAAGGGAGGGGGTACAACTTTAACCCTTTGACTACAGGGACGCCATAATATCTTACTTAACTTATGACAGATGATATTCAGTAGAGAGGTGACCCCGCAGACCAGTGATTAAGGTGAGTTGTTGCCCCCACACACCACCACCAGAGATGTGCCAACCCTCGCCTCCTCCCAAGTGTGTGGTGGTGTTGGCAGGAAGGAAGGATACCTAAGGATCATTTGGTGACGTCCCTAATGACCCTCCACGACGTGATGGCTCCTCCTGTCATTACTCAACAGCCTCGGTGGTCACAGGCTTACCGGGGCCAGCGTGTGGACATGGACCAATACTAACTCTCATTCCTCTATCACGATTTCACACGTTGTTGTTGTTGTACCCCGGCCGTGTGTGTGAGTGTGCTGACCCCACTGTTTAATTCAACCAAAGTTCAGACGGCTAAAGTAAGTGTCACTGAACACGACGTTGCCGGGGACCCTCCAATGTGTTGGACCTGCGTAGGTGTACGTTTTATGATCGACGAGGTAATAGTGAGTGTGTGTGAGTGTGTGTGTGTGTGTACGGATCCACACTTACATTTATGCCGCTACAGTCATACAACACCAAACATATAAGAGGATAACAACACGATGACCGAGAGGCAGTAAGGCAGGGTGGGAACTCTCTACCTCCAAGCGGTGTTTACACAGTCCGCTGAGGATGTAACGTATCTAATGTAATCAATCACGTTCTGCACAGCTGTATTCTTCAACGTGAATACTGTAATGTGCTGTAATATCTTATTTAGACTCGTGAAGAACACAACACGGTCGACCCTGGAGTTTGTTGACAATTTCTCCTGAGGTCTTAATAACACCCAGCATGACGTAGAACAATATAAGGGTATATATATATAAAGATAGAGTACACAATTATGTTTTGGATGTAGTAACTTCCTCTAACAACTGTAAACACAAACATCACGAGGGGAGTTTGTCATCACATAGTACAATCGGTGGGTGGGTGTAATGCCTGCCCGCTCACCCACCGTCAACCTTGAAGGAGTCACCACCAGCAACCAGTAGTGACCCGTCCTCCCCTCCACACACCATCTCAACTACTACTTCCGCAACACTTCCTGCTCCTGCCACACACACACACCAGGTGATCAGGATGTAAGACGCACACTTCCTTCCTCCCCACCCACACCTTCTCATCACTTGGTTATTATTATCCATTCACCTCCAACACACTGCTGCTGCACCTCAATATGTTTCATCTCCACGACACAACCTCAGTTTAAATATATACTATGTTCTCCCACACCAAGGTTGTTTTAATGTTATCATATAGGATATAAATAAACACAGACCATGATTGAATGTTAACATACTTTTACCGCGGACACGATGCTACAATAAAAAAAAATATTACTCTTAAGTTGTTTTATTATTGTTTACGCCTGAGGTGGATAAGAACACACGTAGATCACCATAGTATTTTAACCAAGTGATAAGGACGTTAACATAGCCCTAATGTGTGTGTGTCTGTGTAAGTTATTTCTAGTTCAACTATGACCCCCACACACACACACACACACCTCACTAAAGGCCACAATCCTTCATATTTATTCCCCCGGGGAGACATAATCCTCAACAATCACCTGAACAACTAATTTCCTCATTGTCATTAACAGGTGAGCAACTTCCCTTCTCACCCCTACTACACCCTGACTCCATATCAACTGCTTCCTGGAGTTCCGGTATGTGGGGCGTCCGCTAATCGCTGGCTACCCGGAAGTGTGAGGGACGGGTGGAGGAGGCGGGTAGACTGGCAGGTAGTTAGTTAGGTAGGCAGGTAATGGCAGACACCTCCCCCAATCATGAGTCTTAGTGTTGAGTGTCATTGTCAGGTGTGTGTGTGTGTGTGTGTGTGTGTGTGTCACTCGTCCATGATCTTGGTTCATCGGTGTTGTCACCTGGTCGGTAATTGTACAGGTTAACACACGTCTGTCCTTCCACGGCGGCAAAAACTTGGAAACGGGTTCATGGTGCCCCCCCCCCTAGGCCCTCAGCACCTCCCCACTCCAAAAGAGAAAGAAAAAACTCCCCTCAAGGTTAAAATAACTAAATATCACTCCTGCTGCAGC